>NC_092773.1:48544886-48898598 GCF_047496795.1 Chiloscyllium punctatum | reverse complement strand
CTGGGGAATTAATAATGGGGAATTAATAATAATAGAGAAATTGGTGTTGATATTGAACACATATGCCATATCTGTCTTGGTAGATGAAAGCATTATAAAATGCACAAAAGAATACAAAATCCGATACCAAATCTGGAGAAGTGATCGTAAAACATCGTTTTTCCTGGTGAAGAATGTGCATTGCACTTTACTTTTGGAATGGGTATGCACTGCAAATTCTGGGAATACCAAGATACTGGCACGAGAAAGCAATACTCTTCTGAACATTGGATGCAGGCTGAAAAGTCGAAGTGGCCTCCCTCTGAGCTGTAGTAGCTCTGTGATTCTACCCGCACAACTAATGTAACTAAAGGTGAATGAGCTTTCTGCACCTCATGCCTTGCATTGTAGCATGATGAAATGAATACCAGCAAAGATTTTGAAAGACTGCTCAATCAAAGAGCTTGATCAATACAGAAATCTATGAGTATTAGAAGGCAAATTCCCCGCTGGTTCTTGCAGTTCAGTTTTCTTCGCTGCAGGAGTTCACTGCAGAAGTTCATTCGAGTCGTGTCCTTGGTCCAACCATCTTGAATTGCTTCAGCAAAGACATTCTGTCTGTCATCAGGTCAGTACTGGCATGTTCTCGAAGAGTGCACAATGTTCAGCAACATGCACGACTTCTAAAATACTGAAGTGCATCTTGCTAAAATTCAACAGCTTTGGATCAATATCTGGGCTTGGGCTGACAACTGTCAAGTAACGTTTGTCCGACTTAAATCACAAGTAATTACTAACTCCGATAGAATCAGTGATGGTACCATCTTGAATCCGCCGCAATAAACATTTGTGGTCAACATTAACCAGAAACCCAAGTACAAGCATTGCATAAACGCAGTTCCTACAAGACACGAGGAATACTGCAGCAAGTAACTCACCTGCTGATTCTATGAAGATTGTCCATCACTTACAAGCACAAGTCAGGAATGTAATGGAATATTCTCCACTTCGCTTTGTTAGTGCACACTAACAACACTCAAAAAGCTTGATACCATCCAGCCCGAAGCATCCTGATTGATTGGCACATTATTCACGTATATTGACAGCCTTCATAATTGTCAAACAGCAGCTGCAGTACTTACTCTGTACAAAATGCAACGCAGAAATTCACCACAGATCCTGAGACATCACGTTCTAATCCCATGATCACTTAAGACCCCTCCAAATTAATAATCACCTGACTTGGGAAATATATTGCTGGAATGGCTGAAAATGATGGAATTCCCTCCCAACGTAGGATGTATGATCCACAGTCGTTTAACATGACAGCTGACCACCAATTTCTCAAGGGCATCTGTGGACAGGAAATAATATGCTGGACAGTCAGCGATGCCTACGCCTAACAGATGAAAAAGCATCGGCATTTCTGTAGTCACATACGAGATCTAAGTTAGAAAGTTACCTCCCTGGTTTTCATGTCAGAGATATTACAGCGAAGTAACAGCACACGCTAAAACATTTCACCTGCAGCCTGTCGTAAAAAGGTGAAAACAAAAATTGTGAGTCATAAGTTTAGGAAACTGGTATTTATGGAGCAACTTTTTTTAAAAAAAACTAGTGTCATAAAGGTAATGATAACAGGATTACTGCCAATGTGACATGCTCGTCAATGGTGAATTAGCAGGTTATATGGATTGATCACGTGGTAAACAAATCGGATGAGCAAAAGGTATCCAAAGTCGAGCTGTGAAATCTTGATCATAGGGATTTTTAACCAGTTACAAAATGGCAGGATAGTACTGATGCCTGATGGAATGCGTTTGCCAGTAATTGGGGAGAGTCTCAACTAAATTGGAAGGGCAATGGGACCGACTTCAAGGAGTCAGCTGTTGCCGGCTGCAAAGGGACTTATATATGATGCAGAGCTGGGCTGAGGAGTGGTAGATGGAGTTCAACCCTGTCAAGTATGAGGTAGTCCATTTTGGAAGAACAAATAAAAATGCGGAATACAGGGTTAACTGTAGGGTTCTTAGTAAGGTGGAGGAGCAGAGGGATCTTTGGTTCTGTGTTCATAGCTCTTTGAAAGTTGCCACTCAGGTGAATAGAGCTTGTAAGAAGGCCTATGGTGTATTAGCATTCAGTAGCAGAGGGATGGAAGTCAAGAGTCGTGAGGTGATGTTGCAGCTGGACAGGACCTTGGTAAGGCCACATTTGGAGTACTGTGTGCATTTCTGTTCGCCTCATTTTTGGAAAGATGTGGAAGATTTGGAGAGGGTGCAGAGGAGATTTACCAGGATGTTGCCTGGAATGGAGAATAGGTCACACGAGGATAGGATGAGAGTGTTAGGCATTTTCTCATTGGAACGGCGAAGGATGGGGGTGACTTGATAGAGGTTTAGAAGATGATCAGGGGAATAAATGGAGTAGACAGTCAGAGACTTTTTCCCGGGGTACAACAAGGGGACATTAATTTAAGGTGAATGGTGGAAGTTATAGGGGGGATGACAGGGGTAGAGTGGTGGGGGCATGGAATGCACTGCCTGTGGGAGTAGCAGAGTCAGAATCATTGGTGATCTTTAAGTGGCAATTGGATAGGTACATGGATAGGTGCTTAAGCTAGGACAAATGTTCGGCACGACATCATGGGCTGAAGGGGCTGTTCTGTGCTGTATTGTTCTATGTTCTATGTTATATGTTCTATGAGTCAGAGAATGACAAATCGTACACGAAGATCGGAAGGAGGAATCGGGCAACAAAAGGCAAAGGAATCGAGGCACCACATCGAACTCACAAACAAAAACACAACCAAAACTCACCTTAAGAATTTGCGCCTGAACGCATGGGACATTCGAAATAAAGTAGTTTAATGAATAATTCAGAATACAAAACAGGTATGACAGTTGGAACTATCGAGATATGGTGGCAAGCTGATCAGTGATGGGAACTGACCACCTAAGATTATTCAGTATTTAGAAAGAACAGGCAAAAATTACTAATGATGGAGCTGGATTCCTGGTAAAACATTTGAGTTAGAGCAGTGTAAAATCTATGCAGATAGAACTGATAAACACAAAACAGCAAATACAAAATATAAGTAGGGGTGTTGACATATAGACCCCCAAATTGAAGTGATTGTGTTGGGTAGATGTTAAACAGCAAAGTAGACATGCATGCAGTAAATGCGCATCTGCAATTCTGTCGACTTTAATTTGCTTAAAGTTTGGGCGAATTAAATTAATCACAATATTGTACAGGAGGGATTTCTAGTGTTTGCACTCTCGGATGATTTTCGAGAGGTGTAGATTGAGAAGCAAGTGGAGAACAGGACATCCTAGCTTTTGATTTACGCAATAATAAAGGAATAATTGTTAATATAGTTACGAGAAATGCCTCGAGGATATCAGAATATAATGAAATTCTTCAGCACCGAAGGAGAATGAGATAGTTGATTCTACCACTAACATCCTGAAACTAAAGTAGACAAACTGCAATGTTGGAGGTGTGAGTTGGCTGTGATGGGTTGGCAAATTTTGCCGAATGGAACGACATTTGATAGACATTGAAAAACTTTCAAAGAATGAACAACTGAACAACGGAATGGTTTCTTCCAGTCTGGAGCACGAATGCGAAGAGAAGTGCCAAACGATGGGTCACAATGTATTAGGTTAAAAAAAGGCAGACAAACTGGGAACTTGCACAGCCCACAATTGGAAGAAGTTGAGAATTAAGCAAAGGAGGACCAGGGATTTGTTTAGGTTCTGATAAACACTATAACTGTAAACAAGCATGGAACAGGGGACAAAATCTACAAGATTCTGTTTGGATAACATTCGATTCCCTACAGTGTGGAAACATGCCATTTAACCCAAGAAGTCCACACCGATCCACTGAAGAGTTTTTAAAGATAAGTAAAGAAAAAGTATTGGTCAATATTAATCGATGTTCCTGACAATCAGATTTTGGGTAATTTATAAAAGGTCACAAAAACAGCAGACAAACTAAATTCATATGTTGCACCATTCTCCAAGTTTTGCTTCCCTCAGAAACGTCTACCTCCAATGCTATCTAATTGCTCGCTAACTGCCCTCTCTGTAGTTCCTCCCTTGCATACCTATGGTATGCAAATTCCCCAATATATCTATAAAATAACACTACTCCAGCTCACAGAGTGCCAGCTCATGTGCTTGAAGACATAGTCAGTCAGGATGCATAGAGATGAACTGACCATTTTACTGATTGCCTTAATGCATAGCAAGTGCCCAACAAATAGGCATCCCTTTCGTACCCATCAATAAGAAACATGCTTTACCCGTCCAGGTTGGACAAAACGGCAGTCATACTTTGGAGAGATATGGGCCAGGATGAGCCCACTGCACTAACCACCTACACATCGAGTGCTACTGATATCAAATCTACTCCAGTTTTGGGGGTGGGGGCGACAGACCAGAGCGACTCGTAACAAAAGAGTTCACATAGAGGGACAGAAAGCCCAGGGAAACAAAACGACAGAGAGAGAGAGAGAAAGCCACACACAATGAATGAAAACATAGAGAATCCGACAGGTAGAAAGGTAGACAGAGAAATCGCAGAGAATGCAGGACTCGCTCAGCAGAGACGATGGCCTTATGATATTATCAGTGGACTATTAACCAAGCAGTGTAGATAGTGATCTGGGTCCTGGGTTCTCATCCCGCTATGTTGGATGGAAATGAGAGTGTAATGATGACCATGAATCATTGTCGAGTGTTGAAGATAAGCCTCCATTATTAATTTATGCTACCTATGTCTGTTCTGCATTTGAATCCAGACCCACAAGAATGCAGTTGACTGTCAACTGCCCCGCTGCGAATTAAAATTAGACAATAACTGCAAGCTCGCCAGTGATGCCGTTTCCTTTGAATGAATAAAGGGGAAAAAAACGCACTTTTAAGAACGCTCACTTAATGGGATGCACATTTCATGAATATTCGTGTGATGCATTCTACCCTTCATACAATTTCTCCTCCCCTTTGCCGTTCCCACACATCCTCCCAAATAGATCTATTGCCACTTTCCCTTAACCCGTCTCATACCCTCGTTGTCAATTCCCTGTTAGACTCTTCACTGTTCTATTTCAGCACCTTTCATACCCATCGCGGCAACTCTCTGATAGACCAGCTCCATTCATGAATGAAGAAATTGACCGACCCCTGTTTCGTTGCCATCTCTTGTGCGCTCTCATTCTGCACTCTCAACCCCCACCCCACGATCAATCTGCTATATCGTACTGCCTGATATCTCTGAACAGCCTCACCTAATGTACTATTAATTGAAATGCCAACTCAATTAGATTTTTGACTGTACTCTCAGAATCCCCCGTATTGTGGGGCCCATTGCTACGATCTTCCTTACACTCTCCTTACCTTTCACTCTCTTCCTCAAAACCTCTCTTACCCTCACATTCAACCTTCTTTCAAATAATTCTCTCCATCTCCCAGGTTCTCCGAGGGTTCTCCCAGGGTTCAGCTATCTCATTCCCGTTCTGGTGTGTTGGCATCTGTGATGACCCCAAATGCAGGAGAAGTTATGGCAGTTGAGGAGCGCGTTTACATTCTCCTCGGTTGGGAAGCGAAAAACACATTGTTCCAAGATTGTCCAGCAGAGTATATGTGCTTCAGAGTGCTGTTCTCTCTTTTTGTCTTTTAGCCTCCCGCAGCCTGTGCAATTCTGTATGCTATGTTACTGGGCAATGCATGCATTGCGAAGTGATTGACTCTACCCGACATGCTTCACCGGCTGGTCTGCAATTCCTCCCACACGGACATGTTTCTCTGTGCCAATTATTTCTTCTACTTCCAATTTGGTTTTGCTCCTTTATTTGCATACTCGAGTAAGTTCTCCGAGCTCACCTTTCCTGAAAAAAAAGCCAGATGTCATTTAGCTCCGAGTTCCTGAGAAATATTTTAACTAAAATGTTGAGAGTGCTGGAAATCTGACGAAAAACAGTATAGTATGGTGAATGAACTCAGCAGATTCGGCAGCATCTGTGAAGGGAGAAAGCGGAGTCAATGTCTGAATATAGTGTGACTTCTTCCCAGCCGAACGATTTCCGCAAATTGCTTCATGAAATTCTTTAGGTAAAATTAGAGAAGGGGCTGTGATCACTGTAGAGGGCAAGAACAAAAGACAAAGTGCTAATGGTGTTGAAAGATAAAAAAAATCACTAAATATATTTCAGTTCAAGTGTGAATTGGAAAAAATGTTTTATCTCTACTGCTTTTCTTTACCTCAATCCCAATAGAATCAATTATTCTCTTACATACTTTAATCATCTCGTATTATCCAAATTATCGGGACACAACCTGTTTTATTTCGCTCCTCTGCCGTTGACCACTTGTTTTCCAGCTATCGTTCTGGTGATTCTATGCTGCGCTCAAACACATATGAAATCCCAAGTCACCCTTCTTTCTTGCCTTTCCCAGTTTAGAAAGTTCAGGTTGTTAATGTGCTAACACAAAATGGTTGCCGTAAATAAACTTAAAATGACTGACCAACTGACACCTTCTGAATTGAATTGAATTGCATTGAATTTATTTATTGTCACGTGTACTGAGGCAGAGTGAAAATCTTGTCTTGTCTTATTCGGCAGGATATTGAATTTAAAAAAACACACCAAAGGCTCTACACTTTCCCAACCTTCGGCCTCTTGCAGATGCAATACAGCGAGATGCCAATATTTTCTTTTTGGATATTAGAGGTAAGAGGGAAAATATTACAGAAATAGTACAATGTTAAACGTTGATACAGAAACAGAGAAGGTTTCAGTTTGGGTTTGGAAATGTGTCACCATATCAGATGGAGAAATGTAACAAACGCTGTTTGCATTTATAAATTCCAAATTGTGAAAATGTTAATTCGTGTTGCAGCGGTAGGATATGGAGAACTCCCTCTCTTTGACTTGACTCAAATATCACTCAACCAGAAATTACTTCCTTTCCCTCTCACCAATCTGACGACCTGTTACTCTCCAAGGAATCAGACATAATGATCCACAGACTTAGTTACTGCAGCCCTCTCGTACGGCAGCACCCGAAATTGACTGCACCCAACATGGTTGCCCGAAGACATAGCAACCCTGCAACATGACTGACCCCAACATAACTGCCCCATGATATCACCACACCCGACTGCCCCGTGACATTTCTGCCACAACATGAATACCACTAACACGACTCCAGGAACAGCACAACACCCAACATAACTAGCCCCATCATAACTAGCTCTGATGTGAAAACCCGACAACATGATTACCGACAATATGATGAATGCCCCGACAAGGCTCTTCCCTGACACCACTATTCTGAGAAAAGTATTCCCCTAACACGACTACGATACAACTACGGACTGATATGACTATTTTCCAAAATCCCATTTCCTGACATGCCCAATGTAATTACGCAGTGATACACTGCCCCCCTTTGCAATTATACCTGGCATGACTAAATCCCAACATGACTATTCTCTGACATGTCTGCCCCCTGATACACCTACCACCAACACAGCTGAGATCAACCTGGCTACATCCGACAACGCTAACCCGACAATTGTCCCTACAATGCGACTGGACCCTGATAAGGCAACTCTCTGACATGATGTCTTCCCAAGATGACTACCCACTGACATAGCACTGCTCCTCTCACGGATATTACCCGGTACAAAACCGTTTTACGCAAATGCCTCCGGCAGAGTTTCACCTGAAATGCTGGAACCCGACACAGTTAGCCCTGGAAATGGTGATCTTATGACGTTGATACCCCACGACCTGACCACTCCGACACGACTGCTCCTGACACAATAATCTTAACGCAGGTTTCCCCAATTCCGTGACACGACGGCCTCGTGCTCAGCTATCAATAATAACAGTACCACTGGCACGACTGCCCCCCACGTCACTACCCCAACAGTACTGCCCACAGGCAAGTCTATCCCCAACACATCTACCCCATCAGTAGTACCTAATCTCTAATGTGACCACCGAACACATCTTCTCCTCACAAGAAGAATCTTCTAACATGTCCACACCCGAACACACTTTCACAATGTGACTATATCCTGACACAACTATCCCCAATATGTCTATTGTTTGATATGACTATCCTGCAGACACAATTACCTTGTGATATGACTACCCTATAACAATGGATATCACTTGCCCCTGACACCACTAACCACTGACACAAATATCTGAACAAAGCTGCGTATGAAATGACTAACCCCTCGATGTGATTCCCTCCGAAACGATTACACCCTGACATGACGCTCCCTTAAGTGGCTACCATTATACAGCGACCATCCTAATACAGTGAACACTCAGACACAGCAATGCTTAACATGATGAAATCTCTGAAACGACTAGTCACTAACATAACAACTACCTCAACACAGCGATATCCTGGCACAAAGTCACCCTGCAATCATTACTCCCTTGATATGACTCCACATTGACATGATTACTCCGTTGAGGTGAAATGATTCATTACGTTTGGGTATTTATCATAGTCTGTTATGACATAAGGAGACGCAAAAGCATACTTTCTCGTCTTCCCCTCATCAGGATTGAAATGCTAGTCATCCATCAATCGAGAGAGCTGAAGATAAATTTCTTCCAGCTTTATAAGAAGGTTCTGCAAGGCCAGACAGCACGGGAGAGGCAGACTTAACTGTTACTTTTCAATCCTAATCCACCAAAGGATTGGCAGTGCCATTTGGCCTGGGAATGAGGAGGATGCCCAAATAACGCGATCAACTTGCTGTGATCTGGGTGATGCAACAGTTTGCAATCACCCTTAACGTTCCTGGCTTACCATTTTACATGCCAGGCTCTAACCCGGCAATGGCAAAATGTTTCTGGAGGGCATGGGCAGCTGCTCTTTCATTGTTTCGGCTCTCTGGCTAACCACAGTGATACTTATTGTATTCCCCTCGGCATTCGGATTTTGTTCACGGATAGGCAAAACCAGAACATCTCATTGTCTGCTCATAGAACATGACAGCCACTTTGCGGCAAAGGATTGCAGCATCCTGCAAGAATGGGAGAGGAAAGTGCATATGAGAATAAGAGGGAAAGTAATGAGGCGAAGTCGATAAGCAAGAAGAGTAGTAATTTAAACAACATTGAACTTCAAAAGGGATGCATGGGAATAGGCGACGGGAATTGGTCACACAGCAGACACCAGGAAACCACAATGAAATGTAGCACCTGAGGCTACATTAATCTGTGATAATTGATGTGATAGTGGTCGATCTGTTTGGAGCCTGAATGTACTTTGCTGACTGAACTTTCATCACACTCAGTTCCTTGTGAATGACAATCCTATCTCAGCATCCAGTATAGTGGAGTGTCCACTGTCCTCTGTGGAAGAGAATTCCCCAGTCTGATGATCACCTCAGAAAAGGACGAACCTCCTCATCTGCCTGGTGAATGGATGAACACTTATTTCAAAATTGCTTCCCGATTTCTACATTCTCCCTTTAAGGATAAACGCAGCTCTTACCATTTCAGAACCTTTATTGATATTTCATGTTTCTTAAAGACCACCTTGCATTTTTTTCAATGATATTATCAAATCCTTCTCGTCCGGGGAATGGCCCGCATGAACCTTTTCTGAACAAGATTCAATGCAAGCAACTCATTTGTGAGTAAAGAGGTCCAATATTTTACTCAGCTCTCTCTGTGTGGTCTCCGTGTGGCTCAGCATTATGAGACTTTTATTTGTATCTGTACCTTTACTTGTATCCAGTTTCTTAATTGGTGAAGGGAGATGTACACATGGCGCTGTCATGGTTGCTTTTTCGCAATCTGGAAATGACACATTTGAAAATAGAACATAGAACAGTTCCGCACACTACAGGCCCTACAGCACAAGATTTTGTGCCAGGCATTAATCCGGATCAAAGATCAACCTAAAGATAATACCCCTCAATTTACTGCCGTCCATGTACTTGTCCAGCAGTCGCTTCAATCTCCTTCATGTCTCTGACTCTAAAACCACGCCTGGCAGTGTATCCCACACAGCCTCCACTCTCTGAGTAAAGAACATAACTCTGTCATCTCTACTCTACCTTCTTCCAATCGTCTTAAAATTATGATCCCTCCTAAAAACCATTGCCGATTTGGGGAAAAGACTCTCATTAACTTATATACCTCTATCAAGTCTCTGGTGTGAAAAGCCGTAGCTCAACTGTATCCAAAATCTTATACTTATTATTGAGGGGAACGGCCACAGGGCATCTCTGCACTGATGCCTGTTCCGTGCCCATCCATTCACAGTTTATACTTGTACCTGGGGTGTAACGATTGATGGCACATGGGGTAAACTCTCCTGCTTAACTTAAAGCCAGCAACATAGAAAATATTTATCCCGTGCAGTCATCTGTGAAAATTCAATAGGCCAAGAATAAGTTAAAGTAAAAATTAACATCTATATTTCTTTAAGTATAACAGTGAAAAATCAACTAACAAATATTTCAATTTTTTACTCTAACCTATCTGTTACCTTCACTTCTATAATACTGGGCTAATATAACTCCCGGATCGGATTTACAAAATCTCTTATCTCAAAAGCAGGGAGTTTTCGTTTTTCTCTGTAACTCTACCTTCTTTTGTTCTTCTTGGTGATTGTGCTTCACAGGTTAAAGATTGATAAAGGTACCTTTAAGAGAGCTATCTTTCAGGCGGTCTTTTTACATGCTAGTAGTTTGGAGTTCTCCTCTCGACTCTTCAAATTTCCCCAGTCTTATACCCGCACAACATCAAATTGTTTCAGTGGCTTTTAAGAATGTCAATATACTAGATTCGAACTGGACTGGAGTTTAGTATTTTTCGGGGTATAATTTAAGATGATTGGCCTAATTCGAATCTGCTCTGTCATTTTCAGCCGCCGAGGTACGCCAGCTACCCCAGTAGTTGGAGCACCTGCGACATTGTGTCTAATTAAGAACCCTTGGTACTGTCAGGTAGGTTTTGAGAACTGTTACCTCTCTTAAAAGTAAAGAACACTTATATCTTCAGAACACTATCTCCTCACAACTCCTCTAAATTACTCCGTCAGCATCCTAAATGTTCAGGTGTAAACTTGCTCCAGGTCCAGTTCTCTAATGCGGTTTGCAAGGAGCTGTAGTTTGGTGCACCTCCTTCAGATGAAGTCAACGGTAACAGTAGTGGTCACCCTTACTTTCCAAATTCTACAGGATCAACATGCAAGTGCCAAAAACTATTTCCACTGTACTGAAATTCCAATGAGACAAAGAAAAGAAAGTATTAATCTTACCAAATTGGCTCACAGAACGTTTTCTTATTTTGTTAAGGGAGGACAGGTCCTTTGGCCCAGCAAGTCCACACTGACCTTCTGAAAAGTATCACACAGAAACGCATTCCTTTAACTTATTATTCTACATTAACCCCTGACTAATCCCACAACACTACATCGATTAAACATTGCCAATTCACCTAACCAGCACATCTTTGGATTTTGGGAGGAAATCGGAGCACCTAGAGGAAACTGATGCAGACACGAGAAGAGCATGCAAACTCCACGCAGATATTCTCCTCAGGTGGGAATCTAACCGGCTTCCTGGCGCTCAACTACCGTCCCACCCTTAGTCATGTTCCAGCTAAAGCAACCACCCAACTTTGTTAGCTCACTGACTCAGCAGTAGCGTGTCCTCTGCTACTCAACGTGGGCTCCATGATCCACAAGGTATGTTTAAGAAAGAAGGAAGTTACATATCTGTCAGCAACGTAGTCCATGCACTCACCAGTCCTGCTGCTGCTGTCAAAATGGAGGCCGCTGCTCCGATTGTGGTAAGCTTTTGTTCGATGACACTCCTGTTATTTGCTCAAAATTAAAGAATGATCATGCAGTAGCCCCAGCACCAGGGAATGTCCCTTTCAGCAGACCATGTTATTTGCGAATACTTTGAAGACTTTCCGTTCGTTTATTTCACCTGCTGCCCACACTGCAAAATTTACAAAACCGTTGTATAATCATCTGAATGAACATCTGTGACAGGATTTATCCCTCACCAATCTTGTGCAATGTGACTAATTACATGATTGTTTTGAAAATATAGTGCCGCTAATTTCTTCTTGGTTGGTGTATCTATCTCCAAAAGATATAATGATTTGGGCTCAGCAATTATCTGTACAAAGGAATGGCATAGGCTCACCACTCCCTGTGTGAGTACATTCTATTACTCTTAGTCCTAAGCGTTCAAACTTATCCGTCAACTATAACCACCTTGGCTAAAAGCGGCATCCACTTGCTTGTATGAAACATTTTCTGTTTAAACGCCAGTAGAAGCCTCTACAGGATATTCTGAGAATCCCTGCATTCGCAATCTCAAATTCTATCTCAAGTTACAAATGAATACCTAGCTCCACCTTTGCTGACTTCGAAACAGTTCACAATCCTCAGGTCTACTGCTTTGGGAACGAATTTGAAAGCTTCGTTTTTTGCGTAGAATGCTATCTCTAACTTGTCTTGTAAGACACGTTTTGGTCCCTGTTTTTTTATTGCACTCTTGTTCCATATGGGAACATATAACTTTTTCTAATTCACCCATTAAGCCTTTGAATGTTTGTCATTTGCTATTCACTGTAATTCCTCTAATTTTCCCAGTGATTTCTCAATGGATCATAGGTAAATCAAACGACAAACAATTTTAGTTTCCCTTCTTAAGATTCAGAATAGCAATCTCCGAATCAAATACCTCACTCTCAGTCTTAATGAATAAGTACTTTATATAGTGCTCACTCAGCCTCAAAGAGATGTCTTAGACCTACATTACTAATTATTCCTTTCCCGTTGAGTGATGGCCAGTCAAATGTAACCTGTTCTCTGGTTAGTTCATTATTACATCAGCTCAGAAAATCAGTCCATAAACACAAACGTAACAAAATTTAATTGCCCAATTTTGACGCATTCTCGTGTCATCTTTAATTTTATGCATTTGTTTAGAGTAAAAATTGCTGATTTCTTATTTAATATCATTTCCAAATATCACCGCTAAACCATAAACCTTTTTTTTGTTCCCTTGGCATTTCTCAGTTCTACCCACATGGATTTTGCATCGTCTAAGCTCATATCTTTCCTCAGTATTGTGTTTATATCCAGTTTAATCAGTAATTCACCTCAAACAGGTTTTGCATTTTTTCTGTCCTCCCAAATTCAGAAAACCGTGAATGGTCATTTTCCATCCCGAGTTCCTGTGCTGCCATGATTCTAATCCCAATGTTAGCATACACATTACCATCGATTTGCATAATTAATTAATGAACTTTATTTCGATTGTCTCATGTGTCAGCATGGCTTTGTGAGTGGCAGGTCATGGCTCAAAAGCCTTCATGAGTTCTTTGAGGAGCTGATGAGACAAATTGATTAACGTGGAGAAGTGGATGTCGTGTAAATGGTTTTCAGTAACGTACTTGATCAAGTTCCCCACAGACTTATGGGATTGGGGGAACTATATCTGCCTGGATACAGAATTGGCTGGCTTAAAGAAGGCAGCAAGTGGTAGAGGAAAGGAAAGATTTCCCTGGGATGTTGGTAACCAGTGGTGTCCCTCAAGAATCTACTCTTGGGCCTTTGCTCTTTGTAGTTTATATCACTAATTTGGACAAAGAAGTGGAAAGGTGGGTTAGTGAGTTTGCTGATGGCATAAAAGTCGGTGGCGTTGTAGTTAGTGTCAAGAGTTGTCAAAGACTCCAACATGAGAGTGACAGGATGCTGAGCTGGGCTCAGAAGAAGGAGATGGAGTTCAACCTGGATAAGTGTGAAGTGATTCATTTTGGAAGGTCGAATTTGAATGCTGAAACAGGGGTAAAGGCAGGAGTCTTGGTAGTGTCAAGGAACAGTTAATATTGGGTTCCAAGCACATGGACCCACAGAAGTTGCTACCCAATGTGATAGGTTTGTTCATAAGTCATATGGTGTTTTAGGTTTCATTAATTAGGTCATTGAGTTGAAGAGCCTCGGCCTTTTTGCTGCAAATCTTTCAAACCCTGGTAAAACGCTACTTGGAATACTGTGTCCAGTTCTGGCCGCCTCATTATCAGAAGGATATTGAGGTTTTAGAGACGGTGCAGAGGAGTTTTGTTCGGATGCTGCCTGGGTTGGAGGGCTGGTCTTATAAAGACAGATTGTGTGAGCTAAGGTATTTTACATAGGAGGGAAGAAGGAAGAGAGGTGACGTGACAGAAGTGATCCTCTCACCGAATGCTCCACAATATTCTCAGCCACCAGTCCAGTTCCAAATCCCGGTCTTCCACGAGTTGCACTTGGAGACTTCTCCTGGTCACGTCACGAACCTGGGAATGGGAAGTGAGCTAGGCTTCCTACATAGTTCAAAGGGAGAAAACCGCGGCTCTGAGCTTCGCTAGATGAAAATGAGGACCACAGATGCTGGAGATCATAGTCGAAAGCATAGCAGGTCAGGCAACATCCGAAAAGAAAGAGAATCGACGTTTATGGCCTAAGACTGATGAAATAATTATGCCTGAAGTGACGATTCTCCTGCTGCTCGGATGCTTCCTGACCTGCTCTGCTTTTCCAGCAGCACACTCTTGATATTGAACTTAGCTGCTCTGATGTATTAATTCAAATTAAGCCTTTTGGCTGATGCTTAATATCCGATGTTCTTGTTCTCTAATCCACTTAGGCATTTCCAGAACCAAGTAATTTAGAAAAATGAAACACTATCTGGTACGATGTCACCTGTCACTTAGTTTAAGATTCGTCTATACAAATGTTCACTTGGATGGAACTGATGACCATTTCGCCTGCTTCAGTTCCCCGATAGAACGAGACGCTTGTTGCAGCACAGTCAGAGGTCATTTGCGCCATTGTATCTGCAATGGCTGTTCAATTGAGTATCATGACCGCATGCGAATTTCTCACTTTTCCAAAACTCTCTCGTGAACCATGTTTTTATTTACAGTACAACACAAAATATGTTCTCTACTGATGATAATGATTCTTTGCAATCCTTTCTCTGATCTAGCGCCTGATTTTCTATTGTTTTGGGCTTTTTTTCTTTACAAAGAGCTACAAAATATTTATCCAATGTCGACACAATTTTCCTCCTTCAGTGTTGTTAATTCCAGAGTTCCATTCACTCAGGGAGGAATGTTTCCTTTCGCCAGCGTGATCCTTTTCTCTTCCCTTGTTGAAGTTCTTTCCATTTCCTTTTCGAACCACTGTTGCTAATTCATTTGTATATTCTACTTTCTCCGTTCATTTTCGAAAATGACATTACCATAACCAGACATCTTCACAGCATTAGCCAGTTTCTTTCAACTTCAAGTGATTCCTAAATTCTATGTCTCGTGCACGATTTTGATTGAAGTGTATCCTTGTAAACTATGTTCTTTTTGAGAGTTATGAAATGTCACTTTAAGAGCCGACCACGACTTACTTACCATGCTAAACATCACACAGGACTAAGGAGTAATCCAACAGGTTTATGTGTAAACAAAAGCGTTTGAAGCACTGCTCCTTCATCATATTTACCATGCAAGCATTTCTCTTCATTTTCCCGTCCACGGGTTTCTATTTGCTTTATTTAACTGTATGGATTGCGATTGCTACCATGTTTATCAGCCTCAAACTCGACGACATTTCATCATTTCGTGTTCAATCTCGAGTAGAGCCCAACTTACTGAAGCTTCTCCTCAATCGAAAATCGTACACATAGACGCAGACACGGGTAAGATCTGCAAACGAAAAACAGACACACACGCACTCTCTCTGCTCACTCTAACGTACACACGCACACACTCACAGACTTTTAGATTTATATGCAGAAAAATATGCTGCATGGGCGATCAATTTTGAGAGATAAAAACCACACATCAGAGGTACTGAATATACAATTTAGTTTCGTAGAATTCGATAAATCAGACAACAAGAGTATGCACTGCGTTGAAATAGATGCAGGACTGATTCCAGACGGTGCACTTTTTCAGTAAGCCCAAAGTTTAATCCAGTTACCAAGTGGAATAAAGGGATAGTCCACCGTATTTTTGAACTGCTTGCTGAATTTAGGATATATGGTAACCTTAATTGCAATGTTTGTGAAGCAACTGAGCAACTGGAGCATGTAGCCGAATTCCATTACGCAAAGAAGCAGATCAATAAATTCACATCTCAAACTTACAATTCTCCAATTTATGACCACAACAGTAGAAAATTTGCTGCGATGAGAAACGATAAAATGATGGAATTCTTTCTACCCTTAATCTCTGAATCTGTGGCGCTCTTCCAATTGCTTTGATGGTGCAGTCTCTTGAGTACATTTGGATCAGTGTAATGTTTCTGACCGTTAAACCGTTGAAAAGCAGAATAAGAATAAAGGCAACACCCGACATTAATATATTTTCTTTTGTTTTACAAGGTGCATGAATCTTTATTCAATTTCCAACACCAGGAAGAAAAGAATCACCCATGTGGCCACTGACAAGCAGCACCCTTCACATCAATGTGCAATGCTGCGAGATCAAACAGTGAAGGGGAGAGCAGGGATTAAATCAAATTAGAGTTGGACGGTGAAATAATACACTCCACACCCTGCAGTGTCCACCTGCCCCTGAACAGCTCAAGGGTGTTGGTGTTGGTGGATACCACATGCTCCTTTTCCGGAGACACCTGATCTCTAAAGTAACTGCGGAACAAGGCAGGCAGTTGGCCCGAACGACCCGCTCCACGGCCCGTTGCTTGGACATATTTATGGCCAGATCCAGGAGCAGACCCACGTGGAGGTCCTCAGACCTGCACTCCTCCTTCCGTACCGTGCACCCATAGATCAGGAATGTGGAACTGAAGTGCAACCAAAAACAGAGAAGTAAGTTTGGTAGAAAATCGAAAAGGGAGCGCAAGCGCACATATCCAATTTATACATAGTCCACCGACTCCACGGCACCACAGAACAAACATTTGGGCTGGGTGCCCGTGAGCCACCGCAATCTGTGCTAGCAGGAGACCACCGCGTGCAACACCCTCCACACCTGGTCCTCGAGATAGAGGGGAAGGGCTCCCGCGTAGATAACCCTCCATTGCAGGTCTCCACCACCGAATGGCAAATGAGCAAGCCAAGGCGTGTCTGAGTGGTGAGTGAGGGAGAAGAGGTGTGCCGCAGTAGTCTGTACAGAGCCCGCAGTTTTATGTCCCTAAAAGGGCAAAACTGAAATTCCAGAGGCGGCTTAGGTTGTGGGGCACAGGTCGACACTAGTATATAATGGTAGCACTCAATTGCCCCGACACATTAGAAAACCTGACATCTCTTCCCATCCGACAAAACCAGTGTCTGTTCCTCAGAGAATACTGACCTTTGAACATAAAATACCCCAAAATATTCTTCAAACAGTCCAATCCAGCCAACATTCTCAGAACCACAGCCGTGGTTTTCACATTATAATATTTAATTTTCATAATTGCGCAAAACATGGCCACAAATCGATCAAAGGTGAAAGTGATGGTAAACCAGACAGAACAGCAAATGGCTGCATAAAGCAAGACAGCGTGGGTATAGGTAGCTGGATGCCTTCTTAAAAAACGACCTTCTTTGTAGAGAAATGGTATGTGTCACAATATGACGTCAATGATGAGAACCAGGAGATCTGCCGTTGCCAGGGCTATCAGGTGACATATTTCAAGAGACCACACAAGAACCATCTATTTCTACATTAGCCGTGAGGAAAACAAAGAATGAGGAATATACTTTTCTTGGAATAATATCAGTTTTACTGAGCACTTGTTGAGATGTGGAAATCGCATTGCGTATCCGTTGTTGAAGCAAGTGATTGTAGCAATGACGTAGAACATAGTGAATGGAGCAATATAGCGCAGAATAGGCCCTTTGGCTCTCGATGTTGCGCCAAACTCTGAACTCACATAAGACCTTCCGCCTACAGAATCCCTTCATAAACCAAGTGCTTTATCCAAGGATTATTTAAATGTTCCTTATATGGCTGAGTTAACAGTTCTATGCATCCTTAGTCTTGCCCACCCGCATTACAATTGCCCTTCCGCCATCTATAAATCTTGGCCTGTGGTATGTACCTATCTCTTTCCATCGCTAAACTAAACGTAACTGAATTATGACTACTCTCTCCAAAGTTCTCACCTACCACTAAATTAAACACCTGATTCATTAGCAACCTCCAGATCGAGTGTGGCCTCCCCTTTTGTCGGTCCTTCCACATACTGTGGCAGGAAATCCTCTTGCACACATTTGTAAAATAAACTAATTCATCCAACGTACTACAGATATAGCATTTCCAGTCAATGTTGTGCAAGTTAAAGTGTCCCATAATGATCGCCATGTTCCATTCACTTCTACCCAGAATCATTTTGCCAATCCTCTCCGCCAGGTCCATGGAACTCTGTGGAGGCCTATAAAAAATACCCAGCAGAGCGACCTCTCATCTCCTATTTCTAACCACATCCATACCACCTCAGCAGACGTGTCCTCATCAAAAGTTCTTTCGGCAACCGTTATACAGTCCTTGACGAACCAGGCCACATCTCCTCCTCTTTAAACGCCTTACCTGTTCTTAATAACAGATGTAAATCCTTTAATCTGCAACATCTATTCCTGACTCTGCACTATCCAAGTTTTCGAAATGGCCACAATAACAAATTGTCAGGTTTTCTATATATATTGCAAGATCACCTACCTTATTTCAGAAAGCAATGGCGTTGAAGTAGACACATTTCAAACAAGCCTGTTGTCTGTTAGCTCATTCCTATGACAGTGAAATTCTGTCCATGCCCTCCTTACTCTCATCCTCCTGTGCTCTGGAACTACACCTCAGGTTGCATCCAACTGCTGAGCTCGTTTAAACCCACCCAAATAGCACCAGCAATCTTTCCACACAGGCTATTAGTATCTGGTTCAAATGAAGACAGTCCTGTTTGTAGAGGTCCCACCATCCCCAGAATGAGTCCCAATTCTCCATGTACCTGAAACCCACCCCTGCACCATCCCTGCAACCACGTGCTTAGCTGCTATCTCTCTTTATCCCATGCCTCGCTACCACTTGGCACGGGTTAAAAGAAGTAACGATAATAACGTTGTTTGTTCTCCCTCTCAACTTTCAGCTAGGTCCCTGAAATCCAGCCTTACATCCCTATTCCATTTTCTACCTATGTCTTTCGTACCTACATGGACCACGACTTGGGGCTGATCAGCCTCTCCTTTCACGGACCCGAAGACACGGTCTGAGACATGACAGACCCTGACACATGGGAGGGACCACACCAACCATGAGTATTGTTCATTCTCAACGAACCTTCTATCTGGCCCTGTAACTATTGAGTCCCTTTGACTAACACTCTCCTCTTTTCCTCCTTCCCTTCTGTGCATCGGGGACAGATTCAGTGCCACCCCACTGCATGCCCCCAACGGTATCCAAAATGGTTTACTTGTTTATCAAGGGAACGATCCCAGGAGATTACGGCACTGGTTGTTTTATATACTTTGGAGCTATTACCCAACTTTCTTCATGCTGAAGAGTACATATTTCCCGGTAACTTTTATCCATCACAGCCTCTGCCTCCCGAATGATATGAAGTTCATCCAACTCCTGCTCCAGTTCCCTCACGCGGTCTGGGATGAGCGAGACTTGGGTGCAAATCCTGTAGATGGATTTGGTTGGGGCACCAATAGCATCCCTCACCTCAAACATCATACAAGAGGTACATTCCTCTCCATGCACGGCCATGGCTGCTAACCCCTTATCAGAATGTAAAATATAAGAGAAGCATACGTGGAGCGTCCGTAATGTTTAAGTTTAGAGGAGGTAGTTGGGTGGGAGTTTCGATAAAGGTAGGGCCTCGGGGTTAGAAAACACTCACTTACATAGCTGGAGGGAAATGAAAAGAGTCCACCATTTTACAAAAATTTCTTCTTTCTGATATCAGTTCTAAAGACTCAAATCAGTGACTCACCACAGACCCCTGCTCAATTCTCCCCCTCTTCGTGCTGCTACTGCTGCTCATAAACAGAAAAGGAGGACTCCCGGGCGAGAGGTAAGGTTTTAACGACTCGATTCAGTGACTCACCGCTCCCGACAGGCCCATGGTCCAAGCTATATCTCTTTGTGCTGCTGAGAATTAGAATGCTGAGGTTAGCTGATCTATCCAACTATTACCATTCCATTAATTGACCATTGAATGGAAATGTTAGTTGAAATTAAAAATTGCTGTTCACTGAAATATTTCTCTTTGTTTAAATGACTTCTTCACCATCATCAAAACAAGGCGAGCTCAACTTAATTTGTGGAATATTGTTTTGAGATAAGTTGCTGAGAATTTGTTCTTTTTTTCATAATCCAAGAATCCCTACAACGTGGAAACAGGCGATTTGGCCAAATATATCCACACCAACCCATCTGAACAGATTCCCATTTAGACACATTCCCATCCCCCGACAATTTTATTTCCATCTAAGCCAGCACATCCCTGAATACAATGGACAATTTACCACGGCCAGTTCAGCGTACCTGCATTTCTTTCTAACTGTGGGAGAAACCTGAGAACCTGGAAGAATGTAATGCAGACAGGTAAAATGCGCAACAGTCGCACAGATTGTCGCCTGAGGCTGGGATCGAAAATAGATCCCTGGCACTGTAACACAGCAGTATTAAACACTGAGCCACCGTGCCACCCATAAATGTGTGCCCCAAATTTTATGATACCCTCGTTTTCTGGTCACTGTGTGGTTGAGGGAGATTGCTTTCCCTTGATACTTACCGAATACTCCTAGATTAAATTACATTGTATCCAAGACAAAGTTATTATTAAAATATTAATCATTCAGTTTATCTGCTATTTACAAGATGAACTGCAGCTACTCTCTGAAGTGCAATGGTTGACTCTGGCTCATCTGTTTTTGGATCCATTCTTCGGATAAACATTATCTTAAATGTTCAAGCCAGTGTCCAAAATCTCTGCGTGTGAAATATGGTTATTGTCATGATCTGGAGGAATCATCTCCTGGAATACAGGAGTGACCTATTGTGTACAGTTATTGTCGTCAAGTTACCAAAAGGATGTGCACGCTTTGGAAAATGATGCTGAGAAGGTTTACGGGGATGCTGCCCGTTATGGAAGGTGCTAGCTATGAAGACACGTTGAGTAGGTGAGGTTTATTTTCAGTAGAAAAAAGAAGATTGAGGGGGGAGCTTATTAAGGTTTTCCAAATTATGAAGGATATAGACAGGATGGATAAAGGCAAGCGTGATAACAGCCTGAAGGATTCAATAACGAGAGATCACGCTTTCAAAGTGAAAGGGGAAATGTTCAAAGGGGATACACGTGGCAAGTACTTCACACAGAGGGTGGTGGTTGTCTGGAATACGTTGCCAACAGAAGTGGTAGAGGCAGGCACGGTAGATTAATTTAAGATGCGTCTGGACCGATGCTTGAGTAGGTGGGGAGCAGAGGGATACAGATGCTTAGGAACTGGGAGACAGGTTTGAACAGTAGATTTGGACTGGCTCAGCCTTGGAAGGCCGAGAGCCTGTTCCTGGGCTGTAAATTGTCTTTGTTTTTTGTAAAAGAAATGGTGATTATTTTGCTTTCTATAAATGTCTCCAGACCAGCTGGGCAGCTCTATCGCTTTCCGCTTCCTCTTGAAAATGATGAGCAGAGAACTCCGTGTGTGTGCCCAGAGTTGAGCGATGAGGCATGTCAGTCCAGATATGTGAGCCAATACGTTTTGGAAATGGAGAAAATTTTCTACGTGTTATCCTATTGCAAGTACATGATTGAGCCAATAGGTAAGCAATGACGCTTACAATAAAAAACAAAGATTATAAATTAAATCAATTAAATATGTCCATTGTATGTATGGATATGACATCAATAGGTATATGGGTGAATACTCAATAAGACCTATGGATAACAAGGATTAAAGTTGGAACATCCATTCATAGAGGGGGAGAGGGGGGAGGGGGGGAGGGGGGGGAGGGGGGGCAGTCCAGAAGCAGCCAAAGTAAAAGACAAAAATTGAAGCATTTTCAGATTCTTATGAAAGATTATGGGAATGAATAACAGACAAGATACAAAACCACAGCAACAACAGATTCACTGCAAATATGACAGTTTATCAACATACAAAGGATTTAACAGGCACTGCAAAAATAACGAGAATAGGAAAATAAATGAATCGGATAATCCAAAGGACCTTTCTAATGCAGTGGTTTAGTGGCATCTGATCAACATTGGTTGAAAAACAATTCAGCATTTCAAAGAAAATTCTCCCTATTGTCGTGCCATGACAATCTGCTGTAACGTTCCAGTACATTGTTGGAGCATTCCAATCGATTGTTCGGACATTCCAATCCAGTGTAAATTTTTTCACCCGAATCCAACGTTCTATCAATCTAATGTATCATTGCCAGAACCCAGTATATTGTTGCATCATTCTAGTCTCTCAGTCGCTAATTTCAAACAAAAATCCGACTCTCTCTCTCTATCTCTTTCTGTGTGTGTGTGTGTGTGTGTGTGTGTGTGTGTTAGTCCTGCTCCAACTGACATTATGACATTACAAATTGAATGATCTGCCTTATTAATAGATGCTGTACACTGTGCCGTGACACAATAGAATCATTGGAGTCTGCCATTGGAGATAGTTTTTAAACAAACAGGTGCACTTATCTCCTTTCAATTCAACTCCCTCTGTGCCAGAATCAAATGACGTTTTCACCATTGAAACATAATAGCTTGGCTGTTCAAATTGTGATGCGATTAGTGAATATACTGCTGTGTACAACTGGAGTACGGCTACAGTCTGAGCTTTACAAATGTTGAGTTCTGTTTAAGAAAATGAATGAAGGCAGCATTTTACTGAGTAATTGAAAGCCAAGGTTCAAGACACGAAGGAGAACATGATGCATGACACAAAGTGTGAGCTGATAAAAAAAATCAGGCAGTTGCTCGGACAACATACAGAAGAATGGTATGTGTAGCCACATTCAGCTAACAGTAACATCAAACCAGTCCTGCTCTTCCGAATCATGGCCGTTCAGTATATATTTACATGCATTGACATCATTACTAAATCGAGATCTATAAAGATCCTTCTCGATGATGGAGCTTCCACAGTTCACTGGGGCAGAGAATTTCAAAGATCCATCATCGTCTGACTGAAGAAGTTCCTCCTCATAACACTCCAAAATGGGTTTCCTTTATTCTGAAATGATTCTCAGGTACTAGCCCTCATAAAAGTGGAAGCATTCATCTTGCATTTGCTGTCAATCCTTTGAGGAACATTGCAATTTTCTTTGATATTACCAAATGCTTCTCATTCCATAAATTTCAGTCTCCCCCATCTTATGGCAAGGGCACCATAAATGCATATAATACTCTAGGTGCAGTCTTATGAATGTTCGATTCACTTGAACCAAGATGTCTTTAGTCTTGCATTGAAATCCTGTCGCGTTAAAGACCAACATGCCATCTAACTTCTGAACTGCTTGCCTTACCGGCATGTTCATTTTCGATTATTCCTGCACAAAGACACATCAGTGCTTTTGGAAATAAACACTATATTGTTTGATTCCTGTTGATGTTACAACTGGTAATGTCTGATCCCAAAATGAGAGCTGACATGATAGATTATATACTAAATGAAAGAACTGCAGATGCTGTAAGTCAAAAACAAAACTAGAAATAGCTGCAGAACAGTTCTGAGGCAGGATCACTTGAGTAAAAAGATAAAATCTTATTTCTCTCACTAGGTGCTGACATCATATGTTTCCTTTTTGTGCTTGATTGCTTAATACAATAGTTATTCAATAAACAAATTGTATATGAGCTGCAGATATTCTTCAAATGCAGTTCATAAGGTTATCACATAAAGTAAAAAAGTAGAAAAAATGTCACCTCAATGTCGAAGAACCATAAAACCATAAGAAATAGGGTTAAACCTATCATGTCAGAACCAGCATTCCTCACATCCGCTTTCCTGAGTTTACTCTTATACTATGGTTTGTCTATTTATTAAAATGTATTTACGCCTTGTAAATACACAACACAACCACTATAGCTCTCGGTGACAACGAGTTCCAAAGACTCACAACTCTCTTCGAGAAGAAAGTCCTCTTCATCTCACTCTTGGATTAGGACCCATTTATTCTGGGTCTGTGCCCTCTGGTTCTATATTTTCCCATGAGGGTAGATACCCCCTCAGCATTCACATTCCTCCCCCCCACCCCCGTCCACTATGTTGACGGTTTCTGAAGTCTTTCTCCATTTCAGTAAAACTCTTCAGTTGTTCTCACTTCCGAACTGAACAGCTTCACATCTTCCCACAGCTGACTTCCATTTCAACGTTTCCCTGTCTATATCGACCAGGAAATTGAATGGCAGCAGGAGATTGATTGGCTTTTGAATTTGACATGGTTGAGGATTGCCGAGCATTCCCTGACAACCATTGTATCTCCGATGATAATTGTCAGTTTTTGAGGTTTAGATTCGGCAGAATACTCTATTTATTGCATTCGATAATGCTCTGCTTTCCTGACTCCTTACAGGTTATTTGGCATGAAGTACGAAGGCAATCTAAGTGCCAAGTTTGCAGAAATTGATGTTTCAGAAGTATGGGAGCTTAACCTTTCTCAATTCCAGACAAACAGATTTCCAAAACAGACTGCCGTGGTTTGGAATCTTCAGAAACTATGTCCTTCTGACAAGTTAACTGATTCCCCCAATCCCCACTAACAGCCTTCGAGAAGAGGGATAAAACTTGCTTCGAGGCGGAATTTTTGTCTCCTCTGAACTGAACTGACATCAAGACTCATGGTTTTGTTGCATCTAATGGTTTGTTAACGCAGTTCGCTACTATCACATGACAACAGTTCATTTGCCAGTTTATTGAGTTTGTTTGAAAAAAAAACTGTTCAGACAGATTGCATTAATTAATTAGGTAATGGAAGTATACAAGATGAGAATTTTGGTTGTCACCAACCCAAATTGACATCAGAGGGTTAACATTCTCTCAGTGTATTTTTATTCTTGTTAAATTGGTAGGGATAGCATCCTCTTCTCTGCAAGGCGTGAAGGAACACTTCCTTCTGTCTCTCTCCTGTCCTCTTTCTCCGTCTTTTATCTGTCTGGTGCAGTCTTTTCAGTGCTAAACCTCAAAGCCTCTAATCTCAATAAACTGATCTCCTCCACCTAGAGACTATTCCAGTCTCGTTCCTTGTTCAGATCCTACAGTGCAGATTTAACCTTGCCATCGCGGGTTTACTCCAGTGAGGAGTCTTCATCCAAACCGCTCTTTCTCCCTCTGGATATTTTCCTGCATGCGTTTGCATTCGCCAAATTCCTTGACCCATGCGTGTGTCTTTCGGCGCGGAACTGGGCTTCCCTGAGCGCCTCCGAGCCTGAGTACTCCTCTCAGATCATGGATTATATTTTTAACTATCATATTTCTACTGGCAAGTTGTTTTATCTCATTCCGTCAATTGCCTGAACCATATCTTCCAATGGCAACAGGACAGCTACTCCTAATGTCAGATAGTAATTACCCTTTATGTGACTTCATCAGAGTCGAAGGTTACCTTTCTTTCTAAGCATACACATAAAAGCAACAAACTGGCAACAGCTTGCGTTTGAGGTGTGATGGATTATTGATACCAGTCATAGACATCTTCTCCTCTGTGGTTGTTATAGTTGCACTCTTTTTTTCCTGAAATGCTTGAAGTAATTAATTAATGTGAATTAACGTGAATTAATTCGCAAAAGAGGAAGTTATTTTGTATCAAATATAACGAATTGAAAAATATAGGCATGGAAGAGATCATTCGGAAGTACAGCAGGTGCATTATAATAACTTAAAAAATTGTTTCCGTATCTATTAATGCTCAACAATGCTCAAACACAATTTAGTTTATAAGTATGGGTGCTTTTGGATTGACAGCGCACCAGTTGGATTTAGGACAATATATGCATGAGATATATCTTTTGACATAGTATTGCTCAGATTTTTGTTTTGTTACTTCAATAAATCAAGAGATTTTTTTATGCTTGATATTCCCATTAATCTCTGTTCCCATTTGCCTGCGTTCCCATTGTTGCAATGATTCTGGCAGTCTGGAGCAAAGCTGAGCTCAAACAATCTGAGCGTTATTGTCTGGCAAATATTTCTTCACTCCTGCTGCCCCACAAAAATGTAACAAATCACCAAAACGGATTGTATCTTAGTGGTTACAGTTTGTCAATCTGAAGATTGTCCATGTCTTCTGAGTCTTTCCTGTTAGTTAACCATCGTCCAGCATTGCAAAGATAATGTCTGCAAAAACACGAATTCTCCTGTTGTAGCAAATATTTTGTGTGGTACCTTGTTGAACACTTCTCGTTGGAAACTGCATGGTCCATTCACCTAATGATTCGATTTTAACAAGCATGTTTCTAATTTTCTCAAATTTGAAAATAGTTCTCTCTCACTGATGCACTCTGAATATATTATGTTTTCGTAAAATACATGCCATTGAATATGCCATAGATTATGGTGCTTTCCCAGTGCCAGGAAAGATACGAAGTGACCCATTCTTTTTTTCTGCTATCTGCCCTTCTTCCTTTCATGTAAGGAGGCAGTATACTCGTGAAACAAACTGAATAGATAGGAGTAGGTGTAAGTCTTCGACCGCTCCAGCTTCTTCTGCCATTCAGTATGATCCTGAGAGTTCATCAAGCTCAAATGCATTAACCCATTTTCAGGATATTCCAGATGCCTTTATTCGCAGAACAAATGGTAATTCCTTCTGGCAAATACGTAATTGTTTTTTTTCGTAAGTACCTCAGGTTCGCCCTTCTCTGCATGAGCAAACTTCTCATTTCAATGGTAATCTTATTAAGCCTTGTCCACAAATCTTGTTTCTGGCTCGCCCAACAATGTTAACATTCTTCCTTCATCTAAATTGTCTCGTCCTACTGGAATGTTGTAGTTTTCTCAGAGGTCCCACCTTCATTGTTCTGAACTCCAGTGAATGTAATCTTAACCACACCAACCTATCCTCATTTGTCACCTCTTCGATCCCAGGAAAGAATTTGATAAATATTCGTTTCACTCTCTGGGTAGTCAGAACACCCTTCATCGGACAATCATCCCTAAAACTACACATTATGTTCCAGGAAAAGTCTAATTAATATCGAATATAGTGGCCTCAAGGCATTGTTGTTATTGCAATATAATTCCCTCACAATCAAGGCCAACATCCAGATTTGTCTTCTTTTCTGCATGCTGCACCATCCACTTGCTTACACAGTGATTGGTGAACGATCACATTAGATCTCATTGATTAGTCACCTCTCTCAATTGATAGCCAATCAAATAATTATTTGATCCTTCAAATGACAGCCTGTCTTCCTATCTTCGTAACCGAATTGGATAACGACGTCTTTATGCGCATTCTTCCGCATCTGCCATGCTTTATCAACATATTGAACCTGTCCAAATCTCACATCAAGATATCCATAACCTCCTCATTACTCTACCTTCCAGCTAACTTCAAGGAATCTGCAATTTGTTCCCTTTACTCTGCCATTAAGATGGAATGCATCTATCTTTTCTTGAACGATTTCCTATCTATATCCCTCACGATACTGCTCACTTGCTCAATGCCATTTTCAACTGGGCCATTTTTACGTTTACTAAAATAGCAAAGACACAAAGGAAGTTTTCGTTATAGGCCACTGTCTAACCCATTGCTTCAGTGAGCATCTTAACCTGTGTATTCCTTCTGCGCTCCATTCTATCTTTCATTAAATATTTAAAGACCATTTTATTTTCTTGATTTACTGCAACCTGCAATCTTTTCCTCAAACTTCACTTCGCCTTCCTTAGTCATAACTTAGACTTTCACTCGCATTTGAAGTACTCTTCCTGATTTCTGTTGCTATCATTCTTTTGGTATGTATCATTTGCCCCGATTCATTCCTTATTTTCTCCCTAATTTCCTTAGTCATCCGAGTGTATTGTTAGGCTGAAAGTGCATAACACATATTTTACTTTTTGAACAAAATCAATAAAAGAAGACAAGTGAGATTTGATTTAATTCACATGTAGTAGCTTAAGCAGTTTTAGGTACACACAAAACAATGATAGAATCATAGAATTGCATGTGAAAGCATGCCATTCGTCCCATTCAATCCAGATTGAAATTCTGATGAGCATTCAACCCAGAGTCTGAAATCCTAAACTACCCTGTGACCCTCAAACGCCTAGGTTGGATATCTCCAAATAGTATAAGCGATTTAGAATGGCCAATCCAACTATCTTGCAAATATTTAGATTATTTAGTGAAACGATTTCAGATATATCCAACAAGCGAGTCCTATTTCCTTTTGCAAACCGAGGACTCCAAATGGCAGCGGGCATATTGCATCGCTCTTTCGGTTTCCACAACACCAGTCTCAGGAAGCTGAGTCTATGACTGTAAGATCCCCAAGCGTTCATGATGTCAATGCTATTCTGAGCAGCTGTATTGCTATCATTGATGTATTTTCCCATACGTGTCTCTACACATCAACAGATCCATTTCTCTGCCTGTTTAGTTCAATAGATCAGTTACTACTGTGCCAAAAAAAGCCTGTTTTGAAATTATGCCTGTTTTCACTTGTTTTCTTTTCGTCGCTTATTGCATTATCCAATAAGTAATTAACGATTAAATCTTAACTACCTGGGTTGGACACATTCTCATAAAGCTGAAAATGACACCAGGATGCTCCAGCTTGGAATACCCTATATATATTTTTCATAGATATTTATCTAGGCTGCATGCTGCTCATCACTCTTTTGAAATTTTCCCATTATTCAACCACTGTTTCTTACAACAAAGTGTCCTTTTTTAAACTAAATACTCTAGTTCGTCTTTCAGACCACCAAATTCTGCACTTTACCAGACTGGATTCTAAACTCTTGACTGGCATTTATGCTTTCTCTACTTAATATTGAACGTTTATTGCATTATGATTGCTATTTCTGCATTGCTCCGGTACTCCTGCTTTCTGTCTGCAGAACAATCTGTGATGGAGCGGTTTGTCCAAATTTTTGATCTTGACTACGATATGGCTCACTCTTAATCTTTGTAGAACACTTCCAGCTCCGTGTTCTAATGCTTTGGCATGTCGTCCACTTCACGCGTAGCGGTCTTTCAGACCACAGTGTTAAAACCCCCCAGCACATTTTTCATTAGCGGTTTTGGGATCAGATTTTCTTCAGAGGCATTCGGCCCAATGCATCCCAGCATTTCAATTTTCCTCGTAGTTATTTTTCCATTTCGTTGTGGATGCTGTTCTCACTCCAGCTGTGTCAAACATCTCTTGCTCGCCGTTATTCGAGCCTGTAAGCCTTTATATGACCCCATGAGCCTTTATATCGATGTTGGTGAACATTGTTTTATATTTATTTAACAGAGGCGACGTGGTAGGCGGATTAGAACATTGGTCATTATATTTTTTTCTCATAAAAACACAAATGACATTAATTCTATATTCTAATTCTAATGTTCTCTCGTTGGACGTCTCGTTTCTGATGCCACGGTTTCCTCTCGAGAATGACAGAACGCATATATTGGCATAAAAGGCAAATAAGAGATGCTTCACTCGGCTGACACCGGGTCAGAGATAGACTGTCTCATGAGTAGATGTTTTGCAGATCGGGCCTGCATTTGGCAGAGCTTCGAATAATGTGAGAGTGCAGATTATTATGGGACTTGATGGAGCAGATGCGCTGAGATAGGAGAATCCCCTTGTAGGAGAATCCATTGAATCTCAACAGCGTTGAAACAAGTTACACCGACATATGGAAGTTTAACTCACACAGACCAATGCACCATCATTTTCTCCCTGAGTACTGCACCTTACCTGCACATCCCTGAACCCTGTGCGCAATTTTGCCTGACAAATTCACCAAACCTGCACACATTTACACTGTGGGAGGAAGCCCATGCAGGCACGGGGAGACCGTGCAAACTTCACACTGGCAGCTGCGTCACGCTAGATTCGAACTCAATTCCCTGGCGCTGTCAGGCAGCAGTGTTCGCCACTGAGCCACAGTGCCAGCCCTTGTCTAATTCATAAAAGTTGTCATATTAAGAAACAGGAATGGCAGAATTCCCTCCCTTCGAGAGTTTTGTATCTGTGAAATAATTTACCGTGGAGTTTTGTGAAGTTGGGTGGTTAAGTGTATGCAGGCCTGAGATAGGTCCTTCTTACAATTGGAATCGAAGCTTCTGTGTAAATGACAATAACATTGTTTTTCCATGTCCATCACAGTTACAAAGTAATAGAATCATGCAGCAGGGAAATTTCGGACCAACTTTTACATGCTGAATAGGCATTCCAATCTGATCTACTTTCAGTGCCATTTTTCGGCCCATATATCTCTAGACCCTTCATCTTCAAATAAAATCCATGTGCATTTCGAATGTTGCAATTTTACCTGTCTCCACCATTTCCACTGGCATCTGATTCCCCCTCTTAGAAAAAAAGCTATTCCTCAAGTCTCTTATAAATCTTTCCCCAAACAACTGAAATCGTTTGTCGAGTTTTGGACTCGTGCCAACCGAAACAGAAAAAAAATGACTATTCAAAGTATGTGTGCCTCTACTGATTTTCGGAACGACTATGTGATGCTCCAGGATGAAAAAAAGAAGGCCTATTCTATTCAGTGCTTCCCTGTAACTCAACTCACCCCCCCCCCCATCGCAGCAACAGCCTCATGAATCATTCCTGTAGCCTCTGAAGTCAAACAACATCGTTCGAATATATTGCTCAGTATTTAGCCACGAGTGCAGAAAATGGTGGGTACCGAGTCAGAAACTGCACGTCGCTTTGAAGGAAGCAACACTGCTCTGCAACCAACTCTGTTCGAGTAACCCATCCTCAGAAATCTAAACCTAATCACCCCAAACCTATCCTATTCTTACACATAAGCAAGTGACTTGCAAAGGTTGTAACTGTGCCTACATCTACTACTTCCTCAGGAATTCGTTCCATTCACTTGGGACTCTCGCTATCTCTAACGACTTCTGAAAGGTCCCTACAATAGCTCCGAGAGTATCCTCAGGCACCCCGTTCAGAATCTTGGCATAATCCATCCAATCCACCTTCGAATAAGATTTGGGCACAACTCACCATTTTATCCCAGACTTACTTAAAGTTTAGGCAGACTGCTGGAGTCTTCCACTCTGACGTCGGGTGCACAATTTAGTTCGTCAGTTATTTCTTTCTTCCCCATTTCTTCTTCTTCAGCCTCATTTTGCAGTGGTCCAGTATCCACGCTAGCCTCTCTCGGGCATTTTACGGATCTAAAATAAAACTCTTGCAATTTTGTTTTATGACGAGTCAACTCACACCATATTTTGCCTTTTCCCAACCCCTTGCACTTTTTCAAGCCTCTGCTGGTTTCTAAAGGCTTCACAATTCTTCGGTTCCTCACATGTTTGTCCAAATACATCTGAAATGTTGCTGAATTTCAACCACCTGCACTGGCAACGTTTTACAGGCACTTAGTACTATTATTGTAAAGAATGCTGATGTAAAGTCAACTATTGATTAAATTTTAAACCAACCAGTTTTACTCTGATTGATCATTGTCTTACACAAAGAAACGAAACAACGACTGGCTATTATGAAGTTTGCTGCGTTGAAGCAACTACATAATGATTTAAATGTACAAAGAATAGAATCGTCGGTAGAACAGAATCATATCACTTTCTGATTAGAAAAACATACACCCCAATCTGGATATCAGCATAGTTTCAGATTTATTTAGGACTATCCAGCAAGTGTTGTCAACTGGAATTCTTTGCTTCGTTACTGGAAATCGCCTGTTTCACAAAGAGCTGAGGCATATTTTTCTCACAGGGGATCATGAATCCGAATGAAAATCAAGAAGACATGTAAATAAATATAAAACTACTGCAAGAAAAGGAGCAGATGATCCAAAGGAATATAATTCCTTTGGAGCTGATGTGTTGCATGTGAAGGATTTTAGAGAAAGCAGCTTCAAAGAGAGTGGATGCATTGGTAATAATCTTCCAGGAATCCACCGATTTCCGAAAATTGTTAGCAACTTGTAAAACAGGAAATTTAATGCGTTTGATTGAAAAAGGAATGTGATTATCCAATGGTAAGGATGCACGGCGACTCGTGTTTAGCACCTCTGCTTCACCACGCCAGGGATACGGATTTGATTCAAGCTTCGGGCATCTGTCTATGTCGAGATTGCAAATTCTCCCACTGTCTGTATGGAGCAACTCCGGGTGGTGCTATTTCCTCTCACATTCCAAAGGTCTGCATGTTAGGTGAATTGATCATGGTTAATTCCCCATAGTGTTCAGTCATGTATAGATTAGATGCGTGAGTCAGAGGTTGACGTAGGCAAATGAGTTTGGTGGGACACTCATCGTTGTGTACTTGTTGGGTCAAATGGCTTGTTGTCAAACTGCAGGGATTCCATAAAACGACAACTGTCATTTGGAAAATATCAGAGTTTATTGTTAAGGATGCAAGGGCAATTGAGTTTAAGAAAAGCCAAAAGATAATCTAGCAGATTCAGATGGATTCATAATGGGAAAATAATAAGTATCAACTTTATGAGAAAATTTGAGCTTGTAAAAATACCGAAATCATAGTGGGGAAGTAGTCCATATCATGTGTTTGGATTGACAGAAGGCATTGAATATGATACCACACGTTAAACTATTAAACAAGGTGAAAGGCCATGTTTTTGGCGTTGACATATTTGCATTGGCAGTGGACCAGTGACGAATAGGAGAAAGAGTTGTGGTGGAAAGATTTTTTTTATCATTGCAGGGAGTAGCCAGAGAATACACAGATTTCAGAGAAGGATCATATTTCTTTGCTTGTTATACACGAACGACGTCGGTGAAGAGACTACAGCCAAGTGTGCAGATAACGCAAATCATGTATGAAGGCCAGACGTGAGGACGATGCAAAGAGTTTGCAAAGGTTCAGACATTTTAAGTGAACAGTGATAAACTTGGGAAATGGAATCCTCTGTGGGAACATGTGAGGCGATGCACTTTGGAAGGAAAAGTAGGAGAGCCTCATGTTGTGTAAACGTCCGAAAACAGATCAAAACGAGAGAACAGAGTGAGTTTGGAATTGTCGAGGGAGATCTGCAGAGAACAGCGAAATGCAAATGTAATGTTCATCTTTATTTCAAAAAGCGTGACTTTACACTTCAGGAGGTTTCGTTAAAATGGTGTAAGGCACCATTCAGACCACTATGATGCACAGAATTCACAGAAAATAACATGAAACTGAATGAGGCTATATTGCACATTATGTCTGAAAGAGGCTCTTCAACTGGACAACTTTAGCCAGGTGGTCGCTCCTGCTTGACTTCACCCTCTCAGGTTGGACAGAGCTTCTACTCACTCAATCAATAACCGGCAGTTGGAAAACCCAGGAGGCATAACTTCCAGATATGGTGAAGTGCAAAGTCACATCTTTCCCTCTCCTTACAATCTTTGAGTCCTTGGGAATACCCCTTTTGTTCAGGTGCTGAAAGTTTTGACTCACACGACTGGCCATCACAATGTATCGGATGGTCAGAAAACTGAACAGCAGAATGTAAAGTAATGGGAACAATGAGTTTAAAATCATGTTGAAGAAGCAGAATGTAACCCATCCTGTGCATTCCAATATAGTCGTTTCAAGTGGCAACACAGAAAGGGGGCTATGGTTAATATATGCACAAAATTAAGCTGCAAATTACATGCAGATAAGGTCGACACAGAGCAGAAGATACTTTGATCCAAGAACCATAATTATAGCTTTCCTTATGAACTGTTACTTTGTTAGCCTCTACCAACAGGTAGCTACAAATCGATAAGAGCAAAAAGTGATCGTGAGTCAGATTGTGTAGTCGATGATGGCATAACTGATGAAATTGCACACTGGTGTGATCGCCAGAAAAGATCCTGTGAAAAATGATACATGAAGCACAATAGACGACTGCACCAGTATGGACTCAGACATCTCACTGTTGGCATGGCCACCAGATGTCAGGTCGTAAGTGAGGAGAGATCACACTTTCCCCAAAAACAGGATCAAAAGGACTTCAAAGTTAACAGAAAAAGTGAAATTGAAAGTGAGTTTCGGAATATCTGATCAATACGTTTGTACATTCTCGAGGAATTTACTCTCAAAAGTTGTACTTTTTAAATTTTGAGGTTAAACTTTAATATTCGTTTCACAATTCACTCATCGCAAAGACAATCGATGCTGTTTTTCTCGTTCAGGAATCCGGGGCAGAAAAGGTGCTTGTAAAACACCTAAGAATATGAGAAAAACTATGCATTGCTTTGTTTATGCTAAAATCCACTGATTATGGGCTGTATTTTTTCTCGTTTGTACGTAAATGGGAAGCAGCAGTTGCCGAAAGGAAGACATATTTTAGAAGGTGAATATCAATTTTGAATTGGCTTTAGAACAGGGTCAGTCAACGATGTTCCCTTGCTCTCAGTCTCACTAACAAATAACCTGAAATCTTTCAAACAAACTCACAGCTCATTACTGAATATTCTTCATGGATCATGCTTCTCTTACTTTGGAATAAAGCAACTCTCCCCAGCAACGGATCCCATTTTCTGATAGTTCAAATTGAACCCCTGCATTCGAAATACACGGAGTAATTAAGTAAAGTGATAAACTGATCTCAAAACATCGTCATTTGGTAACAAGACAGGGCTATCTGTCTTTCTTTCTTCAGGGTGGGAAATCTGCTAAAGAAAAATCCTGCAGAGCCTATAGAGTTAAACAGCCAATATCAAAGGCAACGGTAATTCAATCGTTAAAGTGATGAATTGACAAGCGAAGTGTGATAATAAAACAAAAAATCCTGAACACTGTTAAGAGGAGATATGTGTGTTGGAAATTTATCGTAATCTCACTGTCATCAGAATTAGGAAGCATAGAATGGACTTGAGAAAGGAGAACAGCTCTACATACAGAATTACATAAATATCTGTTGGAATGGGCCATCATTGGTGAGAAGGTCAGGGAGAACAGTAAACTGTCATCCTCAAATCCAGCAAGCAGACTCACATTGATGTGGGTGAGGCAAATACTAAGTAGTGACTGGATTAATTATTCTTCTGCGATTTATTCAGATTCATTAGCATTTGGAGGAGGCACATAATCCCTCTCTTACTCAGACAGTCATCCATGTTGAAGTCAGATTCCGTAATGAACAATGCTTTTCAGCAGATTATATTTTCTTTAAGCAGGGGCACCGACTTACTAAGAAAGTCTTACGCCGTTCTTCTGCATTGGGATAAAGCTTCAAACTCGTCGAGCACATTACCTGAATAAAATGCTTGGTGAGTTGCTGCCCAAAATCATCTAGGTGGTGGACAGTGCTTCTACTTTGCATCAGTTCTGGAGAGAATGTTTTGTTTTAGCTATGATACCAAATAAATGTGTTGTTTTTCTTAAATGGTATCGAGTTTGTTGTGTGTTGCTGAAACTTCACCCTCTCGGTCAATTCTTTTCCTATCACGTGACTTTAACTTTGTAGACGTGGTAACTTTTTTTGGGTATCAGGATTTCCGTTGCTCGCTATAGTATCACCAGAATCAGAATTGTTCTCGTAGCTATTGCACTGGATTAGTCCAGTTCAATTTCTGATAAATGGTAATCCACAGTTTGTTCATATTGGACACATTGAAATCGTGGAGGTAAAGGGGAGCTTGCAACTGAGCGAGTGAGAGACAGTAATTAAATGCATAATTTATTCTGTTTCCATGCGTGTAACCACCAATGCATCAGATGCCGATGTGCATCTGGAATATTGACGAGCTCCACGCCTGTGATGTACAGCCAAACATTACAAATCCGCGGTTTTCTTTTCAAAGTGGAGAAAAACAATTCCCTAATGATTTCGGCATTTATACTGAATCCCAACACCACATCTCGACACTCTAGATAAACTTTACTTATGTATAGAGATTAGAGAGTTGACTGATGATAGAGTTTGCAGCAGCATTTTGGCAACAGAGTCAGCAATAATATGGCGCGACATTACTTTTTTGCGCAGCCCGTGTTGAGTATTTGCAATGTATGCCTTGAGAGTTGACGAAGATATATCCAATTTTAGAGAAATTAATATGAAACATCTGGTAGAAAGCAAGGTAATATTGGAGCATGAAATGAGTGAGAGTGGCTCACATCTGAACAAAAGCATACAACTTGTCGAATTCTGTTCAGCTCACTTTATTTCTGTGAAACTTTAAACTATCCACGCTGAGCTAAAAATAACGGTGACGTTCCTAAACTAAGTCAAACAGCCGCGAATGCGTACCGTGATGTTAGGAATTAACTCAGTGAATGGCCATTCAGGGAAAGTTATCAAAGTCACAATATGAAGCTTAGTCCTGGAATCGGGGGCAGGTGGATGTGGAATTGAATGATCACCTCCGTTTGGCTTTCACACAGTTACCAAAACTAGTCAGTTACTCCATGTAATCAGTGCTTTCCCCTCGTTAGGAAGTTGTTGCTAATCTACTTCATTCCTCATGGTTAAAATCTTTTAGCGTCAAAGGATTAATTCTGCTGTCGTCATCTGTTTGTCGCACCTTTTCAATACCAAAACAAACACTTCATAAAATAATGTGATAAAGATATCCCTGTGGAGATCCTGATGTATGTATAATTAAGATCATATGAACGGCATACGACAGAATTAAACTTCGGGAAATTACCTGCAGAAAAGTGGGACAAGATACTGCACACATGACATGCATCGTCCGATCCAAACGGTGAGAAAAATATTCTACATGATCCTGGGCATAACTGGTGTTCCAAGTAAGTGACTTGTAACGTTGAGTTCTATGTCTGAACTCATTCGATGGTTGTTCTAGGAGCAATGATGTCTTTTTACAATATTAGGTCAAACGTGCTTGATTATTCACGTTTTATTGTGCAATGTTCATTATTTCAGGACTCCCCAGTTGATGTTATGACTTTCAGTCTCCTGATTAAAATAAACGCAAATTTCTCCGTGATAGTATCCTGAGTTCTGAAGAATTGTACACTGATGAAAACGGAATCTCCATATGATGTGCTTTGATTTCGTTCAGCAAGGGTCAGAAAGTTATTTTCAGAGCGAGTTAAAAAAAACAAGAAATCACGTGCATTTAGCTAAACGAACAGAAAGTAAATCTGTGAAGGTTATTGTTCGACCTTTTACCGACTTGAGATTTTACAACTTGATGCTTTCTAAAGAGAAGTTTGCCCAGAAGCAGGTTCTTCCAGAAAAAATGCAAAGTCAAGCTAAGAGAAATAGTCGATATCAGCATCACGTGGTCTTAGCAGTAGACTCCACAGCTATGTTGGGAAATCTTTTTAGACCTGATCAGAAGAAATTCTAAAGAAAATGTTTTGTAGTATCAAAGACAAAAATTTATATTATTTAAGACATAAGATGAAGGAACACATTTTGAGGAGAACACAAAGGTTAACCGGTGGTGGACAGTGAGGAGAAAGATGTAAGGTTGCAGGAAGAAATGAACAGATTGATTAGGTGGGCATTTCAATTGCAGATGGAACGTAACCTTGATTAATGTGAAGTGCTGCACGTTGGAACATTGAGAGAGAGAAAGTAAAAATTCAATAAGTGACAGACATTAGAAGGCGAACATTATGCCTTTGTGCATTTGCCCACAGATCCCGAAAAGTGGACAGACAAATTCATGAGGTCGTTAAGAAGTCAATTGATGCTGTTGCCTTTCACAGTCGTGCCAATGATTATACGAGCAGACATATCATGCTCGAGGAATCCAGAATTTTTTTGAGGTGACAAGTATAGTACTGTGTACAGTTCTGGTCTTCGCATTGCAGGAAGAATGTGATTTCTTTGGATCAGGAACAATGGAAGTTCACCACGCAGTTAACTGGGTTGGAGCAATTCAGATATGAAGTGACACAGGATAAGCGCGGATTGTTTCCTTTGGAGTAGATAAGGCTCCAGTGAAAAGAGTTGCATAAGATTATGCGAGGCACGGGCAGTGTGAATAGAACACAACTGTTACCTGTTTTAAAATGATTAATCAAAGGGACAGAATTTAAAAGTGAAAGGAAGTTAATTTAAAGGGGATTGTTTGAAAATATTTTTCTGTAAGTGGTTGGTTGTTTTCTGGACTGTAGCCTGGACAACTATTTGAGACGGGTAACCTCACAAACGTTCAAAAGAACTTTGACGGGGACTTGAAGTCTTGACACGTTCAACGCTGTCCCACTGCAGGAAAGTAGGACTATTGTAGGTTGCTTGTGTTTTTGGCTGTACAGTCTAGAAGGAACAAGAAACCTTTTCTGTACAGTATGGTTCTGAGATTCTCTGACTCTGGAATTGTACTGAGGCTGGATGCCTGACTGGATTGAGACACAACATTGAACTGACTCTGCACTGATTTGCGTATCCATTCCTTCACATTTGTAGCTGAAAAATGTGTTGCTGGAAAAGCTCAGCATGTCAGGCCGCATCCAAGGAGAAGGAGAATCGACGTTTCGGGCATAAACCCTTCTTCAGGAATCTTCACATTTGTATCACAACGTTAGGTTCAGTAGCTTCTGCTGCTAATTCCTTTCCTTCTCTTGGCACAATCCTGAAATCATTTTCCGATGTCAGATGAGACGTCATTGAGAGGAAATTACGAATGAATTTGATTACCTAAAGGATTCCAGCTTTTACAGCTGGGAATTTCGAATTTCAACCAATTGGGCTGTGGCAGATTTTAGCTCCAGAATGCCGTTTTTCCAATTGTTTGCAATTGGAAAAGGGTATATTGGATTAGATATCAGATTTGTATTATTCGAAGAATATTGTCACATTTACTTCGATGTTGCTCAAGGTTTATAATGATATCGAAGGTTATTCTTGTATCAAGTAGATAAGTCTCCACTGATGTCTCCACATTTCTTAAGATGTAGAGACCCTTACGTTCAATCGTGTCTTCTGACTGGTGTACGTAAATTGATAAAAATCCTGTCCATTTAATTGTCCAGAAGAAGTGGTCCAGTGTTTTGTTTTGATGGTGTTCACTTAGTGACGTTAGGTTCATGCTTAAATATTTATCCTACCACCATGGCATACCAGTAAAATGATTTCCTCTGAGAATTATGAGGCTTTCTCGTCCAAAGGAGTAATCAGAGTGTGCAAGGAGGGTTTTCTTATACTGTGGTGTAACTAATCCAAGGGAGCGCCATTCCCATTTCTGGAATTCATTTGAAAACACTAAATAGGTTATAATATAATGTTTTTTTCTTTCTCATTAAAATATTCACTGATATACCCTCAGCCTGTAATCGGTGGACTTGTGGCTAAGGGGTTTAGAACTGTTCCCTCACAGCGCCACGACACTGGGTTCGAATCTAGCCGAGGGCTAGTCTACACTGTATGGGCTTTACCCGGGTGCTCTGTTTGCTTCCGACACTCCAAGGATGTGTTGGTTAGGTAAATTAGATACTCTAAATTGTCCATAAAGGCAAAGAATGTGTAGTCTAGTTATGGGGAAGGGGCATAGACTTCTTTGGCCAAATTGCCTGTGTCCGAAGGAGAGAATCTATGATTTCTGTGAAAGACGTTGGTGCTCCAAAGTTACAAAGTCTGGAGGTTGACTCTTGGAGCCAAGTGGACGACGTAACTGTAATTGCAAGCCTTTTATCTGATTCTGAAGAAGGGCTTATGCCCGAAGCGTCGATTCTCCTGCTCCTTGGATGCTGCCTGACCTGCTGTGCTTTTCCAGGAACACATTTTTCAGCTTTTATCTGATTCAGTAACATTTTCATGGTGTGAAAATCTAAGTATTATTGCCTTTAAGTCAGCGACAGGAAATGTTTTTATTTTCCCGTGTTTCTGTATTTTTTTTCTCTCTCTCTTCCTCTTGCAGTAAATGTAATAACACTTGCAATCTTGTCCGGAGGAAAGTGTGGACTTTCTGCCTGCACCATTCGCTACTTGCTGGCCATGGCAACGGTGGATCTAGTGTTCGTTATCTTTGAGATCATACTCAGCAAAATCAAGAATGATTATTTCCCTCATTGTTCCTAGACATCACCCCAGTTTGCAGTGTTCGTTATGCTCTATGCCGCGTAATCACTGACTGTTTTTTTTGGTTTACTATTGCTTTCACGTTGGATCGACATATCACAATTTGTTGTAAGAAGTTGAAATCTAAGTACTGCATTCAAAAAACTGCAACAATCGTACTCGCAACAACTGGAATTCTTTTCTGTTTGAAAAACATTCCTATCTATTTTTGATTTCGACCATCAAAAATTGTAGACAATATAAAATGGGGCTGTTCTAATTCATATGCATATTCTGGCAACCCTGTGTGGGAAGCATTTAACGACTTTGAAAAGATTTTGACTCCACTAGTCCCATTTGCTTTAATACTGTTCCTCAACGCTCTGACAGTGACGCATATTTTTGTAGCCAGTCGAATCCGCAAGGGTCTGAAGGGTAAGAGTAATGGAAACATTACCAGGGACCCTGAAACAGAGAAGCGAAAGCAGTCTGTGATTTTACTCTTGTCTCTATCTGGCTCCTTCATTTTTTTCTGGTAATGGTATATTTTATATTATTTTGATGTTGATGACCCTTTAGATAGTAATAGTGAGTATACATTTAAACATGTTGCGTATATGTTGCATAATTTGAATTGCTGCGCAAACACTATTGTCTATGTAGCAACACTCTCCAAATTCAGAGAGAAGTCCAGGAAACCACTGGAAGCTATTTTAACTAAAGAGTTCAACAAAAATAACTACAAAAGTGAGAGCAGCACCAAGATCGGGGAAGCACGATGAAGCCAGTTAAATGAATTAAAGATAAAGGCAAAGTGAAGTAAACAATTGGTATTAATGGAAAGCTATAGATCAGCAGAACATTGGTACAGTTATTGGATCACAAACATCAGAGTTCTGAGGTCTACAGGCTTTATGGGATCTGAAGTGTCTGAGAAAGAGGACACATTTAGGGTAAAGAGCAATCAATGAAAGATGGGACATTCACCAAGCTGGATGTTTATAAAATGATAAGAAATAGGAGTATCAGGATATCTTTCATTTGTTTATGCATGTTCCAAAATTCACTGATGTCATGGCTAATCAATTGATTCCACAAAATTTTCTTCACGATTCCCAAAATTGCATAATGTTTTAAGATGTAGACATATAGCCATTACCGTGATGAATTGAGACGAACTGAAGCCTGAAATTAACAAGCAACGTCAGACATGAAAAAGATACATCAACATAGCACAAGATGCGACCTTCCAGTGGCCACATATGCAGTGAGTACGAGGAGCGTCACTGCACCTCTTGCAGAGCAAGCAGTGAAGCAACTGTGGCAGTCTCTCCACCATTCCCACTTGGTTCGATTGTAATCTTCGCACATATACTCAAACAGGGGAACACATGTTTTTAAAAACAAATCCTGTGAATGCTGCAAATCATCTTATGCCAGATGTTTATGAACTCTGACAACACACATATTGACAAACGATTTTCTTCATTCTGAACTCATTCCATTTCTGCTATTATGTCACTGTTATTTATCCCTTTTCATACAAGCCTATTTCCAGCTTCATCTCTGAAAACGTCATGCATTTGGCTGCTTCTTTGACACTCGAGTATTCCAATGCGCTTCTGCTTGGGCTCGCAAATGTCATACATAAAAAGTGGAGTTAACAAAATCATTGTTTTATCTTCTGCAACTCACAAAAGATCCAATCAACAGCTCTTACCCTGTGGTCTTTGCTCAAATTCAGGATCACTGTCTTCCTTCACATTGAATTAAACATGCATATTCTCAACAACTGATATCCCATTACCTATTGGGGAACATGATGCCACATTTTTCATTCCCCCTCCAAGAACTTTTTCCCATCACTTCACACCATCGTGCTTCCCCGGTTACGGTATCTTCAATAAATTAGCAAGCTTCCAAATGTCAGCTAATGAATAGTACACAGTTACAAAGATCAATGCTTAGTTCCCAGCTAATACACAAATATATTAATGATTTGATGTCGGAACAATATGCAATATTTGCAACTCTGTAGACGACACAAAGTAGAGCGAATTTTGAGGAAGGTGCAGATATTTCTGCAGTGCGATTTGCAAAACATGAGGGAGTGGGCAAATGCATGACAGACACAGTATCATGAGGATCAGCATCAGGCTGCACAGTTCCACATAAAAAGCGGGACGACACATTATCGAAGTTGTGATTAATTGGCGAAGGGAGAGCTGCAACGAAAGGTATCTTTTGGCTGTTTTCAGAAAGGAGCTGTTATTCAGGCAAAAAAGGTCGAAAAATATCGAAAAAGTTCAATATGCGAATGAGTCTGATGATCATTCATCTGCTGATTGAACAAAGGAACAGGTTCAAATGCATGAAAGTTCTTTTCCTGCTCCGATTTTCTATGCTTCCATTATCTGCTGCGAATAGGTACCAATGTTATTGTGACTTTGATACCTGATTGTTACAATGCACTCAAGCTGAGAGCCCGACATGTCATCCTCCATGAACACATGATCATGCAAAGTCCTCCACTCATTTTCTAAGTCACTACATTCCTCATCATATTTCACCATCATATTGCATTGCTTCGCTCGGTTAATGTGGTGAATTTAATATTATGAGCAGTTTTTACCCCGTTTTCATGTCTTTCCCATACTGATGCAATGTTCATTTGTGATCCTGCCACTATTCTACCTTTACTTAGTTCTGAAAACTCTTTATTTGTTCCTCATTGTTATTAGTGGTAGACCATGAGATGCCTTTGACATAACTTCTCTAATTGTCTCTCAAGCCCTCCTGTATCTCGAAATGGCTTTCCATATTGAAGACCTTAAAATCGATGTCTTTGCTCAAGGCAGTTGTTATCTGTACTCATCTGTTCAAATATGATTCAGTGTCCAGACTTGATTCCACAATTCTCCTGTGAAGTGAGAACCATCACCTATTTGGTCATCAACATGTGGTATCTTCGAAAGAGGAAGCAATTTAGCTCGAACCAACAGAGAGATATATCATTAACGAAACAAACACAGAGAACCGTGTTCAGATCGGGCAGAAACTGTGGAGAGATAAAGAGTGTTAAAATTTGGATTCTGGCCTCATTGTCCTCTTCAGAACCTTGAAAAGAAAGGATATTGGATAAGTTGAGATTCTCCAGAATTCTTTCTGTTCGTTCAGTCTTCAGCCATTATGGTTGTCGTTATTGCATCCTGAAAGGGCTATCAACGTCTCCCAGAACCTACATTCTCACCTTATTTTACGAAGGTTTACAACGGATATTATAACCTAAAAGGGCTGTCAACGTCTCAAAGACCCTGCCTTTTCAAGTTATTTTGAGTGTGTTTACAGCACATATTCCAGGAGTGATGCAATTGGTCAAACCACTCATTGTTTAACAGAAATGTTTTTATATATGAACTACCGAACGAAACATGAACAAAAGGGACTAAAACATAGAATAACTTAACCTATCTGAAACCGAAACCGATTCTATAACACCCTAACAAAACGGTAAATACGAACTCAGGCTACTGCAAGAGAAATGTTAGCGAGCGATCAGCATTTTTCATTGTAGCTGTTTCGTTGGGTCCCCTGCTAAAATGTAAAACCAGAAGTGGAATTTCCCTGAAATGGGAGTCCTGGACAATGGCCTTTTATTCCGCAAGTGTTTTTCTTTTGAACTCTGAAAGCATTTGAGCCAAGTATTGATCTTAGCCGGGGGCGGCACGGTGGCCCTGCTACCTCATAGCGCCAGAAACCTGCGTTCAATTCCTGCCTGGGAAAACTTTCTATGTGGAGTTTGCACGTTTTCCCCGAGTCTGCGTGGGCTTTTCTGCAAGTGATTCCCATTATCCAAAGATGCATAGGTTAGCTGAATTGCCCACACTGTTAGGTCCATTCGCCAGGAGTCAATGTAGAGGAATAGGTCTGGATGGGTTACACTTCGGAGGTTAGGTGTGAACTTGTTCCGCCGTAGAACTGTTTCCATGCTGTAAGAAATCGAATCATAAAAGTAACGGACCAAAATGGGAGCCTCGACTTTATACAACTCCTCGTGAAAAAATAAAAGGGGAATACAACGTTGGGAAAGGAGCAGAGTTTTCACAGGGTTCACAGAACTAGGACGTGGAATGCGCAGTACTATTCAGTCAAAAAACAAGATTTGTAGCATGAACAGTCCAAACGTGACTCCATGAAGATATTTCCGCTGCAACCTGAGATTACTGCTCAGAAATTTGATCGTTTCTTTTCCTGACATTGTGTTTTGTATTACTCAGGGTGAATGGAAACGCTGCGCTGTGGACAGCTCTTGAAGAAACAGAAAAAACAGAAATGCTCTTGCTTGTGCAAATCATCTCAAGTGCTAGCATTTCCAGCTGCAATGTTGCATTACCCCAACAGATATTCTTTCCAGTCCATTACCCTCTGACAACACTGGCTCACTTCCGGTCATAACCTTGCCTCTTGTGTTTCCTGGCTGTCCGACCATTGAAACGTACTCTCCCACTCTATCTCCCTGACTTATCAAAAACAAAGAACTGTGATATAATTGATATCAGAAAGAAAGAGCAGAATTTTCTGGAAAAGCTCGGTAGGTTTGGAAACATCTTAAAGATAAGTCAGAGTTAACATCTTGGTCGAAGGACCCCTTTCAGAGTACTGATGTTCGCGAGGAAAATGTCAGTTTACATGCAGGCGATACGTTGGTAACGGGAGTGGATTAGACAGAAATGACTGGCGGGGAAAAAAGCAAATGGAGATGATCTGAACAATCGATCACACAAAGAAGTGGATAACATTACGGCTAGGAGAGTGGGTAGCTGTTAGTGGGGATTATTAGTGGCAAACAATGGGTTGGCTTGTAACTGTAGACGATGTAATATCAAGGACTGAGGTGTGTGTAAGAGTATGGACATAAGAGAGGCGAGACCAAAGTTGTTATTGCTCTCAATAGCAAGTCCAACAAATTTATGGCTTGAGCTCCCAGTTTTCGTCATCCCAACCTCCACCACATGTTATTCATAATCTGACATTTTATAGCGACCACTATTTCTGAGCAAGGGTGATTCACCAGAAATTTTGACTCTGATTTGTCTCCACAGAAACAGCCAGACCTGTTGAGCTTTCACAGCAATTTTTGTTTCTGTCTGTCTGTCTCTCTTTCTCATTTATTCCTGCTTTTATTCTCACCTTTGCATCCCCATTCACATTGCCCAACCAGTGTCACATAAATTCTTTATTACCTTTTCTATTTTTGTCTCCTTTGTTTTCTGACGATTGAAACACTTCCTGGTTATTTGTTCAGCTGTCTTCATTCCCCTGCAATGCTGGAAGAAACAATGCGTTTCCATTGATAAGTCCTCCATCAATCTGATCACAGATTTAGTTGTAACTTATTTGTCCATGCGCTGTCCTCACAGTTAACATATTTGTAATTATGTATCACTATTTCGAAAATAATGATATCTCCAAATGCATCACCCTATTTCTAAGCGCTATGCCTTCCCTGGACTAACTGGAAATTTAACGAACTGGGCTTGGTATTGCCAACATTGAGAAATCTTTTGTGATACGTTTCTTTTCGAGAAGGAGTTTGGACGCATGAGCAATCTCGGAATTTACGCTGACACTGACTATTCTGTCTGGGTCACTGTCACTTTCACCTTTGTGGCCCTTTCTGGCCTGAATTTGAAACCTCAACAAGGCAGAGAGAAAACCGTAGTAGCAGAAGTGGAACAGTAATTGTGCCGATCTGCTCAGTCTGTAAGCCAAGTGACTGGATTGATGGAGATCAAAATGCACACGGAAACATCATAAATGTTCAACAATGCAGTTTTCTATTTCCCCAAATACTCACAGATCAACATGCGCGAATGGAACTCCCCGTCTCGTGATGCAAGAGCATATAATTATTATGCTGCTTTCTGGAAAACAGTAGAGTTCTTCCATTTTTCCCTCTGCCTTATTATCGCCCAGTTCTTTTGTTCAAAGTTGTCATTGCACTACACTTTTCATTTTCAGGGCCAGCAGCGCTCTCTGGGCATACAGCCAGGGAACAGTTCTGTAAACACTAGGTCAAGAGACAAATATAATCACTTAATGGATCATTTGTAGTTTGGGGAAATTTTAACTGCATTGTTCAACGTTTAGTATGTTTCTGTCAGTTTGCATAGCAAGTACAGAGTACAAATTACATCCCTAAATCTATTTTGCTGGAATTAAAAATGTGTGACTGAAATCAGATTGTGGATAACACTCACGCTGAATGAATCAATTCGATAAATTATTTGATTGATCGATAATCACATCAATTAAAGTGCTCAGCATTTTGTGACTTCGATTTGTTCCACATTAGAAACTTTGTTGGAGACCTTTCGTTTTCATACTTAATACACATGGCCATTACCGTTTTTCTCACAACCTGAGGCAGAGTTTCTCAATTTTATGGGAGAGCAAGCATCATTTGTTGCAATAGAAACAGGGCTATCGGAGAAATTTCGTTCAATGGCCATTGATCTCGCGTGGAGCCTTTCTCAATTGTATGTCCTGCTCCATCTCAGTCACAATGTTAGTGAAAACGAGACTGAACTGCGTCACTTTTAAATATTTAAACCTCGTGCACAGCTCCTAATCGTGTCAATCTCCTTCAGTGCATACCCCTCTCAGCCTCATGTGTAAACTTTTAAATCCAGATTAACTCTCATTTCACCTGCAGGTGCAAATAATATCTCTTGTGCACCACTTCACTTGGACAAACCCTACTGCATCGCTCTCGCAATAAACCAGCAGCTCTTGATGACTCCACTTCCTTTAACATTGCCTCCCACATTCAATTGCCTCGAGTTACTCCAGTTCATCTCGATCCATGTCACATCTCATCAAAATTCACTTCACTATCTCCAAGATCGTTCTTGGACAGACATATCATTCAACGTTCCCCATTCCATAATCAGTATTGTTGCACACATTACCAACTGAATATCATAAATATCATTTTGACTTCAATAGAGAAGCGAATTTGCCATCGTTGCCCACTTATACTTCATGTGACTCCAGAAACACAACAACGTGAGTGACTACTAAATTGCCTTTGAAGTGAGGAAATAATAAATTCTGCTCTATGACAATGAGGGAAGACCATGAATGAACGTTTTGTCAATGACTTTGCAATATTTGAAAGAATGAGGAATGATAACAAAGGACCTTGAACTTAAAAACTTGGCTTGGGTCAAATAGCGCCTGTGCTAACTTTAGGATTTCAATTTTGAAACATGCACCTGTATATCAGAGAACCAGATAAGTTAAACGAGGACTGGGAGCATGATCAAATTCAGGATGCCTGTCTCCCTTCATATTGAATTGAACATTTCACATCCTCACGCAACTGATATTTCATTAACTACTGGATACACTGCAGACACACTTTTCATTACCCGCTACAAAACCTCTTCCCTATCAATCCAGACCATCCTTCTTCCTTGGTCACAGTCTCCTTAACAATTTAGCAAGCTTCCAACTCTCAGCTGCTGACCATCACAGAACTGCAAGGATCGCTGATTGTCTCCTAGTTAATCTTAAAATATATAAATGATTAGATGTCGGAACAGCATGCAACATGGGAGACTTGTTAGCATGGTTACATCTCAGGAAATACAGGGAGAACTAGTCATTTGGATACAGAACTGTCTCAAAGCTCGAAGACAGAGTGTCTAGGTGAAGGGCTGGTTTTCAGACTGTTAGACTGTGACTAGTAGAGTGCCAAAAGGATAGGTGCTGGGTCATTTATACAAATAATTTGGTTGTGAGCATAAAAGGTATAGCTAGTAAGTCTGCAGATGACACCAACATTGGAGATGCAGTAGACAGAGAAGAAGGTTACCTCAGATTACAACGGGATCTTGATCAGATGGGTAATTGGGCTGAGAATTCGCAGATGGAGTTTAATTCAGATAAATGCGATATGCTGCATTTTGGGAAAGAAAAACTTAGCATGACTTATACACTTACTGTTAAGTCCCAGTGCGTGGTCCTGAACAAACAGACCTTGGAGTGCAGGTTCATAGGTCCTTCAAAGTGCTGTCGAAGGTAAATAGGACAGTGAAGAAGGCGTTTGGTATGCTTTCTTTTATTGGTTAGAATATTGAGTACAGGAGTTGGGAGGACATGTTGTAGCTCGACAGGAAAATGGTTAGATGACTGTTGTAATATTGCGTGCGTGTAATGTTAGTCTTCTTCCTATCGGAAAGTTGTTGTGAAACTGTAAAGGTCTCAGTAAAGATTTACAAGTATGTTGCCAAGTTTAGAGGATTTGAGATATAGGGAGAGGCTGATGAGGCTAGTATTGTTTTGCGAGGAGCATCGCAGGCTGAGGGGTGACCTTATAGATCTTTACAAAATTATGAGGGGCATGAATAGGATAAATAGGCAAAGATTTTTTTCCCCGTGGGGTGGGGTGTCCGGAACTACAGGGCATGGATTTAGTGTGCGAGGGGAAAGATATGAATGAGATCTAAGAGGCAATTGTTCACACAGAGGGTAGTACATGTATGGAAAGAGCTGCCAGAGGAAATGGTGGAGGCTTGTACCATTATAATATTTCAAAGGCATTTGAAAGGGTATATGAATGGGAAGGGTTTGGAGGGATATGGGGCCAGGTGCTGTCAGGGGGGAATGTATTGGGTTGGGATATCTGTACGGCATGGATGAGTTGGACTGACGGGTCTATTTCCGTGCTGTATGACTCCATGACTCTATGATTCTATCTGCAGCTCTGTAGCCGATGCAAAGTTGAGTGCATTCTGAAGAACATGCATACATGCTTCAATGCAATTCTTAAAGTTTGAGGGAGTGTGCAATTACATGACAGACACGGTATTACCAGGATCAATCTCAGGCTATCCAGTTCAGGAGCAAAAGCGGGAAAATGTAATATTGACGTAATTATCAATGCGCAAAACAAAGAGGTGCACTGAGAGGTGTGCTTTGGCTATTTTCATAAAGAAGACAGGTACTGGGTCTAATGATCAGCTACCATAAGATTGAATGAAGGAACAGGCTCAAATAGATGCAAGTCCTTTTCCTGTTACTATTTTCGATGTTTCCAGCATTTTCTGCGAAAATATCTCAATGTTATTGTAACTTTGATGCATGATTGTTGGAAGGCACTCCTTCTGAGATCTCAAAATGCTATCCTCTGTGAACACATGATCAAAATCTGTTATTGATGTTTTGAATTGTAACATTCCTGACCACATTTCACACCTTGTGCTTGCAATCCATCAATGGCTGCAGTAAGCCAATGTTTTGAATTTAATATTAAGAACAGTTTTCCCTTTTTTTTCTTCCGTTACCATGACCTTTTTCCATGCAGACTCAATGCTCGTTTGTGATGTTGGCACAGTTTTAGGTTTACTTAGCTCTGCAAACTCTTCGTTTGTCCCTCATCTGTCTTCGTGGTAGGCCGTCAGAATCCTTGAACATCAATTGTGGAATTCCTTTTAATAAACCTCCTGCATCTCAAAATGTTTTTCCATATTGATAACCTTAAAATCTACCTCTTTGCTCAAGGCATTTGTCGTTTGTGCTCATCTGAACGTATATGATTCAGTATCCACACTCGATTCCACAGTTCTCCTGTGAAGCGGTTGCAGGCATCATCATATATTGAGTCATCAATAAGTCGTATTTACAAAATGCGAAACAGTTTAGCTCGAACCCACAGAGAGACGTCACATTAATGGAACAAACACAAAGAAAGGTGAAGGTCTGGCAGAAGGTTTCGATTCTGGTATTATTGTCCTTCGTCAGAATTTGGAAATGAAAAGACAATCCACAAGTTGAGATTCTCCAGAATTTTATGTGTCTGTTTCGAGTTTACATCTTCGAAAATCTTCAGCAATAATGGAAGGCTTTATTACAGCTGTTATGATACACTTTAATGCATGCTAAAAGAGATGTCATGAAAAATGTCAAAACGTTCCATAACGTTTCATAAAGGTCACTCAGACGCCAACTTTTCCAGTTAATTTAAGCAGGGGTGTAGTGGATATTTAGCAGGGTGATGGTGGTATAGTGGCCTTCCAAGCAGTTGACTCCGGGTTCAATTCCCGGCTGTCGCAGTGTTGTGGTTTCTAAATCGATGCTTAGTGGGTGGCACGGTGGCAAAGTGGTAGCACTGCTGCCTCACATTGCCAGAGACCCGGGCTCAATTCGTACCTCAGGCGACTCGTAGTGTTGGGTTTGCACGTTCTCCCTGTGACTGCGTGGGTTTCCTCTGGGTGCTGCAGTTTCCTCCCACAATCCAAAAATGCGCAGGTTAGGTGAATTGGCCATGCTAAATTGCCCGTAGTGTTAGGTGAAGGGCCAAATATAGGGGAATGGGTCTGGGTGGGCGGCGCTTCGGGGGGTTGGTGTGGACTTGTTGGGCAGAAGGGCCTGTTTCCAAACTGTAAGTAATCTCAGAAAGTGCAGCAGTGATGCAGCTGGTCAAATCGCTCAGTTTTGAACGTAACAGAATGTATTTACAGGCTAACAAACGAGAATAGAATATAGAATAAGGTAAACTACGTGAAAAGAGAACTGACTTTATAATACTGTTCCAATTTTCTGCAACATCCCCATAAACACACCCCTTATCGAAACGGTAAAGTCGAACACAGGCTCTTCCCAGAAAGATGATAGAGAGAGAATCAGCATAGAATTTTCTTTTTTTCACTGCAGCTGTTTCTTTCGGTCCGCTGATAAAAAATAAACCAAAACATAACCAAAACCAAAATAAACCAAAACCAAAACTGGTCATTCCCCTTTCATTATAAAGTGTTTTAAAATTTGAAAGCCTTTTTACTGAGTATTCCCTTCAGCAAATTCTGTTAGAAATTAGCAAAGAACCCAAACCCAGAAAAATCGGAACCTTGGCTTTTTACAGCTCATCGTGGAAAAAGAAACAAGGGCAGCATGATGTTGAGATAGGAGCAGCGTTGTCATAGGGCCCACAGCACCAGGAAGGGTAATTGTCAGTTCTGTAAAGTCAAAATGCAACAGTTGTTGTTTGCACAGTCCAGACGTGGGACTCCACGAGGAACTACCAGCTCCAAGCTGAGATTACTGCACAGATTCATATCTTTTTTTTCTTACTTTGCATTTCAGACTATTCACAGTAAATGAAGACGCTGCGCTGGTCTGAGCTATTGAAGACAACACGAAAACGGCAATGCTCTCTCTTGTGCGAATCTCCTCAAATGATGGCGTTCCCATTTGGAATATTGCATCAATCCCGAGCACACCCAGTTACTCTCTGACATCTCGAGCTCACCTTTGATGATGGCTTTGCCCCTTGTGTTGCCTGGCTACCCAACCGCTTCAAAATTACGGCCCCACTCTGTCTTGCAGATTTCTCAAAATCGAAAGAGCTGCAATATGGTCGAAATCAGAAGCAAAGTTAGAAATTGCTGGAAATGCTCTATAGGTCTGTTAGCATCTGTGAAGAGAAATCAGACTTAACATTATGGTCGAGTGGCCCCTTCCTCAGTACTGATGGAAGAGAGGAAATTATAAGTTTACATGCAGGAGGTAGGTTGCTGGGGGCAAGTGGATTAGCCATAAATGGCAGGAGAGGAAAAAGGCATAGGGAGAGCAGAACGGTCGGACTCACAAAGAAGTGGAAAACGATACGACCAGGAGGGTGAATAGCCGTTCAGACGAACAAACTATGTTATGTTAGTGTCTAACAATGGGTTGTGTGTAACAGTAGACAATGTGATAACAAGATCTGCTGTGTGTGTTGGATGTGGACACAAGAGAGCTCAAGCCCGAAATTTGTTGTTGGATTCAGTAGCAGTTCCAAGATGTTTAGAGCTTGATCTCTCCTTTTACCTTTCCTCAACTCACACCATATGTTCTGCATAAACTGACATTTTAGAGCGACCAGTCGTTCTGAGCAAGGACTCGCAACATTGATCCTCATTTCTTTCCACGAATGCTCCCAGAGTTGCTGAGCTTTTGCAGCAATTAGTGTTTTTTCTCTTCCTCATTTATTCCTGTTTCGACTGTCATGTTTGTATCCTCATTATCATTCACTGACCAGTACACGAGAATACTTTATTGTCTATTCTATTTTTCGCTAGCCTGCGTTCCGAACAGTGAGTCCCTTTCTGGTTGTTCGTTCAGCTGCAGTCATTCTGCTGCATGACAGGAAGAAGTAATACATTTGCTATGGTAAGTGTCAATCTGATCACAGACTGGGATGTAACTTAATTGTCTGTTTTCGGTCCTCACATTCAACATAGAACATACAACAATACAGCACAGAACAGGCCCTTCGGCCCACGATGTTGTGCGGAATATTTGTCCTAGATTATGCACCTATCCATGTACCTATCCAATTGCCACTTGAAGGTCACCAATGATTCTGACTCTGCCACTCCCACAGGCAGCGCATTCCATGCACCCACCACTCTCTGGGTAAAGAACCTAACCCTGACAGCGCCCATATTCCATCCACCCTTGACCTTAAATTTATGTCTCCTTGTAACACTGTATTGTACCCGGGGAAAACGTCTCTGACTGTCTACTCTATCTGATCATCTTGTAAACCTCTCTGAAGTCACCACTCATCCTTCGCCGTTCCAATGAGAAAAGGCCTAACCCTCTCAACCTAGCCTCGTATGACCTATTCTCCCTTCCAGGCAACATCTTGGAAAATCTCCTCCACACCCTCTCCAAATCTTCCACATCTTTGCTAAAATGAGACGACCAGAAATGCACACAGTACTCCAAATGTGGCCTTATCAATGTCCTATACAACTGCAACATCACCTCACGACTCTTTAATTCAATCCCTCTGCAAATGAACGCTCATACACCACAGGCCTTCTTACAAGCTCTATCCACCTGAGTGGCAACTTTCAAAGATCTATGAACATAGACCCCAAGATCCCTCTGCTCCTCCACCTTACTAAGAACCCTATCGTTAACCCTGTATTCCACATTCTTATTTGTCCTTCCAAAATGGACAACCTCACACTTGACAGGGTTGAACTCCATCTGCCACTCCTCAGCCCAGATCTGCATCATATCTAAGTCCCTTTGCAGCCGATAACAGCCCTCCTCACTATCCACAACTCCACCTATCTTCGTATCGTCTGCAAATTTACTGACCCACCCTTCGACTCCCTCGTCCATGTCATTAATGAAAATTACAAACAGCAGAGGGCCCAGAATTCATCCCTGCGGTACTCCACTTGTATGTGGGCTCCAGGCTGAAATTTTACCATCACCACCACTCTCTAACTTCGACCGGTTTGCCAGTTCTCGAACCAAATGGCCAAACTTCCCACTATCCTATGCCTCCTGATTTTCCGCATAAGCCTACCATGGGGAACCTTACCAAATACCTTACTAAAATCCATGTACACTACATCCACTACTCTACCCTCATCCACATGCTTGGTCACCTCCTCAAATAATTCAATTCGACTTGTTAGGCAAGACCTACCCCTCACAAATCCGTGCTGGCTATCCCTAATCAAGCATTGTCTTTCCAGATACTCATAAATCCTATCCCTCAGTACCCTTTTCATTACTTTGCCTACCACCGAAGTAAGACTAACTGGCCTGTAATTCCTGGGGTTATCCCTATTCCCTATTTTGAACAGGGGCACAACATTCGCCAATCTCCAGTCACCTGGCACCACACCCATTGACAGTGAAGAGAAAAAGATCATTGCCAACGGTTCTGCAATTTCCTCTCTTGCTTCCCACATAATCCTAGGATATATCCCATCAGGCCCGGGGGCTTGTCTATCCTCAAGTTTTTCAAAATGCACAACGCATCTTCCTTCCTAACAAGTATCTCCTCGAGCTTACCAGTCCATTTCATAATCTCCTCTTCAACAATACGGTCCCTCTCATTTGCAAATACTGAAGTAGATCACTCTTTCAAGACGTCCCCTATCTCTTCCGACTCAATACACATTCTCCCGCTACTGTCGTTGATCGGACCTCCCCTCGTTCGCGTCATTCTCATGTTTCTCACATACGCATAAAAGGCCTTGGGGTTATCCTTGATCCTACCCGCCAAAGATTTTTCATGCCCTCTCTTAGCTCTCCTAATTCCTTTCTTCAGCTCCCTCCTGACTATCATGTATCCCTGCAACGCTCAGTCTGAACCTTCTTTCGTCAACCTTATGTAAGCCTCCTTCTTCCTCCTTACAATGCATTCAACCTCCCTCGTCAAGCAATGTTCCCTCACACGACCATCTCTTTCCTACCGAAGAGGTACATACATATCAAGGACACGTCGTATCTGTTCCTTGAAAAAGTTTCACATTTCAACGACATCCTTCCCTGACAGTCTATGTTCCCAATTTATGCTCCTCAGATCCTGTCTTGCAGCATCGTATTTACCCTTCCCCCAATCGTAAAACCTGCCCTGTTGCACGCACCTATCTCTCTCCATAACCAAGGTGAAAGTCACAGAATTGTGGTCAACATCACCAAAATGCTCACCCACTAACAAGCCCATCACTTGTCCTGGTTAGTTACCTAGTACCAAATCCAATATGGCCTCCCCTCTAGTCTGACATTCTCCATACTGAGGTAGAAAAGTTTCCTGGATATACTGCACAAACACTGCCCCGTCCAATCTACTTGATCTAAAGAGCTTCCAATCAATATTTTGGAAGTTGAAATCGCCCATGATTACTACCCTGTGGCTTCTGCACCTTTCCACAATCTGCTTCCCAATCTGTTTCTCCACATCTCTGCTGCTATTGGGGGGCCTATTGTAAACACCCAACAAGGTGACTGCTCCTTTCCTATTTCCTATACTTGTGCGCAAATATTCCCTGTCAGTGCTAACTTCTCCGCAGCCTCCCTACATTCTTGGACTTCCTGCAAAACAGCTAACCTACTTGCTGGACTCCAAGTCCGGATTCCATCCCCCTGCCAAATTAGTTGAAACCCCCCCAAGAGTGCTAGCAAACCTACATCCCAGGATATTGGTGCCCTTCTGGTTCAGGTGCAACCGTCCTGCTTGTACACCTTGCCCAGAATGCAGTCCAATTGCCCAAATACCTGAAGCCCTCCCTCCTCCACCATCCTTGCAGCCACATATTCAACTGCACTCTCTCCCCATTCTTTGCCTCACTGTCACGTGGCACCAGCAACAACCCAGAGATGACGACTCTGTCCGTCCTAGCTTTTAGCTTCCAGCCTAACTCCCTGAGGTCCTGAATGACCTCCCCACCCCTTATCCTACCTATGTCGTTGGTGCCAATGTGCACCACGACTTCTGGCTGCACACCCTCCCTCTTAAGGATTCTGAAGACACAGTCTGAGCCGTCTGGGACCCTGGCAACCGGGAAGCAACAAACCATCCGAGAATCTTGTCCATGTCCGCAGAACCGCCTGTCTGTCCCTCTAACTGTCGAGTCGCCTATAACTAGCGTTCTCCTCCTCTCCCCCTTTCCCTTCTGGGCCTCAAAGCCGCACCTCGTGCCAGAGACTCGGTCACTGCAGCTTACCCCTGCTCGGTCGTACCCCCAAAAGTATCCAAAGCGGTATACTTATTGTTGAGTGGAACGACCACAAGGGATCTTTGCACTGCCTGCTTCCTCCCCTTCCCACCTCTAACTGTTACTGAGCTACCTCTGTTCTCTGGCGTAACTATGTCCCTGTAGCTTCTATCTATCACCCTCTCAGCCTCTCGAATAATCCTCAGTTCATCCAACTCCAGCTCCAGTTCCCTAACACGGTCTGCGAAGAGCTGGAGCTGGCTGCACCTCCTGCAGGTGAGGTCGGCAGGAACATCGGTGGTCACCCTTACCTCAAACATCCTGCCATCACTCTACACTTAGTTCTCCAAAACAAGAACACTAAAATCGAACTTCTCATAAATAACAACCTTTCTTTCACTAGAAGACGATAATGGAATAATAATGCTCGAGACTTCCACAAAACGTGGGCACACAATTGCTTTGTTAAGAGGGCTAGAAGGTACAATTTATTCACGCCTGGGATGAAAGTTTATTGCTGTTAATAAATATTAAATACTTTAAGGCCCATATCAATTGCAAACACAGAACTGTGATATTGCGAAGCATGCAATCCTATATCACAGAAAAAGAGAAGTTATTACGATGCCTGTCCCCCGGTTCTGCTTCATCTTCCCCAGTCTCTTGACATTGCCTCATATCCCTGGGCACCATTTCTAGCAACATAACTCTGTAATATCCTCTTTAATATCTCAAATGAAACTGCTGACGCCACAGTCCCAGGCAATGTTTTCCACACTAACCACTCCCTGCTTGAACACATTGAAACCCATTTCGTGTTGTGAAATAACTCCATGGTGGCCTGTATACCATCACCAAGTAACGCTTTATTTACACGTTTAATATATGTTGACAGTGCACATCATGATCTCCACATCCTCTTCATTGCTCCACGGTCCAGCTAACTTCAACGAATCTACAATTTGTTCCCTTACCTCTGCCATTACTATGGAATACATCTGTCTGTTCTTAAAGGATTTTCTATCTATATCTCTCATGATATTGTTCATTTGCTCAACGCCAACATTTTCAATTGGGCCATTACTACCATTTACTAAACTAGCCAGGACACAAGCAAAGTCCTCATTAAGCGCCACTGCCTAACCCATTTGTACAGTGAGCATCTTAACCTGCTTATTCCTTCTGGGCCCCATTCTATCTTTCATTAATTATTTAAAGATTGTTTTACTTTTTCGATTTACTGCAACCTGTGATCCTTTCCTCTTAATGCACTTCGCCTTCCTAACTCATTCCTTATACTCTCATTTGCATTTGAAGTACTGTTCCTAATTTCTGTTGCTATCATTCTTTTAGTATGCTTCATATGCCTCTGTACCATTCCTTATTTTCTCTCTAATTTCCTTAGTCAGCCGAAAAGGTTGTTTAATTTTTGAACAAAATGAGTAAAAGAAGACACGTGAGATTTGATTGAATGCCGATTGAGTAGTTTAAGCAATTGTAAGTGCACACAAAAGAATGTGTAATTGATAGAATCATAGAATTGCACGTTTAAGCAGGCCATTCGTCCTATTGAATCCACACTGAACTTCCAAAGAGCATTCAACCCAGAGTCAGAAATCCTACACTACCCCTGTGACCCTCAGACACCTAGAATGGACATCTCCAAATAATATGAATTTCTAATGGCCAATCCACCTATCTTGCACATATTTAGACTAGTTAATTAAAGGACTTCAGACATATCGAACAAGCAGTCTTATTTCCTTTTGCAAACCGAGGACTCCAAACGGTGGCTGTCACATTGCATCGCTATCTCAATTTCCACAACCACAGTCTCAGGAAGCTGAGTCTAACACTGTAAGATCCTAAGCATGGAAACGTTCATGGGGTCAAAGCTATTCTGATCTGCTCTGTTGCCATCGCTGATGACTTTTCCCATACATGTCTTGGTACATCAACAAATCTAGGTGCCTCGCTATGTTTTATTCAATAGTTCGTTCTCAAGTCACGTGAGGTCACAGCAGTTACCATCGAGTGAAAAACAACCTGTTTTTAAATTTTGTCCGTTTTCACTTATTTCCCTTTCGTTGCTTATTGCATTTTCCAATAAGCAATTAATGATTAAATCATAAACGCCTAGTTTGCAAGCTCCAGCTTGGAATGCCCCATATATATTTCTCGTAGATATGTATGGAGGTTGCATGCTGCTCATTGCTCTTTTGAAATGTTCGCTTTATTCAGCCACTGTTTTATCCACCAAAACATCTTTTTTTTAAAAAAAACTAAATACTTCTGTTTATCTATAAGGCTGCAACATTCTGCACTTTACCAGTCTGGACTCTAAACTCTTGACTGACATTTATGCTTTCTCGATTTAATATTGAACATTTATGGCATTATGATTCCTATTTCTGCATTGCTCCTGTCCTCCTGCTCTCCGTCTTCAGAACAATTTCTGATGGAACAGTTTGTCCTGATTTATGAGATCAACTGCAGTCTGGCTCACTCTTAATCTTTGTAGAGCACTTCCGGCTCCATGTTCTCGTGTCTTGGCCTGACGGTCTTGGCTGACCACAGTGATACAACCGCCCATCGCTTTTTTTCATTGGCGGTTTTTGGGATCAGATTTTCTTCAGAGGCATTTGGCCCAATGCATTCCAGCATTTCAACTTTCGTCCTGTCTGTTTTGGATGTTGTTCTCATTCCAGCTGCGTCTAACATCTCTTGGTCGCCTTTATTCGATCTCACGATCCCTTATCTTCGTCCATGAGCCTTTATATGGACTATTGTGAAGGTTATTTTATATTTATATTTATATGAATATAGGCGACATGGTAGGCAGATTTACAACACTTGTCTTCATGTTTTTCTCATAAACATACAAATGGAAATTAATTATAAATTCCAATTCTAATGTTCTATAGTTGGACGCCTCGTTTCTGAATTCCACAGTTTCCTCTCTAGAATGACTGGACGCATATACTTGGCATTAAAAGTAGTTAAGAGTTGCTTTACTCCTCTGACACCGGCTATGAGAGAGACAGTCTCATGAGGAGATGTTTCCCAGATAGAATTCAGCAGAGATTCGAATAATGTGAGGGTGCATATTGTCATATGTAGGATTCTTATGGGTCTTGATATGGCAGATGTGCTGAGATTGTGCCCCCTTCTATGAGAATCCAATGAATCCCGAAGCGTGAAAGCAAGTTTCACTGACAAACGGAAGAGTAACTCACCCAGCACCATTCCCCAACATTTTTTCCCCTAAGTAATGCAGTAAAACTACACACACCTGAACTCTGTGTGCAATTTAGCCACACCGATTCATTTCACCTGCACACCTTTGGACTTTGGGAGGAACCTCTTGCAGACGGGAGAACGTGCAAGGACCACAGAGCGACTCGAGGCTGGATTCGAACCCAGATCCCTGGTACGCTGATGCAGCAGTGATCGCCGCAGTGCCAGACCTTGTCTTAGTAACAGTGGCTGCCAATCTAAGAAACAGGTATGGAGGAATTTGCTCCCTTGGCGGGTCTCGTCTCTATAAAATAATTTACCATAGAGGTTTATGAAGTTGGGTTGTTTAGTGTACGCAAACCAGAGATCGGGACATCTTACAATTGGAATCCAACCTTCTTTGTAAATGATAAGAACATAGTTTTCACATATCTATCAGCTGTTACATTGTATTAGAATAATGCAGCAGGGAAACAGACACTTTTGACCAACTTTTCCATGCTGACTAGGCATTCCAATCTGATCGTGTTACCTGTGCCAGTATTTGGCCCATATATCTCTACATCCTTCATCTTCAGATACCATCCAAGTACCTTTGGAATGTTGCAATTTTACCTGTCTCCACCATTTCCACTGACAGTTGATTCCACACTCTTTGAAAAAGCTATCCCTCAAGTCTATTATAAATCTGTTCCCACTCAGCTGAAATCTGTCCTCGAATTTTGGACTCGCGCCAACCGAGACAGAAACTTTGGCTCGCCATCGTGTGCGTGCCTCTACTGATCTTACGAACCTGTATGTGATCATTGCTCAGATTGTGATGCTCCAGACTGAAGGAAAAGAACGTCTATTCTATTCAGTGTTTCCCTGTAACTCAGTTCCTTTATCGTGGCAACAGCCTTATAAATCATTGCTGTGCCTCTCAAATCAAACAACATTATTCCTATATGTTTCACAGTATTTAGACATGAGTCCAGAAATTGGTGGATACCAAGTCAGAAAATTGTTCGGAGAAGATCGTGGGATAAGTAAAATAACAACTTCACGGGCATTTATCCAAGATACCATGTGAAGGTGCAGGACGTTTTGAAGGAGGTGACACTGCTCTGCGACCAGCTCGGTTCGAGTAACCCATCCTCAGAACTCTAAACCTAATCACTCCAATCCTATCCTTTTCGTGTACTTACGCAAATGACTTGAAAAGGTTGTAACTATGCCTACATCTACCACGTTTCGTTCACTCTAGTGGCTCCTGAAAGGTCACTACATCGCTCCGAGAGGTTCCTCAGGCATCACGTTCAGAAATCTTGGCATAATCCATCCAATCCACCTTCGACCAAAATTTGGTCACTGTCCACCGTTTTATCCCTGACGATCTTAAAAAGTTTAGGCACACTACTGGAGTCTTCCGTTGTGAAGTCAGTTGCAAATTTTCGTTCCTTGGTTACTTCTTTGTTCCCTATTTCTTCTTCAGCAGCCTCATTTTACAGAGATCCAGTATCCAAGCTAGCCTCTCTCGTGTCTTTTGTGGGTCTGAAAGAAAACTCTTTCAGTTTTGTTTTATCACCAGTCAGCTCACCGCATATTTTGCCTTCTCCCAACTTCTTGTATTTTTCCTGGCCTCTGCTAGTTTCTAACGATTTCACAATTCTTCGGTTCTTCACATGTTTGTCCAAACGCCTCTGAAATACTGCTGAATTTGAACCACCTCCACAGGCAACGTTTTGCAGGCTCTTAGTACCATTGATGTAAAGAATACTTATGTAAAGTTAACTGTTGGTTAAATTTTAAACCAACCAGGTATACTATGAATGATCATTGTCTTACACAAAGAAACGAAACAACGACTGGCTATTACCTAGTTTGCGGCGTTGAAGCAACCACATAATGTTTTAAATGTACAAAGAACAGAATGCTAGTAGTCTTACACATCGCGTTCAGATGAAAAAAAAGTACACCCCAATCTGGATGTCAGCATAGTTTCAGATACATTCAGAACTATCCAGCAAGTGTTGTCAACTGGAATGTATTGCTTCATTACTGGAAACCGCCTGTTTCACAAAGAGCTGAGGCATATTTTTCTCAAAGAGGATAATGAATCCGAGTGAAAATCAAGAAGACATGTAAATAAATATAAAACTACTGCAAGAAAAGGAGCAGATGAGCCAAAGGGATATAAGTCCTTTGGAGCTGATGTGTTCCATGCGAAGGATTTAAGAGGAAGCAGCTTCAAAGATAGTGGATGCTTTGGCAGTAATCTTCCAGGAATCCATAGATTTCCAAAAAATTATTATGAACTTAGAAAACAGGAAATTCAATGCGTTGTTGAAAAAAATAATGTGATTATCCAATGGTGGGGATGCACGGTGATTCAGTGGTTAGCATCTCTTTTCACCACGCCAGGGATATGGATTCGATTTCAGCTTCAGGCATCTGTCTATGTGGAGTTTGCAAATTCTCCCACTGTCTGTATGGGTTTCCTCCGGGTGGTGCTATTTCCTCTCACATTCCAAAGTTCTGCATGTTAAGTGAATTGATCATGCTAAAGTCCCCAGAGTGTTCAGTGATGTGTAGATTAGATGCGTTAGTCAGAGGTATCGTCGTGTGCTCGTTGGGCCAAATGGCTTGTTGTCAAACTGCAGGGATTCCATAAAATGACAACCGTCATTTGGAAAATGTCAGAGTTTATTGTTAAGGATGCAAGCGCAATTGAATTTAAGAAATGCAAAAGATAATCTAGCACATTCAGATGGATTCAAATTGCCAGCCAAATTGAGCTGGCAAAAATGTCGAATTCATAGAGGGGAAGTAATCCATATAATGTGCTTGGATTGACAGAAGGTATTGGATATGATACCGCACGTTAAACTATTAAATAAGGTGAAAGGCCATGTTTTGGCGTTGACATATTTGCATTGGCAGTGGACCAGTGACTAATAGGAGAAAGAGTTGTGGCAGAAAAATGATTTTATTTTATCATTGCAGGGAGTAGCCAGTTTAATACACAGAGTTCAGAGAAGGATCATATTTCTTTGTTTGTTATACTCGAACGACGTCAGTGAATGTACAACAGCCAAGTGTGCAGATAACACAAAATCATGTATGAAGGCCAGACGTGAGGACGATGCAAAGAGTTTGCAAAGGTAAGGGCATGTGAACTGAACAGTGATAAACTTAGGAAATGGAATCCTCTGTGGGAACATGTGAGGCGATGCACTTTGGAAGGAAAAGTAGAAGAGCCGAATGGCATTTAAATGTCGGAAAACAGATCAAAACGAGAGAACAGAGTGATTTTGGAATTGTCGAGGGAGATCTGCAGAGAACAGCGAAATGCAAATGTAATGTTCATCTTTATTTCAAAAAGCGTGACTTTACATTTCAGGAGGTTTTGTTAAAACGGTGTAAGGCACGATTCAGACCAGTATGAGTCACAGAATTCACAGAAAATAATATGGAACGGAATGAGGCTATTTGGCACTTTATGTTTGAAAGACGCTCTTCAATTGGACATCTTTAGCAAAGTGCTAGCCACTGCTTGACTTCTCTCTCTAAAGTTGGACACTGCTTCTACTCACTCAATCAATAAGTGGCATTTGTAAAACTCAGGAGGCATAACTTCCAGATATGGTGAAGTGCAAAGTCACATCTTTTCTTCTCCTTACAATCTTTGAGGCCTTGGAAGTACCCCTTTTGTTCTGGTGCTGAAAAGTTTGACTCACACGACTGGCCACCACAATGACTCTGATGGTCATAAAACTGAACAACATAATGTAAAGTAATGGGGAAGAACGAGTTTAAAATCATGTTGAACAAGTCAATTTTAACCCATACTGTGCAGTACAGTATACTCGCTTCAAGTGGCAACACAGAAACGGGGTCTATCGTTAATATATGCACAAATATAAGCTGCAAAATACATGCAGGTGAAATCTACACAGAGCGAAAGATAGTTTGATACAAGAACCATAATTTTAGCTTTGCTTATGCACTATTACTTTGTTAACCTCCAGCAACAGGTAGCTACATTCGATCAAAGCAAAAAGTGATCGTGATTCAGATTGTCTGGTCGATGATGGCATAACTGAATATACTGATGAACTTGCACACTGGTGTGATCGCAAGAAAAGATCCTGGGAAAAATGATACATGAAGCACAATAGAACGACTGCGCTAATATGGACACAAACATCTCAGTGTTGGCATGGCCATCAGATGTCAGGTAGTAAGTGAGGAGAGATCACACTTTCCCCAAAGACAGGATCATTATGACTGCAAAATTAACGGAAAAAGTGAAATTGAAAGTGAGTTTCGGAATATATGATCAATATGTTTGCACATTTCAGAGGAATTTACTCTCAAAATTGTACTTTTTTTAAAATTGGAGGTTAAACTTTAAAACCTTTTATCACAATTCCACCCATTGCAAAGACAATTGATGCTGTTTTTCTCGTCCAGGAATCCAGGGCAGAAAAGGTGCTTGCAAAACACCTAAGAAAGTGAGAAAAACCGTTAACTGTCTTGTTTATGCTAAAATCCACTGATTATGCCTGTATTTTTTTTCTCGTTTGTACGTAAATGGAAAGCAGCTGTTGCCGAAACGACATAGTTTAGAACGTGAATATCAATTTTGAATTGGCTTTAGAACAGGGTCAGTCAACGATGTTCCCTTACTCTTAGTCTCACTAACAAATAACCCGAAATCTTCCAAACAAACCTACACCTAATTCCTGAATATTCTTCATGGATCATGCTTCTCTTAATCTGGAATAAAACAACTCTCCACAGCTACGGGTCACATTTTCTGACAGTTCATATTGAACCCTTCCATTCGAAATACACGGAGTAATGAAGTAAAGGGATAAATTGATCTCAAAACATCTTAATTTGTTCACAAGTCATGACTATCTACCTTTCTTTCTTCAAGGTGGGAAATCTGCCAAAGGAAAATCCTGCAGAATCTACAGAGTTAAACAGCCAACATCAAAGGCCAGGGTAATTCAATCGTTAATTGGATGAATTAACAAGGTCAGTGTGATAATAAAACACAAAAGAATTCTGAACACTGCTGAGAGGAGACATGTGTGTTGGAAATTTATCGTCATCTCGCTGTCATCAGAAGTATACAATGGACTTGAAAAAGGAGAACAGCGCTTTATACAGAATGACATAAATATCTGTTGGAATGGGCCATGATTGGTGTGGAGGTGCAAGGAGAATAGTAAACTGTCATATTGAAAACCAGCAAGCAGACTCACATTGATCAGGGTGCAGCAAGTAGTAAGTAGGGACTGGGTAAAATGTCCTGCAATTTATTCAGATTCAATTGCATTTGGAGAAAGCACATAATCCCTCTCTTACTCAGACAGTCGTCCATGTTGAAGTCTGATTCCGTAATGAACAATGCTTTTCAGCAGATGATATTTTCCTTATTCAAAGGCGTCGACTTTCTCAGAAAGTCTCATGCCGTGTTTCTGCATTGGGATCAAGCTTCATAATCATTCAGCGCATTTCCTGAATAAAATGCTTGGTGAGTTGCTTCCCAAAATCATCTAGATGGTGGACAGTGTTTCTACTTTGCAACAGTTCTAGTCAGACTGTTTTTTTTTGAGTTATGATACCGATTAAATGTGGTGGGTTTCCGAAATGGTGTCGAGTTTCTTGTGTGTTGCTGGAACTGCACCCTTTTAGTCAAATGTTCGTTTTTTTTCTATCACGTGACTTCCACTTTGCAGACGTTGTAACGTTTTTGGGGAATCAGGATTTGAGTTGCTTGCTACAGTGTCTCTAAAATCTAAATTGCCCTCATAGCTATTGCATTTGTATGACTAGTTCAGTTCAGTTTCTGATAAATGGCAATCCAATGTATGTTCATATTGGACACATTGCATTCGTGGAATTAAAGGGAAGAGTCACTGCTGGACTGCATCTGAGCGAGTGAGAGACACTTATTGTGTTTCCACCCGTGCATCAAATGCTGATGTGCATCTGGAAACTGACAAGCTCCACGCCTGTGATGTACAGCCAAACATTACAAATCTTAGTTATTTTTTCAAAGCAGATTAAAGCAATCCGCTAATGATTTCGGCATTTATACTGATTCCGCAAACCACTTCTCGCACTCTCAAGATAAATTTAACTTATGCACATGTCTTTCATAGTGGATCGATGATAGAGTTTGCAGCAGCATTTTGGCAACAGAGTCACCAATGATATGGTGAGACATTACGTTTTACACAACTCGTGTTGAGGATTTGACATGAATGCCTTGAGAGTTGACGAAGACATCTGCAATTATGGAGAAACTAATATGAAACATCTGGTAGAAAGCCAGGTAATGTTGGAACATGAAAGGAGTGAGATTGGCTCACAAAAGCATGCAACTTGTCAAATTCTGTTGTGCTCTTTTATTTCCGTGAAAATTTCAACTACCCACCCTGAGCTAAAGACAGCCGTGATGTACCACAACTAAGTTAAACAGCTGCGAATGCGTACACTGATGGCACGAATTCACTCAGTGAATGGCCACTGGGGGCAAGTTATCGGGTGGCAGATGGATGTGGAATTGAATGATCACCTCGATTTGGCTTTAGCACGGTTTCCAATACTGGTCATTTACTCCATGTGATCAGTGCTTTCCTCTCGTCAGGCAGTTGTTGCTAACCCACTTCATTCACCATTTTAGCGTCGATGGATTAATTCTGCTGTCGTCATCTGTTTGTCGCATCTTTTCAGGACAAAAACAATCATTTCGTAAAATTATGCAACAAAAATATCCCTGTGGAGATCCTGATGTATATATAATTAAGTCCATATGAACGGCATACAACAGAATTAAACTTCGGGAAATTACCAGCAGAAGCGTGGGACATGACATGCACCGTCCGGTCCAAACGGTTAGGAAAGTATTCTACATGGTCCTGGGCATAATTGGTGGTTCAAGTAAGTGACTTGGATCGCTGAGTTTGTTTAAATCTATGTCTGAACTTATTCGACTGTTCTTCTGTGAGCAACGACATCTTCTTGCAATATTAGTTCAAACGTGCTTAATAATTAAGTTTTATTGTACAACTTATATTATTTCAGGTCTCTCACTTCGTGTTTATTTTAATCAGTCTCCTTCTGATTAAAGTAAACAGCACATTGCTCCGTAATACTATCCTGAGGTCTGAAGAATTGTGACTGATGAATACGGAACCTCCACATGATATGCTTTGATTCAGTTCAACAAGGGTCAGAAAGTTATTTTCAGAGCGAGTTAAAAATAACTTCAAGAAATCACGTGCATTTAGATTAACGAACAGCAAATAATTCTGTGTAGATTATTGTTCGAGCTTTTACTAACTTGAGCTTTTACAACTGGAGGCTTTTTAAGGAGAAATTTGCTCAGAAACAGTTTCTTCCAGAAAAATGCAGTCAGGCAAAGAGAAATCATCCGTTTCAGCACCAGGTGGTCTTAGCAGTAGACAACACAGCTATGTTGGGAAACCTTTTTGGAATTGCTCAGTTGAAATTCTTCACAAAATATTTTCGAGTGACAAAGAGGAAGGTATATTAAAATAAATTACTGAAGACATAAGGTGAAAGAACACATGCTAAATTATAAAGAGTTTGCTTAAAGCTCCAGAGAGGAGACATTATTTGAAAAGAATAACATCTGGAGAATGCGTAAAGTTAGCAAAAGTGTAACATATTGCAGCAATATCAAATCAACATCAAGCTTACACATGAAGCGCGAATGACACTTCATTCAGTTTCGAGAATCTAAAGTGGGTGGATGTAGTGTAAGTGGATTAAATATTACATGATGATCTTTCGATTGGGCTCATTTGGAGGAGTTGTGAACGGTGTGACATTGTTAGTGCTGTTGCCTTATTGTGCAATAATTTTTAAGTTTGTTTATCGTATAAAGTACCGGGACAACCTTTTGTGAGACTTACAATGGCAATTCTCTTGCAGCAAGTGAACAGGAAAACGTGCAGTCTACCAAGACATGTATCACTCTGGGGTCAGATGATTTCAGCATTCACATCAGCTGATAACAAATTCATGTACTTAGCAAATGGTAATGCACAAATCTCCCCCAGTGACAATTTCATAATTTCAGGAGCACAATGTGAAATGGAAGTCCACAGGAGCCAATGCTAATTCCCTCATTATTCATTGTGTTTATAAATTCTGTACGGAAGAACGTGGTGGTGGGGGAAGGAACGATAATACATTTGAGGAGAACACAAAAATTAACCGGTGGTGGACAGTGAGGAGGAAGACGTAAGGTTGCAGGAGGAAATGAACAGATTGATCAGATGGGCATTTCAATCCCAGATGGAACATAACCCTAGTAAACGTGAAGTTCTGCACGTTGTAATATTCAGAGAGACAAAGTAAATATTCAATAAATGACAGATATGAGAAGGCTAACAGTAAGTGAGTGACCTTTGTACATTTGCCCACAGATTCCGAAAAGTGGGCAGACAAATTCATAAGCTCGTTAAGAATTCAATTGTTGCTTTTCCATTTAACAGTCGTGCAATTGATTATAAAAATAGATATGTCATGCTCGAGAAATTCAGAATTTTGTTGAGATGACAACTATTGTACTGTGTTACAGTTCTGGTCTTCGCATTGCGAAAGAATGTGATTGCTCTGGATGGGGAGCAGTGGAGATTCACCACGGTGTTACCTGGGTTGGAGCAATTCGGACATGAAGTGACACTAGATAAGCGCAGATTGTTTCCTTTGACGTAAGACTACAATGCAAAGTGTAGCATAAGAATATGAGAGGCATTTGTCAAATGATCAATCACAAGGGTCATAATTTAAAAGTGAAAGGGAGGTTATTTAGACGGAATTGGTTGAAAATAGTTTTCAGCAAGTGGTTGCTTGTTTTCTGGCATGCAAGTAACACGATTTCCTCTGAGAATTACGAGGGTTTCTCGTCCAAAGGAGTGATCGAAGTGTGGAAGGTGTGTTTTCTTATTCTGTAGAGGAACTAATCTTAGGCAGGGACATTCCTGGAATTCATCTGAAAGCATCAGTTGGTTCTGAAATGAGAGTTTTCTGTGCCTCTTTCAAATATTCACTGGTATATTCACTGCCTGTGAAACTATTTGAGATGGGAAACGTCACAAACGTTCTAAAGAACTGTGATGAGGACTTGAAGTCTTGTCAACGCTGTGCGCCCAGTGTAGGAAAGTGAGACTGTTGTGGATTGCTTGTATTTTTTGTTGTACAGATTCGATGGACCAAGAAACCTTTTCTGTACAGTATAGTTCTGAGATTCTCTGACTCTGGAATTGTACTGAGGCTGGGTGCCTGACTGGATTGAGACACAACATATAACTGACTCTGCACTGATATGCGTATCCATTCCTTTACATTTGTATCACGGCATTACACTATTATTCTATTCCAACCAACGTTAGGTTCAGTACCTTCTGGTGTTAATTCCTTTCTTTCTCTGGGCACAACCATGAAATCATTTGTCCTATGTCCGATGAGACTTCATTGAGAGGAAATTACGAATGATTTTGATTACCTTGAGCATTCCAGATTTAACAACTAGAAATTTCGAATTTCAACCAATTGGGCTGTGGCAGGATTTAGCTCCACACAGCTGTCTTTCCATTCCAGCGCTTTGAACCTTATGAGCGCACCCTGAAATTCCTCTATTCTTTATGAACAAACTTCGCTCCATCTTTATTGAATTATCATGTCCCTAGTCCAAACATTCTCTAGTTCCACGTCTTCAGAGAAAACGACTTTGTCTTTACTTCATAAATTCTCCAGTTCCACGTCTTCAGAGCAAATGACTATGGCATCTACGTTGATTTCAAGATCTTTTCATTGTTGTCTCTATTGCTGAGATTAGACTTTGAACCCTGTTCAAGTGGAAATGTGTTTCTGAGTTCTTCTCTCAAATACCGTTGCAATTGGAAAAGGATGTAATGGATTAGACATCAGAATTGTTGTATACGAAGAACATAGTCACGTTTACTTCGATGTTGTCCAATGTTTAAATAACATTGGAAGCTAATCTTGTATAAAGTAGATAAACTTTCATTGATGCCTCCGCATGTCTTAAAATGTGGAGACTCTTACGTTCACTCGTGTCTTCTGACTGGTGAAGTGGTCCAATGGTTTTTCGATGGTGTTCACATAGTGACGTTAGGTTCATGCTTAAATGTTTATCCCACCACCATGGCATACAAGTAACATGATTTCCTCTGAGAATTACGAGGGTTTCTCGTCCAAAGGAGTGATCGAAGTGTGGAAGGAGTGTTTTCTTATTCTGTAGAGGAACTAATCTTAGGCAGGGACATCCCTGGAATTCATCTGAAAGCACCAGTTGGTTCTGAAATGACAGTTTTCTGTGCCTCTTTCAAATATTCACTGGTATACTTGCATCTTGTAAGCGGTGACTCAGGAGTTAGCAATGTTCCCTCACAGTGCCAGGGACGTGGGTTTGATTTCAGCCAAGGGCAACTGTCTGTGCTGTGTGGACTTTGCCCGTGTGGTCCGGTTGCTTCCTACAGTCCAAGGATGTGTTCGTTAGTTGAGTTGGACATGACAAACTGGACATAGTGCTCAGGAATGTGCAGGCTAAGTGAACTAGTTAGTGGAAATGCAGAGCAATGGGGTAGCGGCATAGACTTCTTCAGCGAAATTGCCTGTTTCCAACCCGAGGGGATGTATGATTTCTGTGAACACATTGGTGCATTCCAACGTTTCAAATATGTTCAGTCTGGTAGTTTATTATTGGAGACATGTGGATAACATAACTGTTATTGCAGACCTTTTATCTGATTCAGTCACATTTTCATGGTGTGAAAATCTAAGTTGTATTACCGTTAACTCAGCGACATGAATTATTTGTATTTTCCAGTCTCTTTGTTTTTAACTTCTCTCACTCTTTCTTTTGTAGCAAATGTAATTACAATTGCAATCTTGTCCCGAGGAAAGTGTGGACTCTCTGCCTGCACTACTCGCTACCTGTTGGCCATGGCAACGGTGGATCTACTGTTCGTTATCTTTGAGATCATACTCAGCAAAATCAAGAATGATTATTTCCCTGCATCGTTCCTAGACATCACCCCAGTTTGCAGTGCTCGTTATGCTCTACGCCGTGCAATCACAGAATGTTCTGTTTGGTTTACTATTGCATTCACTCTGGATCGACACATCACGATATGTTGGGAGAAGTTGAAATCTAAGTACTGCACTCAAAAAACTGCAACAGTGGTACTCGCAACAATTGGAATCCTTTTCTGTTTGAAAAACATTCCTATCTATTTTAGATTTCGACCATCAAAAATTGTAGACAATATAAAATGGGGCTGTTCTAATTCAGATGCATATTCTGACAAACCTGTGTGGGAAGCATTTAACGACTTTGAAAAGATTTTGACTCCAATAATCCCATTTGCTTTAATACTATTTCTCAACGCTCTGACAGTGAAGCATATTTTTGTAGCCAGTCGAGTCCGTAAGGGTATGAAGTGTAAGAGTAATGGAAACATTCCCAGGGACCCAGAGATGGAGAAGCGAAAACAGTCTATTATTTTGCTCTTCTCTGTATCTGGCTCCTTCATTTTTCTCTGGTTATGGTATATTTTATATTATTTTGATGTTGATGACCCTTTAGATAGTAATGGAGAGTATATATTTAAACATGTTGCGTATATGTTGCGGAATTTGAATTGTTGCACGAACACTATTGTCTATGTAGCAACACTCTCCAAATTCAGAGAGAAGTTCAGGAAACCACTGGAAGCTATTTTTAAATCATGAAGTAAACAAAAATAAATACAAACTAAGAGCCACGCCATTGTCGGGGTACCACGATGAAGCCAGTGAAATGAATTAAAAATAACGGCAAAGTGAAGTAAACAATTGGTAGTAATGAAAAAAAAGGATCTGAAGTGACTGAAAAAGAGGATACAAGCATGGTAAAGAACAATCAATGAAAGATTCGACAAACAGCAAGCTGGATGTTTATGAAAGGATAAGAAATTGACACATTGGTATATTATGCATTCGTTTGAACCTGTTACAAAATTCTGATGTCATGGCAAATCAACTGGTTCCACATCTTTCTCTTCACGATCCCCAAAATGCTTAATCTTCTTAAGATGCAGACATTTAGCCATTACAGTGATGAATTGAGATGAACTGAAACCTGACATTAACAAGAAAAGTCATGCATGCAAAAGATACATCAACAAAGCACACTATGCTACCTTCCAACGGACACATATACAGTGAGTATGAGGAGTGTTACTGCAACTCCTGAAGAACAAGCAGTGAAGCAAGTGTGGCAGCCTCTCCACCATTCTCACTCGGTTCGATTGTAATCTTCGCACAAATGCTGAAACAAGGGAACATACGTTTGTAAAACCAAATCCTGTGCATGCTGCAAATCACCTTATCCAGATGTTTATGTACACTAAGAGCACATCGACAAATATGTTTCTTCATCCTTAAATCATTCCATTTCTGCTGTTGTGTCACTGCTATTTCTCCCTCTTCACACAAGACTATCTCTCGCTTTATCTCTGAAAACATCATGCATTTGGCTGCTTCTTCGAGAGTCGAGTATTTCATTGTGCTTCTGCTTTGACTCACTTAAGAAATTGGAGTTAACTGTTGTCTTTTCCGCAACTTACAAACAATCCATTCAACAATTCTCACCCTGCGCTCTTTGTTCAAATTCAGGATCGCTGTCTTCCTTCATATTGAACCAAACATGCATATATTCAACAACTAATATTTCATTAACTTTTCGGGAACCTGATGCCACATTTTCCATTACCCCCTCCAAGACATCTTTCCTATCACTCCACACCATCCTGCTTCCCTGGTCACAGTCTCTTTAATAAATTAGCAAGCTTCCAAGTATTGACTAGTACAGAACTACAAAGATCAATGCGTGGTTCCCAGCTAATCCAGAAATATATTAATGATTGGATGTCGGAACAACATGCAATTTCGGCAACTCTGTAGACGACACAAAGTAGAGCGAATTTGAGGAAGGTGCAGATATGCTGCAGTGCGATTTGCAAAATTTGAGGGAGTGGGCAAATGCATGACAGACACAGTTGCATGAGGATCAGCATTAGGCTGTACAGCTCAGCAGAATAAGTGGGTTGAGACATGATCGAAGTGCTGATTAATTGGTGAAAATGAGAGTTCCAACGAAAGGTATCTTTTGGCTGTTTTCAGAAAGGATTCGTTATTCGGGCAAAAACGTTCGTAGGATATCGAATAAATTGGAAATGCGAATGAGTTTGATGACCATCCATCTTCTGATTGAATAAAGGAACAGGTTCAAATAGATGGAAGTCCTTTTCCTGCTCCGATGTTCTCTGCTTCCATTACCCTCTGAGAAAAGGTACCAATGTTATTGTGACTTGATACCTGATTGTTCCAAGGTGCTCCAGCTGAGAGCTCGACATGGCATCCTCCATGATCACATGATCATGCAAAGTCCTCCACTCATTTTCTAAGTCACAGCATTCCTCGTCATGTTTCACTATCATATTTCGAAACTTGGCTCGGTTAATGTGATGAATTTAATATGAGCAGTTTTTCCGCCTTTCCATGCCTTTCCCATACCGATGCAACGTTCATTTGTGATTCTGCCATTATTCTCGCTTTACTTATTTCTGAAAAATCTTAGTTGTCTTAGTGGTAGACCATCAGATGCCTTGGACGTAAACTCTGTAATTGTCTCTCAAAGCCCTCCTGCATCTCGAAATGTCTTTCCATATTGAAGACCTTAATATCGATGTCTTTGCTGAAGGCAGTTTTCACCTGTTCCCATCTGTTCATATACGATTCAGTGTCCAGACTTGATTCTACAATTCTCCTGTGAAGTGGGCATCATCACCTATTTGGTCATCAACATGCGGAACTTTCGAAATAGGAAGAAGATTAGCTCGAACCAACAGAGAGATCTAGCATTGATGGAACAAACACAGAGAAAGGTGAAGGCACTGTACAGATATGGCAGAAACTGTGGAGAGATGAAAAGTGTTAAAATTTGCATTCTGGCATTATTGTCCTCATCAGAACCTGGAAAAGAAAGGATTTTGGATAAGTTGAGATTCTCGAGAATTCTCTCTGTTCCTTCAGTCTTCAGTCATTATGGTTGTCTTTATTGCATCCTGAAAGGGCTGTCAACGTCTCCCAGAACCTACATTCTCACCTTATTTTACGAAGGTTTATAACGGATATTAGAACCTAAAAGGGCTGTCAACGTCTCAAAGACCCTGCCTTTTCTAGTTATTTTAAGCATGTTTACAGTGGATATTCCAGGAGTGATGCAACTGGTCAAACCACTCTTTTTTTAACAGAACAGTTTTTAAATACGGACTACCAAATGAAACACGAACAAAAGGGAATAAAACGTAGAGTAACTTATCCTATCTGAAACCGAAACCGATTCTATCACAACTATCAATTTTCTGCAACATCCCTATATATATATATACCTTAACAAAACGGTAAATACGAACGCAGGCTACTGCAAGAGAAATGTTTGAGAGCGATCAGCATGGAAATATTTTTCATTGTAGCTGTTTCTTTGGGTTCCCAGCTAAAACTTAAAACCAGAAGTGAAAAATCCCTGAAGTGGGAGTACTGGACCATGCCCTTTCATTTTGCAAGTGGTTTTCTTTTGAACTCTGAAAGCCTCTGCGCTAAGTATTAACTACAACAATTTCTGTTAGCCAGCGGTGGCACGGTGGCTCAATGGTTAGCATTGCTGCCTCACAGCGCTTCAATCCTGGGTTCGATTCCTGCCTAGTGAGTCTATCTGTGTGGAGTTTAAACATATCCCCCCATGCCTGCAAGAGCTTGCCAGTTTTCTCCCATAATCCAAAGATGTGTAGCTTACCTTCATTGGTTCTACTAGATTGTCCACACGATGAGGTGCATTATTCAGTGGTCAATGTATGGGGAACAGCTCTGGGTGGGTTACACTTCGGAGGGTAGGTATGGACGTCTTCGGCCTGAGGGCCTGTTTACCACAGACAAATCGGAACCTCCACTTTTTGCAACTCCTCGTGAAAAAATAAAAGGGTTGTGAAAGGAGCAGCGTTTTCACAGGGCTCACAGAACTAGGAAGTGGAATGCGCAGTTCTGTTAAGTCAAAAAACAAGGTTTGTAGCATGAACAGTTCAAACGTGACTCCACGAGGAGTTGTCTGCTGCAACCTGAGATTACTGCTCAGAAATTTAACTTTTTTTTCCTCACATTGTGTTTCGGGTTACTCAGGGTGAATGGAAACGCTGCGCTGGGTACAGCTCTTGAAGAAAACAGAAAAACAGAAATGCTGTCGCTTGTGCGTATCGTCTCAAATGGAAGCATTTCTAGCTGCAATGTTGCATTAACCCCAACAGATATTCTTTCCATTCCATTACTCTCTGACAACACTGGCTTACTTCCGGTCATAACCTTGTCCCTTGTGTTACCTGGCTGCCTGAGCATTGAAAAGTACTCTCAGACTCTATCTCCCTGACTTATCACAAACAAAGAACTGTAATATAATCAGTATCAGAAAAAAGAAGAGAATTATTAGAAAAGCTCAGCAGGTCTGGAAACATCTTGTAAAGATAAGTCAGAGTTAACATCTTGGTCGAATGACCCCTTTCTCAGTGCTGATTTTAGCGAGGAAAATGTCATTTGACATGCAGGAGATATGTTGGTGAGGGGAGTGGATTAGAAATGACAGGCGGGGAAAAAGGCAAATGGAGATGATCTGAACAGTCGGAAACACAAAGAAGTGGATAACATTACGGCTAGGAGAGTCAGTAGCTGTTAATGGGAATTGTTATTGGCGAACAATAAGTTGCTTGTAACTGTAGACGATATAATACCAAGGCCTGAGGTGTGTGTAGGAGTACGGACATAAGAGAGGTGAGCTCTAAAGTTATTGTTGCTCTCAATAGCAAGTCCAACAAATTTGGGGGTTGAGCTCCCCTTTTTCGTTATCCCAACCCCCATCACACGTTATTCACAAATCGACATATTCTAGTGACCACTATTTCTGAGCAAGGGTCATTCGACCAGAAATTTTGACTCTGATTTGTCTGCACACGTACGGCCAGAACTGTTGAGCATTTGCAGCAATTTTTGTTTTTGTCTGTCTGTCTGTCTGTCTCATTTCTCCCTGCTACTACTGTCACCTTTGTATCCGCAACCTCATTGCCTGACCAGCATCAACGTAAATTCTTTATTACCTTTTCTATTTTTGTCTCCCTTGCGTTCTGACGATTGAAATATTTCCTGTTATTCGTTCAGCTGTCTTCTTTCCCCTGCAATGCAGGAAGAAACAATACATTTAGTTCATAAGTTCTCTATCAATCTGATCACAGACTTAGTTGTAATTTATTTATCCATGCCCTGTCCTCACAGTTAACATATTTGTAATTATGTATCACTATCTCGAAAATCATGATATCTCCAAATGCATCACCCTATTTCTAAGCGCCATGCATTCACTGAATTAACTGGAAATTCTCCACTAGGCCTGATATCGACAAACATTGAGAAATCTTTTGTGATACGTTCCTTTTCGAGAGGGAGTTTGGACGCATGAGTAATATCCATGATCTCGTAATTTATGCCGTCACTGATTATACTCTCCGGGTCACTGTCACTTTCACCTTTGTGGCCCTTTCTGGGCTGAAATTGAAAGCTCAACTTGGCAGAGAGAAACTCGCAGTCGTAGAAGTGGAACAGTAATTGTGATGATCTGCTCAGTCTGTAAGACAAATGACCGGATTGATGGAGATCAAAATTCACACAAAAACATCATAAATGTTCAACAGTGCAGTTTTCTATTTCCCCAAATGCTCACACATCACTATGCACTAATGGAACTCCCCGTATCGTGAAGCAACAGCACGTATTTAGTATGCTGCTTTCAGGAAAAAAGAAGAGTTCTTCCATTTTTCCCTCTGTCTTATTATTGTCCAGTTCTTTTGTTCAAAGTTGTTATTGTCCAACACTTCTCTTTTTCCGTGCCAGCAGCGCTCTCTGGGCACACAGTCAGGGAACAATTCTGTAAACCATGAGATCAAGAGACAAATACAAACACTTATTGGATCATTTGCAGTTTGGGGAAATTTCAACTGCATTGTTCAGCGTTTAGTGTGATTCTGTCAGTTTTCATAGCATGTACAGAGTACAAATTACATCCCTAAATCTATTTTGCTGGAATTAAGAATGTGTGACTGAAATCAGATTGTGGCTAACACTCACACTGAATTAATCAATTCGTTAAATTATTTGATCGATCACTAATTACATCACTGAAAGTGCTCAGTATTTCGTGACTTCGATTTGTTCCACATTGGAAACTTTGTTTGAGAGCTTTCATTTCCATTCTTAATACATATGGTCATTATTGTTTGTCTCGCAAACTGAGGCAGAGTTTCTCAATTTTATGGGAGAGCAAGTATCATTTGTAGTAATAGAAACAGGGCTATCGGAGAAATTTCGTTCAATAGCCATTGATCTAGCATGGAGCCTGTCTCAATTGTATGTCCTGCTCTACTTTAGTCACAATGATAGTGCAAAAGAGATTAACTGCGTCTTTTTAAAATATTTAATGCTCGCGCACAGCTCCTAATTCTGTCAATCTCCTTCAGTGCATACCCCTCTCAGCCTCATGTGTAAATTGTTAATTTCCAGATTAACTCTCACTTCATCTGCAGGTGCAAATAATATCTCTTGTGCACCACTTCACTTGGAAAAACTTGCATCGTTCTCGCAATCAACCACCAGCTCTTGATGACTCCACTTCCTTTAACATTGCCTCCCACATTCAATTGCCTCGAGTTACTCCAGTCCATTCGATCCATGTCACAGCTCATCAAAAATCACTTCACTATCTCCAAGATCATTCTTGGACAGACATATCATTCAATGTTCCCAATTCCACCAGCTATAATCAGTATTATTGCACACAGTAATCATTGAATATCATAAATATCATTTTGACTTCAATAGAGAAGCGAATTTGCCATCGTTGCCCACTTACACTTCATGTGACTCCAGAAACACAACAACGTGAGTGACTACTGAATTGCCTCTGAAGCGAGAAAACAATAAATTCTGCTCTATGACAATGAGGGACAGACCGTGATGAACGTTTTGTCAATGACCTTGCAATCTTTGAAAGAATGAGGAAACGAACGTGCTTTGATCACAAAGGACCTTGAACTTACACTCTTAACTTGAGTCAAATAGCGCCTGTGCTAACGATAGGATTTTAATTTTGAAACATGCACCTATTTATCAGAGAACCAGGGAAGTTAAAGGAGGACTTGGAGAATGATCAAATTCAGGATGCCTGTCTCCCTTCATATTGAATTGAACATTGCACATCCTCACGCAACTGATATTTCATTAACTACTGAAGCCACACTTTTCATTACCCGCTGCAAAACCTCTTCCCTATCAATCCACAACATCCTTCTTCCTTGGTCACAGTGTTCCTTAACAACTTAGCAAGCTTCCAACTCTCAGCTGCTGACCATCACAGAACTGCAAGGATTGCTGATTGGCTCCTAGCTAATCCTAAAATATATATATGATTAGATGTCGGAACAGCATGCAACATGGGAGGCTGGTTAGCATGGTTGCTTCTCAGGAAATACATGGAGAACTAGTCATTTGGATACAGAACTATCTCAAAGGTAGAAGACAGAGTGTGTAGGTGGAGGGCTGTTTTTCAGACTGTTACTGGAGTGATGCAGCTGGTCAAATCACTCAGTTTTGAACAGAACAGAATGTATTCACAGGCTAACAAACGAGACTAGAATATAGAATAAGGAAACCTACGTGAATAGAAAACTGACTTAATAATACTGTTCCAATTTTCTGCAATATCGCATAAACACACCCCTTATCGAAACGGTAAAGTTGAACACAGGCTCTTCCCAGAAAGATGATATGGAGAGAATCAGCATAGAAACTTTTTTTTTCACTGCAGCTGTTTCTTTCGGTCCCCTGTTAAAAATAAAACAAAACATAAATATCCCTGATCAGGGAAAACTGGCCACTCCCCTTTCACTATGCAAGCGTTTAAAAAATTGAAAGCCTTTTCCCCTCCCCACCCCTTTCTGCCTTCCGCAATGACCATTCCCTCTGTGACTACCTGGTCATGTCCACGCACCCTACAACCCACTTCCCATCCTGGCACCTTCCCCTGCCACCGCAGGAACTGCAAAATCTGCGCCCACACCTCCCCTCTCACCTCCATCCAAGACCCTAAAAGATCCTTCCCACATACATCAAAGTTTTACGTGCAAATCCACTAACATCATTTATTGTGTCCGTTGCTCCCGATGCGGGTCTCCTCTACATTGGGGAGACTGAACATCTCCGGGACACCTGCACCAATCAACCACACCGCCCTGTGTCCCAACATTTCAAACTCCCCTCCCACTCTGCCGAGGACAAATAGGTCCTGGGCCTTTTTCACCGCCGTTACCTCACCACCAGACGCCTGGAGAAAGAACGCCTCATCTTCAGCCTCGGAATACTTCAACCCCAGAGCATCAATGTGGACTTCAACAGTTTCCCCTCCCCCACCTCACCCTAGTTCCAAACTTCCAGCGCAGCACTGTCCCCATGACTTGTCCTGCCTGCCTATCTTCTTTTCCACCTACCCACTCCACCCTCCCCCCGCCCACACCTATCACCTTCATCTCCTCCCCCACTCACCCATTGTATTCTATGCTACTTTCTCCCCATCCCCACCCTCCTCTCACTTATCTCTCCACGCTTCAGGCTCTCTGCCTTTATTCCTGATGAAGGGCTTTTGCCCGAAACGTCGATTTTACTGCGCCTCAGATGCTGCCTGAACTGATGTGCTCTTCCAACACCACTAATCCAGAATCTGGCTACCAGCATCTGCAGTCATTGATTTTACCTCAAATGATGGCAGTCCCAACTGGAATATTGCATCAATCCCGAGCACTCCCAGTTACTCTCTGACATCTCTAGCTCACCTTTGATGATGGCCTTGTCCCTTGTGTTGCCTGGCTACCCAACCGCTACAAAATTACGGCCCCACTCTGTCTTGTTGATTTCTCAAAATCGAAAGAGCTGCGATATGGTCGAAATCAGAAACAAAAATAGAAATTGCTGGAAATGCTCAGAAGGTCTGTTAGCATCTGTGAAGAGAAATCAGACTTAACATTCTGGTCGAGTGGCCCCTTCCTCAGTACTGATGGTAGAGAGGAAATTAAAGTTTACATGCAGGAGGTACGTTGTTGGGGGAAATGGATTAGTCATAAATGGCAGGAGAGGAAAAAGGCATAGGGAGAGCAGAACGGTCGGACTCACAAAGAAGTGGAAAACGATACGACCAGGAGGGTGAATAGCCGTTCAGACGAACAAACTATGTTATGTTAGTGTCTAACAATGGGTTGTGTGTAACAGTAGACAATGTGATAACAAGATCTGTTGTGTGTGTTGGATGTGGACATAAGAGAGCTCAAGCCCGAAATTTGTTGTTGGATTCAGTAGCAGTTCCAAGATGTTTAGAGCTTGATCTCTCCTTTTACCTTTCCTCAACTCACACCATATGTTCTGCATAAACAGACATTTTAGAGCGACCAGTCGTTCTGAGCGAGGACTCGAAACATTGTTCCTCATTCCTTTCCACAAATGCGCCCAGATTTGCTGAACTTTTGCAGCATTTAGTGGTTTTTCTCTTCCTCATTTATTCCTGTTTCGACTGTCATGTTTGTATCCTCATTATCATTCACTGACCAGTACACGAGAATACTTTATTGTCTATTCTCTTTTTCGATAGCCTGCGTTCCGAACAGTGAGTCCCTTTCTGGTTGTTCGTTCAGCTGCAGCCATTCTGCTGCATGACAGGAAGAAGTAATACATTTGCTATGATAAGTGTCAATCTGATCACAGACTGGGTTGTAAATTAATTGTCCGTTTTCTGTCCTCACATTCGACCTGTTGGTAATTATGTTCCAGTCGTTCGAAAATTTTGATGTCGACAAATGAATCAGTCGTTACCTGATAGTCATGCCTTTACTAAATTAACTGGCAATTTTTATCGGGGCTTGGTATTGACAAATATTGCGACTTCTTTTGTGAAACATATCTTTTCCAGAGGGAGTCTGGACGATTGAGTAATAGTCAAGAACTCCTCATTTATGCAGACACGGGCAGTTCTGTCTGTTTCACGATACCATTCATATTTAATCAGTTTTTCTCCGTTTATGGACAAAATGTAGATATAGCAGAGAGAAAACGGCAGCTGTAGAAGTGGAACAGTAACTTTACCAATCTTCTCAGTTTGTTAGCCAAGTGACCAGATTGGCGGATAACACAATGCACCTAGAAACATCATAAATGCTGACCAATGCAGTTTGAAATTTACGCAATATACAAATGCCAATGCTCACAGGTCAATATCAGCTAATTGAACTCGCCAGTCTCCTGATGCAGGAGTACATACTTAATACCGGGCTTTCTGCAAAACAGTTGAATTCTTCCGTCAGATCCTTTATCCCTGTCTTCCATTCATCCCCGATCGTCTGTTCAGCGTTGTCAACGTCCAACACTTTTCTTCTTCTAGACCAGCAGAGATCTCCGGGCACACAGCACTAGGAAGTATTCTGGAGACAGTCAAACATAATCACTTATTTGTTCAATTGTCGTGTAGTGAAAATTTCGATCTGCATTGGTCAACATTTAGAATGTCTCAGTGTGTTTTGCCATCATGAATAAAAGTACAATTCTGTATCCTTTAGAGTATTGCTGCTGAAATTCGGACTGTCTGACTGAAATCAGATTCTGGCTACCGGTTCGTGTTGAAGTAACTGTTGAATTCAATTAATCAAATCAATGGATTGAACAACACTTACATCACGAAGAGTGCCCTGCATTTCGTGATCCAGATTTATTTCACATTGCAAGTTTTGATGGAGAAGTTTCATTTTGAAACCCAAAGAATATGGTCATTATCGTTGTTTCCCCCACAAACTGAGCCAGTTTCTCAATTTCAAGAGAGCGCAAACATAATTTGTTGCAAGAAAAACAGGGCTGTCAGACAAATGTAGCTCAATGGCCATTAGTCTGGGATGAACCTTGTCTCTCTTGTATGGCCTGCTCATATTTCAACCCTAATTTCAGTGCAAAAGAGACTGAGCTGTGTTTCTTTTTAAATATTTAAAACAGGTATATCGCTCCTAATTGCATCATTATCCTTTGGCTCATATCGATCTCAACCCATGTGCAAACTATCAAATCCAGCTTAACTCTCATTTCCCTTGCATCTACAAGTAATATACCTTGTGCACCACTTCACTTAGCCATCGTTTTCGCAATTAAGCATCAGTTCTTGATCCCTCCCAGGCTAAATTGCCTCTAGTTAGACCCGTAGAGTTCGATCCATGTACCTTCTCATGAAATAGCACTTTACTCTGTCCAAGATCATTCTTGGGTGGGCACTTATCTCAAGGTTCTACGTTAAGCTATCTAGTATCAGTAATGTTGCAAACACTGCAAACTGAATATCCTACATATCAATCAGAGTTCAACAGGGTTGCGAATCTGCCATCCTTACCGCATATCGAATTCATATGACTTCGCAAAGACAACGTGACTGACTTGTTCATTGCCTCTGAAGTGACAAACAATATATTCTGCTAAATGACAAAGAGGGACAGACCATAAATGAAAGTCCTGGCAGTGAACCCCTCCAACTTTGACAGGATGCGGACTCTGAATTGAAGTCCTTCTACTGCGTGTGCTAAGTTTTGGATTTCAGTTTTGTGGTTTGCTTCCATTTATCTCAGAATCAGGGAAGTTAAAGGAGAACTGTGAGCTGGCATAGAGCAAAGTCAGTGCATAATTAACTGGAGGACATGGGGTAATTCAAACCTAAAGGGAATGAGCACATAATTAGCGGTAACTACAGAGTGACAGAGTGATGGATAGGATGCCAGGAGATTAATTTATTGAGCATGAGGGAGTGATTTGCAGAACTTGGCACGTAGCTTTACACATGGATATGCAATATGTACGTCATTGTAATAACTAACGGAATCATAGGGAGTGGTACTAGAGGAAATGTTTGGGTAGTTTATAGAGGCATAGTGAATTATTGACTCGGTGTTTTTCGCACAATTAGCATGGTGGTAGTGAGTGTTTTTGTGGAAGTCATGGGGCAATTTACAGACATAGAAGAGGTGATTTAAAGGACATCATGGGATTAATTTGCATAATGGCAAGGAGTTATTTAGGGGGCAGCACTTTGACAATGTAGAGTGATAATGAGTAATGGATAGAATGTCACCATTGTAATTGCAGAACATGAGGTAATTGAGCAGACATTATGTGGTGAGTTGTAGGATGTTTGAGTTTGATTTACGGGAGTTATGAGGAAATTTACGTCGTGATATGGACTAGGTCAGAGTGCAGAGTATGGGCGCAATGTGCAGAATGGTGGGTGCGATTGGTGGGGCGCCAAGGAGGTGATTTTTAAAAAAGTAATAGATCGTGTGTGATAACACAGGAACGCCAGAGCCTCATGTGATTTATAGAATGACAAGGAATCTTGGCGGTAATTTACAGAGTGACCACACTACCGTCAACCAGCAACCTTGCATTTATCATGCACACATCTTTGGACAGTGGGAGGAAGCCCCAATGAAGCAGAGGGGAAATTTGGAAACACGACACGAGCCTGGAATCGAACCAGGCTCCCCGCTGCCATCCTTCCCTATGAGAAGCAACGTGTGATAGGAAGCCAAGCGATTCAATTACTTTATTGTCTGGAGTGATTGAAAGGACGTTAATGAAATCAATTTGCAGAATGATTGAGATTAACAAACTGTCATTGTCATAATTTGCAGAGTCATTGAGAGTAGGAGATGGGACTTCATGTGAGCAACTTACAGTGATAGCGAATGAGTGATAAAAAATAATTGTAGTAATTTACAAAATATGCAGACAATTTCGAGGACATCCTGGAATAAATTAGATAGTCATCAAACATAAGTGAGAGTCTGTTATGCAGTTAGATTACCGCATAACAGGGAGTGATTTGGAGGAGTTCCTTGGTGTGAATTATAAAGGCGTATGGGGTCATGGAGTAACTTATTGAGTGGTCAGAAGTGAGGTAGAGGGCGTTATGTTGTAATATGAAGATCGGTAGTGAATCGTTCGAAGGACAGCAGAGGCTTAATTTACACCATGATAAGGAAATTTGCTAGGGCATCATGGGGGTGACTTACCCTGTGATATAGAAGAATTGATGGAGTGCCATGGGGGTAATTCACAGAGTGAGAGGGATTGAGTGATGGTACTCCTTTTGTCTAATTTACAGAGTGACGGGTAGTCATTTAGAGGGCCTCATGTGGTAACTTTCGGATAGGGCATGACTTGAAAGACACAACAGCCTCTTTGAAACAGTGATGAGGAATTAATACAGGGGGACATGTGGCTAATTGACAGTGTCTAATGGTGTGCTTAACATGGTGTCATTGAGGAATTAGTACAATAATAGAGAGTGAGTAATAGGACATAATTGTGGGTAATTTACTGAATCAGGAGGTGATGGCCTAATTATGTGATTGTCGAGTTGTTAATGCAGAGGCCAAAGAATTGCCTTGGGTACCTGGGTTTGAATACCATCAGAACAGCTGGTTGAAGTTGATTTCAAGGCAATTAAGAGGTTAACCGTTACCAATTGTCGAGGGAAGGAAAACATCTGGTTCAGGAAATCTCTTCAGGGGAGGAAACTGCTAACTTTTCATGGTCTGTGTTGTATGTGACTTGAGATCCACAGAAATGTCATTGACTCTGAAACTGCCATCTGTGCAAATATGGATGTATAATAAATACTGCCTATCCAGTGGTACCCTGATGTTGTGAATGAAGTTTTATAAAAGTCTTACACGATAGAAATTATGGATGTTAAGGAGTGTTAAGGAGTGAATTACGGGATGTGATGGAGGTAATTTACAGATGTATGTCATGTGGCAGGTCCAAACTGTTAATTTGTCATTGAATGATGTCACATGAATAATTTGCACAGTGTTAGATAGGACGTCATTGAAACAATTTTCAGAGCGAAGGGGAATTTGTGATTTGGCATCATAGTGGCATTTGTCAGTGAGAGGCAAACAAATGGAAAATAGGAACAAAATATAAGTACAGTTTGGCCCTCCAAACCTAGACCGATCATTATGCCCTACATAAAATAAAAGAAATAATAAATTCTGTTCTTATTAGATCCATATCCCTCTATACGTTCCTCCTCATGTAAACATCCAGATGCCTCTTAAATACCGCCACCTTGTCTGCTTGCACCGCCTACTCTGGCAGTGCATTCCAGGCTCTTGCCACACTTTGCAGGAAAATCTTGCCGTGCACATCTCCCTTAAACTTCCCCCTCTTAACCTGAACATGTGCCCCCTTGCAGTTAAAACTTCAACGCTCTTTAGGGGTATCATAATGTTTGTAGAACTCTGCAAAGTCTCCTCCCAGTCTTCGCTTTTCCAGTGAAAACAATCTCAGTGCTTTTAAACTTCACTCGTAGGCGATGCCCTCAATTCTAGGCTACATCCTGGTAAATCCTCTATTCACTCTCTCCAAATTTTCTACGTGCTTCTGGTAGTGTCGAGACCAAAACGGCACTCAAAAATCCAAATATGGCCTTACAAGAGTTTTGTGTAGCGGCAACGTGGTTTGCCAACACTTTCAGTTCATGCCTCAGTTCATGAAGGCAAATATACCATATCCCTTCTCCAAAACCATGGTCAACTGCATTGCCCCTTTTAGGCACTGTGGACCTGCACACTCAGGTCCAACTCCAAATTTATGTTCATAAGGGTTGTGCCATTCACAGTATAATTCACATCTAAATTTGTTCCTCAAAAAATGCATCACCTCTAAGTGCATTCTCTAAATTCATCTTTAATTTCTGAGACCAGGTAGCCAATCTGCATTCTTATTCTAATGCATCCTTTCACAGTCATCAGAACTACCATCAATTCCACCAATCTTCGTGTCATCGTCAAACAAGTAATGAGATCAACCACATCTTCCTCCAGATCATTTGTACATACGACAAACAACAGAAGACCTCAGACTTAACTGTGTCGATCATCAGTACCGACAAGTCTTCATTCTGAAAGAAAAAGAAACACCCTTTCACTACTACCGTTTTTTCTTTTATTATCAAGCCAATTTTGTTTCCATCTGGCCAGCACAGCCCGAATACATTGTGATTTTAACTTTTGGACAATGTGGGATTTCAATAAATGTCTTAGTAAAGTCCATACATGCTGCACACACATGCCACGCTTTATCGAAAACCTCTGTCACCGCTTCAGAAGATTTAATCAGATTGATGAAACATGACCTTCCCAATACAAAACGATGTTGCCTGTTACTAACTATTCGTTTTCCGTCCAAACATGCATATATCTTATCCCCCAGTATATTCTCCAACAGCTTCGACAACGCTCAGGCTCACTGGCCTATAATTTCCTGGATTATCCCTATTTCCTATCTTCAACCAGGAAACAACTTTGGTTAATTTCTAGTCCTCTGGAAACTTACCTGTGTTCAAAGAGAGTTTGAAGATATCTGCTAATGCCCAAACTATTACTTACCTTGCCTCACGCATGAACCAGGCATAGATACCATCTGGTCCTTTGAACCTCTCCACATTAATACAATTTATGATGCCGAAAACTTCCTTCTTCAACATTTTGATGTTCACTAGAGTGTGAACAAAAGCACTCTTGATTTCAACATCAGTCATATCCGTCTCCTGAGTGAATCCCAATATAAAGTACTCAGTAACAACGTCTCCCCTATCTGTGGCGCCACGCATAGCTTCCTTCCTTTCTCTTTAATTAGCCCTATTTTTTTCCTTTGATATACTCTTTCTTCTAATTCACACATAAAATGCATTGAAATTCACCTTGACCTTACTTGCCAAAGAAAGTTCATGCCCCTTTCAGCCTTCCTAATTCTGCATTTAATTTCCTTCCTAATTTATCTGTACTCCTCAAAGGACTCGTTAGTTTGTAACTGCTTGGACCTTTCGTATGCTTTTTTCTTCATTTGACTGATCTTACAATTTCACTTGTCATCAACAGTTCTTCAATACTGCCATTCGTTTTCTTCAGCTTTTCCGGGGACTGCGTGCCCTGCACTTTAATCAATTGGTTTTGAAAACCTCCCACATGCCAAATGTAGACTTTCCTTCAAGTAAACGTTCCAAAACCATATTCTCCAGTACCTCTTTAATTAGGGTGTAATTGGCCCTTGCACAACTAAGCACCCTCACCCGAGGATCACTCTTGTAATTGTCTATGGCTAATCGAAATATTATGGATATTTGCTCACCAAGCCTAAACTGACTCTTGGATTGAAACCTTTGATCACCTGGCTCATTCTCTCATAGCAAGTTTGGTATGGAATCCTCCGTGGTTGGATTATGAATATATGGTCTCAAAAAGCCCTCCGAGGCACACCTAACAAATTTCTCTTCATCCGAGTTCAAGTCATAAAGAGAAAACTTGAAGTCTCAAAAAGGCCTACTAGGCACACCTAAAAAAAATTCTCTTCATCCGAGTCCGAGTCATTAAGAGAAAACTTGAAGTCTCCCAACATAACTACACTATTCAAAGTTTGGGAGAAGATTTGTAGCTCAGGTGCTCGTTGTTGTGGTTCTGTTTGCCGAGCTGGGAATTTGTCTTGCAAACGTTTCGTCCCCTGTCTACGTGACATCCTCAGTGTTTGGGAGCCTCCTGTGAAGCGCTTCTGTGCTGTTTCCTCCGGCATTTATAGTGGCCTGTCTCTGCCGCTTCCGCTTGTCAGTTCGAGCTGTCCGCTGTAGTGGCCGGTATATTGGGTTCATGTAGATGTGTTTGTTGATAGAGTCTGTGGATGAGTGCCATGCCTCTGGGAAGCACTACCATTATCGGGCAAGCCAAACAGAGAACAGCCAGGGAATTCTTAGAGGCATGGCACTCATCCACAGATTCTATCAACAAACACATCGACCTTGACCCAATATACCGACCACTACAGCGGATAGCTCGAACTGACAACCGGAAGCGGCAGAGACAGGCCACTATAAATGCCGGAGGAAACAACACAGAAGCGCTTCACAGGAGGCTCCCAAGCACTGAGGATGTCACCTAGATAGGGGACGAAACGTTTGCAAGACAAATTCCCAGCTCGGCGAACAGAACCACAATAACTACACTATTCTCTTCACAACTTTCTCCAATCTCACCACATATCTGCTCCTCTCTGTCCCATGAGCTGCTGGGAGGTGCACAGACCACACTCAACATTGTGAGTTCACAATTCCTATTTATGAGCTCCACCCATAAAGCCTCACAAGATCCCTCTGATGTGACTCCTGTCAATACAGCTGTGATGTGATCCCTAATCAGTAACACAACTCTCCCACCCGTTCAGTAGTAGGAAAGCACGGGGGCAAAGCAAAGAATGATACAGAGTGATTCAGGGAACGCCATTGGAGTAATAGAGTGTTAAGGCAGCTATTGACAGACTGACATTGGGTAATTTACAATATGACAGGGAGTGGATGATCGCACATCAGAGGGGTAATTCACAAAGCAATAGGAAGGAATTGGAAGACATCCTGGAAATAAACTTCGGAGTGGAAGAGTATAATTGATAGGATGTCATCGGAGCAATTTCCAGAGTGATATGATTAGCCCCATTTATCTGTTCCTGACCCATAACTGTCTAAAACGTCCTTGTCCATCAATTGGTACAAATGCCTTTTAAATGTTGTTAATCTACCCACCTCAACCAATTACTTTGGCGACTTATTTCAGACGTGTACCACCGTCTGTGCAAAAGGACTTTATCACTCAGGTTCCCTGTTATTCTTCCACCTCTAAAATTAATGTGATGCCCTCTCGTCCTCGATTTCCCAAGCCAAGGAAAATGACTGAGTGCATTCACCCTATCCATGCCTCTCACGATTATATACACTGCTAAAAGATTTGCCTGGTGTCACTTCTGATTCTAAAAACTAACTGTCCCAGATTGTCCAAACTCTGCCTGTAAGTTGAATCCTTGAGTCATGGCACTCCCCGTTTTTGCCAACCTTTCTTTTTCCAGTTAACTCCGTATCTCCATGTACCACTAGGTTTCCAGTCGTCCCAGCTGCCTGTATGTGAGCCATTCCACTTCTTGTCTGCTTGAACGCTCAATTTCACTTGCCATCCAGCTTTGCCTGCTCCGACTGAAATTTCCCGACGCCCTCAGATGAACATGTGGACGTTGAAGTTGAGAGTGTGTTGCCAGAAAAGCACAGCAGGTCAGGCAGCATTCCAGAACAAGGAAAATCGACATCTCAAGCAGGTCCCATTCAAGATTCCTGATGAAGAGCTCCAGCCTCAAACGTCAATTTTCCTGGTTCTCAGATGCTGCCTGACCTGTTATGCTTTTCCAGAAACACGCTCTCAACTGTGATCTCCAGCATCTGCAGACGTCACTGACTCCATGTCAACATTGAACTCTCGCCATCGCACTTTTAAAGAGTTGCACTTGCTGCAGCCCGTTCGCCTGATGTAGTGAGGACTGCAGATGTTGGAGGTCAGAGTCAAAATGTGGCTGCTTGAAAAGCACAGTTGGTCAGGCAGCATTCGATGAGCAGGAGCTTCGGAGTTCAGAGCATCACCTATTCATCAGGAATGTGAGGGAGGGGGTGTCAAGGGGGCTGAGAAATAAATGGCAGGGGAGTGTAGCTGGGGGCAGTGAGAGAATGAGACTCAGTGAGATCTTTGTTGCGGGAGGAGGAGAACGTCTTGGGCATCCTTGGACAATGAAGAACTTATTCTCGAAGCTTCAATGCTCTTGCTCCACTAATGCTGCGAGAACGGCTGTGCCTTTAAAGTGCAACAATTTTTGACTCTCATCTACTGCATCTGCAGTTCTCACTTCCTCCTGGTTCATTATAGCCTGACGGCAAAGCCTCTTTTAAGCATGCCCAACTTGAAGAACTTACATGAATAATTATCCCTTCGATACCTTTTAAATCATTCTCCTCACACCGTAAACCCTTTAGTTTTGGTATCTCCTGTCCTCGGGAATAGACTTTGACCATTCACTCTAACAATGCCCCTCATGATTTTACAAACTTTAAGAAATTCAACTCCACATTCTCAGACCCACCAACGAAAACATCCCCAGTCTGCCCTATTGTTCAAATCCTCCAACCCTGGCAACAAACTTGTGCATCTTGTCTGAGTCCTTTCAGGTTTCACAACATCTTTCTTATAGAAGGGGAGGTCGCATCTGCTTGCAGTAATCTAAAAGTGGCCTTACAAATGTTCTGTAAAGCTGTACTATGACTTCCCAGTACCTATACTCAATGCAATTACAAATAAATGCAAGGGTATCCAATGCCTCCATCACGAACATGTCTACGAATGAGTTCACTTTCAAGGAAATATGAGCATGATATTCAAGATCTCTGTTCGTCAACACTCCGCATTTACTTGTCATTTAATGCATACGCCCTGCCCTGCCATCCTTGGTAAAATGCAGCACTTCACATTTATCTAAATTAAATGCCAGTTGCCATTCTTTGGTCCATTGGCCCATCCAATCAATGTCCCATTGTACTCTGCAGTAGCCTTCTTTCTTTTCCACTGCACCACCAGTTTTGTTGCGATCTACAACCTTACGGAATGATGCCTCCTAAATTCACATTCAAAACATTTATATGGATAACAAAAAGCATTGGACCCAGCACCGCTCCTTCAGTCACACTGCTGGGTACAGACTTGCCGTCTGAAAATCAATCCTCCACCATCGCTCTCTATCTCCAATTTTCGAGCTAATTGTATATGGAAGTGGATATTTTGCCGTGTACTCTATGTTATCTAACCTTACTAACCAGTCTACCTTGCTGACCTTTGTTGAACACCTTGCTGAAGTCCATCTTGGCAACGTCCAACACACTGCATTGAAAAATCTTTTTCGCCATTTCTCAAGTCAGCAAGGCAAGATTTTCCACGATGCAATGTTGCCTCTCCCTAATCAGTCATTCCCTTTCCAAATGCATGTAAGTCCTATCCCACAGAACGACATCCAATACATTACTCACCACTGATGACAGGCTCACTTGTCAAGGGTTTACTGGCTTTCTCATAACTCCTTTCTTACTTAACAAGGTAATGTAATATTTAACCACTATCCAACTGTTCCATTTTAGCATCACAAAATAACCAAACCTTTGGCAAAGGCAATTCATGAGAACAGCTTAAATCACACGTGCTGTTGTACTAAATGCCAAAAGAAGGGACCGACATTTGCCCATTTTGATTCCAAGAAGTAAGCTTTTCCGAGTCAGACTTTTCAAAACAACAGAGAACTTTACCTTTTAGCTTCATCAGCCAGTCAACAAACTCCAACTCAACGGAACTGAAAGCCAAAACTGAAGGTACCTGAATCTGGGTGAACTTGAGTCCATCCTATTATGGAGAGAAGTGTTCGCAACTGCTTGCCTGGATTCGACATTTTTACACCATTGTCACAATACACGTCTAAAAGAGAAACCGGACACCACACAAATCTTAAAGGCACAGAATCATCACGCATATCGGTTCAAAGTTATTGGTCTGCAGGTTTGAACTGAGGTAACATTCGTTTTGTGTCATGTATGCTGCCAGTTACACAATCCAAATACAGCGTTGTGAACAGTCATCATTCAACCTCTTGAAATTTATCAGGGGAGGGGATTTAGGTCAATAAATGAAGAACTGAGTTCCGTGTATTAAAAAAAATTCAATACTTTTGATGTTACTGTTTAGATGGATTTTTATCGGAAATTAGAGAACTCAACAGTCAGGAAAATAGAAAGAGTTTGTTTTTGTTAAAACCTCCGTAATGATACAACTAGAGTCAAACTAAGAGATTTCCTTCAAGTTTAAGAGTGGATTGTACATGGATGAGGTACTCTGAATGAGGTGACAGCCAAAGCTGGGGTTTGGATGATAAGCTGTACTCCTCAGAGTCTCAATGCAGGAATATGCTTCTCTCAGTATATAATTAAAATGTGGATTTTGCAACCACAGGACGGTTCTGAAATCCATTCGAATGACCAATTCATTCATATAATGTATGGTGCAATCAATCCTAAACCACCTCTATTTGTTGTCTCATGGCAAGGATACTTCTTTGCAGCAAAGACACGTGCTTTATCTTAAAGAGTTGAACTGAACCGGCACAGATATCTCTGTCAGAACTCTAATTTGAAAATAATGCCATGTCGCATTTACAGGGTTTGTGACATCATTCGTTTAGCCGTTCCACATAGCACACTGTTTATTTGTTTGAAGAATAGCCCAAATATTAGACCCAACAACTGGACATATGCAGACACGGATATGGAATATGTTTATTTATTTTTATCTTCAATGCACAAAATAATTTGTCATAAGCTGCTCCCTGAATTTGGACTGAGTCACTGCAGAAATAAATACGTTTGTGCAATAAAGTCGTAGCATAATACCAACTTCTTTAAAAATAAAGACGTTGTTGGTTTAGTACCTCAGAGTAATTCATGCAACGGTATAATATAAGAAATGCAGAACATGCATCAAACATAAAACTTCTAGCAAGGCATTCCCTCTAATTTACGAAATTATTCCCTGGGCTAAAATTTTCGCCTTCAATTCTTAGAAGTTGGTCTCTGTTTCCAGACTCTCTCATGAAGAGAAACGGCCAATGAATATTGTACCAGTCAAGCGTCTTAATTATTCTCCGTGGTCCAATCAGACTACCTCTCGCTCTTGTTATCTGCAGTGAGTAGAGTCCAGTCTTGCCTCGCCTCTGCTCGTGAAATCATCCCTCCAGACCAGGAATCAGTCACATGACCCTTCAGTGAACGGTCTCTAATGAAATGATAAGTTCCCCGAAATAAAAGAATTCAAACTGATTGCTCAGTACAATCTGGGCTGTTGCTCTCGTTGCACTACGCAGGAAACGTATGTCTATACATTTGCCAAAGTGAGTAGCCGATTCAGTTTAACACAAAGTCATGAAGGTTTGTTAAATATTTTCTGATGAACTACTCCCAAGAATATGTTTTGACGTTTTGCTTTTGCATTACTCAAATGATGAACGATTTCATTGCGGCTTGAAGGTCGCATTCATGTATTGAACAAATAAAATAAAATGCTTGATAACCAATAAATTATCTCATTGATAATGCTGACTGTATCTCATTATTCCTGCTACTTCTTGTAAAATTAAACTTCTCGTCAAAAAAAAACTTTCTTACGCTTGAAGACGAGAATTCCACAAAACATGGTCGCACAATTGCTTTGTTAAGATTTCGGGCAGGTTCAACTTATTCACGCCTGGGTTGGAATTTTATTGCTGTTAATAAATCTTCAATACGTTAAGGCCCATACCCATGGCAAACAAAGAACTGCGCTATTTCTAAGTATGTGACCACATTTCAAGAGAAAACAAAACGTTATTACGATGCAGAAGAAGGCATATCGTGCGTGTAGCCTGGTTCTGCTTCATTTTCCCAAATCTCCTGACATTGTCGCATATCCCTAGACACCATTTCTAACCACATAATTCTTTAACATCCTCTTGAATGTCTCAAATGAAATTGCCCACACCACATTTCCAGGCAATGTTTTCCATGCTCACCAAACTCTGCTTGAACACATTGAAACCCTTTTCGAGTTGTGAAATAACTCCATTCTGGCCAGTAAACCGTCACCAAGTCACGTTTTCTTTTGCATGTGCAAAACATGTTGACAGTACGCAGCCCGCTCAGAGTCAGTCACGAGTATGAGGATAATCCCTGAGGCATCTACTTATAACAAACGCAGCATTTGTGGGGCAGGAGAATCGACGTTTTGGGCATTAGCCATTCAATAAGGGTTTTTTTTTCTGATCTCCAGCATCCGCAGTATTCACTTTCTCCTACTTACATTTCTTAGGCCCAGCTTAACATCGCCCAAAATTCGAACTTATACGAAATGGGAATCAGTGGCTCACCACTTTCCAATCACCATCGTCCATCTCCCTAACCCATCCCCAAGTTCGAGTGTAAAAACCTGTTCATTTTACTTGAGTTTTTGTCCGAGATCCGATTACTTCAGATCAGACTTGGGCACAGACAGCGTTTATCGGTCTATAAACTGTCTCTTGTACCTAGAGCATCTCAGTAGACGTCCCTCCTCAGCCTTAGATGCAACACGTATGGATGCTGTGACATGCATCCACCACGGATGAGGAGGTTTCTTTCTCATGAGCTGGAGAAGAGACACCAAGGTGTTTGACGCCATTTACTGCTGTACTGAACGGACGAGGTATGTTTTTCTCCTGCCCGGTTTTTGGAAGTTACTTCTTTCATGTGATTCACAAGCTTGTCACGGGACATGACTTTGCATTGACTTTACCATTGACCATAGATAATCATTTTAGTGGTTTGAATACGAAACTTCATCACTTGAAGAAAGCTGTCTCTCGCATACAGGAGTTAGTAGATCACATTGGCGCTCCTGATGCGTTTTCACCCTTCCTCCCCAAGTGCAGGAATATCCGATTTTACCTAGTGCAGAGTGTTCACTCCCATCAGCAACTCTGATAGAGCTTATGTAATCAAACAGAAACTTGAGCCATTTAGTATCGAGTGAGACTGTATGCTGCTTTTTAAGCTTACATTCAACCTTTGAACTGTCGTTTCTGCCGGACCATTGTGCAAGGATTAGTATGAATCTATGCAGACATACCAAATGGCATTTGACCTTCTGCAAAACTGGAAATCACTACTGGTAAACGACGTCCCGCTGCCCGTGCCCAATACTTCCTGGAGTCTATGTATTGTTATTGTCATCCCCAAGTTTGGTGACAGAATTCTGTGCGCATTCAATCACAACAAAGGGAATCCACATTGACCAAGAATATTCAGCTCATGGAAGGACCAATGTAGTTGAACTGCATCCGAGTCCATCGATTATCCAGCCATTTGCACGTATTTGGGAGATCTGCTCGCTGTAGTTTATTTCCGTGTTGGTCCTCCAGGTATATTCCACCAATCCTGCTCTGTCAGCATCCAGTCATGGCTACCAAAAATGAATTTTTGACAATATTTTCATTTTGGAATAGCCATCTCGCGATTATCCTTGTAGATTTCTGTCAGTATCTGGTGACGATAATTGTCAGGGCAATCACTCTTCTACCCCATAACATTATGCCATCGTCGACAGTAATCTCATCCCGCCAGGTCGAGAAAGAGTTTAGTTCTGGTTGTGATGGCGCTTTACTTTCGCCCATCACAATCAGAAACTGTTCAAGTTTTGCCTGTAAAGATCATTTTTGTTTGCAAAAGAGACCTTTGTCAGCAGTGATGGAAAGGATGACCAGAAAGATGAAAACCAGAATGGACTCTTCCACAGGATGCACCACGGCTGGTGTATCTGTCAGCGTGGGCAAGAGAGAAATCCCCATCTGCTACTTGGGGCCACTCGAATGCACCGAGTGCAATTTTACAATCTGAGAGAAAGGGGCCCTGCTTATTTCGAAAAGATGCGATGGGTATGTATAGCCTTGTTCCTTAGTTATTACCAGTAGGGGTTTGTGGGCGATTTATAATGCTAATTCACATCCCAAAAGATTTTCTCCGGAACTTACACGCACAATCATGACAGTCAAGACTTGCTTCTCTCTCTGGGATGATCTGTTTTGGGCATCGTCCAAAAAATTTGGGAAGCATATGCTCTCAGGCGATTCTAAGGTTTGGGCTCCAAGGAAACAACAAATCGTGATACTGTATTAGGTGTCATCATATGTCAGCACCACATCGCGTTAGGGATTGCAGTGGGCCAGCATCTTGGGTGATGATAATTGCATTCTCAGTTCCGTAAAAGCTACATATTGGCTTGACGTCATTTTCAAGGCTAACCCTTTTTCCAATAGCCGCTGTAAGGGTGCCGAGATGGAGGCTAGTTTACTTGTGAACATTTTGTAATAATTCACCCACTCAAGGAAATACCTTTACTCTCGTAGAGACATGAGAGCTGAGGCTGGTTTAAACAACCTTACTTTATTTTTCGAAGGGTGTAACCCTGTCCACTAAACGTCACTTGGGGTGCCTGGAATGCGCATTTTTTTCCCGCTCTTCAGGTGTATTCCTGCCTATAGAAACATTTAAGAGAATGCTCAAGTTCTCCAAGTGTTTATGGGAAAATATTTGCCCTGCACTCTTGCCAGTTCCTTTTTCAATGCCTCCAACTACTGTGACACAATTTGATCTCCCAGTTGAGCTAAATCCTGTCCGCTCAGTAGATGCAAACAATAGGCCAAGTAATGATTACCTTCTGTACAACATCTAACCATTGTCTAACCATTCATTACAATGAATGAATAATCAGACGAGCACCCATGTGGGGTTGACAATTGAGTCAAAATAAAGCCATTACTCCCATGATATTAAATGGAACTCCCATCTCAGCATTCCACACCATTGACATCCTGGGTTTTAATCATTCACCAGGAATTGAATTGGATGGGCCATCTAAATAGTGAGGCGTCAATTTGAGTGGCTGCGAATTCCGAAATGAGTAACTGATTCCTGAGTCCCAAGCCTATCCAATATCCTTGTTTTTTTTATTTCACTCATGATACTTGTGTGTCACTGGTTGGACCAGTATTTATTGCCTGTTCCTGATTGTTCTGGAGAAGTAGGAGATGAGCTGATTTCGAGGGCGCTGTATTCCTTGTAGGTAGCACCACAATGCTGTTAGGGAGGAAGTTCAAGTACTTTGACGCAGAGGCACTGAAGAAATGGCGATATTATCCCAATTCAGAATGGTGAGTGGCTCAGCGGGGAACTTGCTATCTCCGAGGCACAATCCATGCACCTGATGGAATACTCCATACTTGCCTGAATGTGGACAGCTCTACTAACACTCAAGAAGATCGAAAATATGCAGCACAAATCTTCTTGCATCATTGCCATCATATCCAGAAACGTCCACCTCCTCCACTACCTACGCTCAGTAGCAGCAGCGTACACCATGTACACTCCATAACATATTCCAAACAGGTGACCACGTCCATTTAGGGCGACATGTTCACCACAAACTGCACGTTCGCTCACAAGTCATTTACCATCCTTTGCAATTAATTCACCGTGTCCTCCGTGTTGTTGGGACAAAACACTGGAGATGTTATTACTCGTGATATTGCAAACCTGCTTGCAAAACATAGAATTCAGCAAAATAAGAAGTAAGCTCAAAACCACCTTCCCAAGGATAATCATAGAACGTCTGAAAATATGCAACAGAGAAGTGGGCTATTTTATCGAGCCAACCATTTCCAGTCCCACCTTCCTACCCATAGCCCCATAGTTTGCAGGTCTTGAGGAGCAGATCGAAGTTATTTTTAAAAGGTTTAATTTTTCCTGCCTTCATCAATAATTAAGTCAGTGAATTTCAGATACTCATCACGCTCTGCTTCATAACCTTTTTCTGACATCCTCTCTGATTCTTCACTCACTGGAATGAGCGTGTTCCCCTAGTATTTCAACTCTTTGCCAAGGAAACAGGTTCATCCTGTTCACTCAATTTCTACATCTCCGAATTTTGTACATATCAGTCATGTCGTGTGTCAGCATTCTCTGCTCCAAAGTTAACAGCCGCAACCTGGCGAATCTCTCCTGGTGGCTACAGTTCTCCAGTTCTGACACCAGTCCTGTCAATCATATCAGCACTCTCAACTGCAGTGACGTCCTTCCAATGATATGATTACTGGAATTGCGCACGATAGTCCACACCAATGTCTTATCAGTTAACATAAAACTGAACATAGATCAGTACAGCAGAGTACAGGACCCGCGGCCCTCGATACTGTGCCCACTTTTTTTTATCCTACTCTAAGATAAAACTAACCTGCTTATCGAAGAATCATTTGAATGTCCCTCAATGAATATGACTCTACCAACATCGCTGGCAATGCATTCCACGCACCCACGATTCACTGCATACACAGCCCACGTTGACCTCTCCATTGAACGTGCCTTGTTTCACCATAAAATTATGCCACCCTTATGATAGTCATTTCAAACTTGGGAAAATGTCTCTGACTATTCACTGAATACATGTGTCTCATTATCTTGTACACAGCTGTAAAGTTACTTCACATCCTTCTTCGCTCCATTGAGAAACACCCTAGCTCCCTCATGCTTTCCTCATAAGGCATGCCCTCCAGCACAGGTAGCGTCCTAGTAAATCTTCTCTGCACTCCCTCTAAAGCTTCCAAATCCTTCCTATAATGAGGCTTTCAGAACTGAACACAATATTCCAAATGTGGTCTATCGAACTACAGCCGAACCTCGCGGCTCTGAAAGTCTATTCCCCATCACAGAAATGCCACTCACTGTACTCCTTCTTAACAACTCAAACAATTTGGGAGAGAAGTTTGTGGGATCAATTGGCGTGGAACACAGGATCCCTGTAAACATCCACAGTGACAACAATCCTGCTGATGATCCTGTATTCAAATTCAACCTACATAATTTTTACTTCAATCTTCTCCAGGTTGACCTCCATCTGTTACTTATCAGCACAGTTCTGCATATGTCAATGTGCCATTGTGGCCGACAACAGCGCTCTACACTTTCCACCACTCCACCAACCTTCGTGTCACTGGCATAATTACTAACGCACCCTTCCACGCTCTCATCCAAAGCTTTTATAAAATTCACGAAGAGTAGAGACTTCAGAACACATCACTGAGCAAAACCAATGGTCACCGAGCTCTAGGCTGAATACAATTCATTCACTCCCACCCTCTCTCTTCTCTGGGCAAGCCAGTTCTGATTCCAATCTATTTCCATGTAATACATAACTCCTTAATTTCTGAATAAGCCGCCCATGGGAAACTTCATTAAACGCCTTTCAAAATCCAGGTGCAGCACATCCACTGCTCCATCTTCATTAATGTGTTTTGTCACATCCTCAAATCATTAAATAAATCTTGTAAGGCATGTACTACTTCTCACAAAGCCATTCTGAGTATCTCTAATCAATCTATGGTTTTGCAAGTCATCATAAATCACATACTCCAATAATTTTCCCACTACAAACGTAAGGTGGACACGTCTCTAATTCCCAGGATTATCCCTATTTACTTTCCTGAAGAAAGAAATAGCATTTGACACACTCCACTCACCTGGCACCAATCTATTGTGCAGTGAGGATGCAAAGATCATCGCCAAAGGTGCATCAAAATCTTCCCTCGCTTCCTCAAATAACCTTGGCTTTATCCCAACTGGGCCAGTGAACTTATCTAATGAAAGCTTACAGCACATTCTCCTTCTTAACATCAACCTGCTCGAGCATATCAGCCTCGACCTACTGTCCCCGCAAAGGTCAAGTACCCACTCAGTCGTGAATACTGAAGCAAATTATTCATGAGGGTCATCCCCTACTTCCTGCGACTCCAAGGATGTGTTCCATTCACTGTCACTGATATCCACTACCCTCGCTCAGACCATCCTCTCTTTCGTCAGATAAGTGTACAATACCTTAAGGTTTTCCTGAATCCTACCCGTATAGCTTTTTTAATGCCCACTTCTCGCTCTCCAAATTGCGTTCTTCAGCTTCTTCCTGGCTACCCTGTAACCTTCTTGAGCCCTCCCTGATCCTTGTCTTGCCAAACTTAAGCAAGATACTTTGTTCCTCTTCTCTCAATGTTCCACATCCCTTCTTCATCCTACCATGACTTACTTCTGCGAAACGTATATCTCTTGTTTTGTAATCTATACTTGTGTCAATAAAGGAGAACATTCCATATGCTTTCTTCACAACGTTACCTATCTGCACTGCGACCTTTCAGGACCTGTGTGCTTGCACAATAAGATAGCTCACTTCATTTACCTATCTCACTATATTCTCATCTATTGTTCATTCTTTTTTCCTTGATAGATTTGCCTGGATTCATTAACTCTCACGTATCAAAGTTAAACTCCATATGAAAATTTCCTGCCCACTCCACTAACCCATGTAAAATGGACGCAAAACTGTTCTCTATACCATTCACTGCTAGATTTCTTCTTGTCACCTGCATATTTTGCAATTGTGTCCCCAAGTCTAAATTTAAATCCATTTTTTAATGCACATTACAAGCGGTAAGGAGTCCAGCACAGAATACTGCAGAACACCACTTGCAATTGCAGAATTCACCAGTACCAGTTGTTTCATGTTACTGAGTTAACCTTGCATTCGTGCTGCAATATTATCCTGAATCACATGGGATTTTACAATGTAACAAGGGACGGGTAATAAATTCAGGCGCACAAACGACGCCCACAGCGTATAATGAGTTTTGAAAAATAGCCTTCCCCTAGTTTAGCACATTTATTGCTCCCCTATTCTTGTCTTTTTCTATAACTGTTCTAAACATAACTGAGTTACGATTACTGTCTCCAAAATGCACACCACTGATTGGACATTCACCTGTTCAAGATCATTTCCGAATTTTTAGTTCAGAAATGACTCCTGCATTGTTGCACTTACAGGCTAAGAGAAAGTATTTTGCTTGCATTTGGGGAGTTCTGTACCTCTCTACATTGCATCATAAAGCTAATGTAGTTAAAATCTGATTGTTTCAAATGCCTCTCAATTACCGTCCATTGACGCTAGCACCACTCTCAGATTTGGTAACAAATTCAATTCTTTACCTCTCTTTGATTGTTTTGGGGCATATGGGACACAACAAAAAATGTTTGTCTTTTTACGTGGCATCAATTCGTCTTTTATAGTCTCAGTTGACGATCCTTCAAGATCGTATTGATGTGCACCAGATAATTTCATCAATATGTCTATCACTCCCTTCATCCTTCTAACCTAACTGTATTTCGACTAACTCCACTTGAACCAGAAATGGTGATTTGAACGATAAATGTGTGTGGACATAAAGACTAAAGGGACAGCTGTGGTGTAATATAGCAGAAATATATCTCAGTGTGATGGAAAGTACCTCATTGGAGAATAGACGAATCATGGCTAACCAGAGAAGGAAAGGCAAATATAAATTTGAAATTGGTGGTCATAAGAAGGGAAAACAGTGAAAATCCGGCAGACTGGGACAAATTCATATTCTTCCAACGGAAGACTGAAAAGATAATAAAGAGAAAGCAATCTAGAGGACATAATAATGAGGAATTTAAAAACCAACAATAAAAACAGTTCTTCAAATATATACGATAGGAATAAAAAGGCCAAATTGAACAGGGGAAACGAAATTCGGGGAAGAATTTATGGGGAAGAAGGAAATGGCAGATGAGAAAAAACTGATTGTTTGCCCAACTCTTCACTTTGGAAGAAACTTCGGATAATCCATTATTTATAAATAATACAGGAAAGGAATTAAATGCCATCAACATTCATAAAGAACGGGCATTATCCAAAATAATGAAGCAAAAGGCAGATAGGTCTCCTTTTCTTGGTGGATTGTATCAAAGTTCCTTAAAACAAATCTGTACGCAGATAACAGATGCATTGTTTGTAATTTTTGAACAATTGCCTGAAGAAGTACCAGAATGAATTGAAAACTGCCAAGGCGAAGCTCCCATTGAAAAAGGAAGGGAAGCAATAACATGGAATCCCTAGGCCCATTGGTCTGACATCTATTGTCAGAAAATAATGTTTGAACCGACTATTAAGGAAGTAATCGCAGTACTTTTGTAAAGTTGCAATCTAATCCAGTAGAGACAGCATGGTTGCAGGACAGTGAGAGTATGACTGACGAATTTATTGGAGATGTTCACGGAAGTGGATAGAGGGGAAAAAATATATGATTTTATTTGAACTTGGAGAAGGCATTCAACATGGTACCTCCCAGAAGATTAAGTATTAAGAGCTAATGTTGTTGAGGTAGTATTTTCGTGTGGATAAATAATTGATTAATGGGCAGGAAACGGTGATAGTGGGTAATAGATTGTTTTTCAGGTTCAACGTGGTTATCAGTAGGGTTCCACAGAGATCAGTTCTGGCACCACAAGTGTTTACAACATAGTCTATCGAGATAGATTAACGAAGCCATTGCACTGCAAACAGATTGGTAAATGATACAAACATCGATGGAAAGCGAGTTGCAATAGGGATATAAATGGTTTACAGGGAGATATCGATAGGTGAAGTAACTGAACAAACGTTTGTCGATTAATGTATGATGTGGAACAATGTGAAGTTCTTGGAATGAAAACCAAAATTTGCGGTGGGTTATTGAAATGGAGAACAACTGCGGAAAGCTGAAAACAAAGGGATTTGGGATGACGCACACAGAAGATAGCAAAAAAGTTTATTCCTGATTTCAAGGGAGTCGAGTATGGGTGTAGGGAAGTCTTAATGCTAAGATACTATTTGAAGTACTGTGAGCAGTTTTGGTCAATTATTTAAGAAAGTATATCATATCACTGAAAGTAGTTCATGCAACATTCATTAAGATAATCTCTGGTATGGAGCGATTGTCTCTTAGGCAAAGGCAAAACAGATTGGGACTCCAATCACCAGAGACAAGCAGAATGAGAGGTGAACTCTTTGAAACAGACAGGATTCTTTGGAGGCTTGACAGAATAAATTGAGACCATATAATCCCTCATTGGAGAGTCTGAGACTGGGGGCATTGGCCCAGAATAAAATGGCACTAATTGCTTCTCTTTGAGTGAACTCTTTGCCACCGACACCTGTGGGGGCGGAGTGTTTTTGCTTATTTAATGCCGAAATCAATATTTGAATTCTTGACCAATTGCGAATCAAGTCTTGCAGAGAAAGGGCAGGAAATTAGTTGCAACGAATCTCTGATCAGTCGCGATCCTACTGAATGGCGCCGTTGAAGTTAGGAATTGAATCAGCTAGTCATTGGCCTATTTTCTGTGCTCCTGGAATGCCATCGTATCGTAATTGACTGTTATTTTATTTCAGAGTCACAGACTGGGCAGGTGAATTCTAACGACACCATTTTATATTGTGCAACGTTCTTTCACTGTTTCGGGGATTCAGGAATATAATAGTTAATGCTAATGGACTCAGTACACCAGGCAACACAGGTTCAGTTCACACTGAGGCTGATCCTGTTAAATCTGGAGGCGCTTGTGTGGGGTCAGGTGCGGGTGTACTTGTGTCTGTTTAAAGCTGTAGGGGCATAGATAACATGGACAGGACAGAATATTGTATACTGCTGGAGGTGTCAATGACCGGGGCATCGATTATATGAAGCAGGACACAGATTCGGTGGAATTGAATGTACTGGTTTTTCAACCAATAGGAAGTGGGAGGCTGGAACTCCCTGCCTTTAAGTGAGGGGGAGGTGAAAGCTGTTGATTTTCCTCCGCATCCTAGTTCTAAATGCGTTCCTCCTTTGCCGAGGCTCTTCTGCTCAATGAAAGAATTTTCTTGGATTTATGACATCCGCTGTTGTTAGAATTTTACACTTTTCAATCAGATCACACTCTTGTCGTTATGAATTCCAGAGATTACAGGTCCAATCGAACCACCAACTCCTTATGGAATATTCTTAGTCGTTCTGTTATGAACAAAATGCACTGCCCTTATGGCATTCATATCCTTTCTTCGGTGGGGAAAGCAAAACTACATGTGGTACTCCAGGTGGGTCTGAGCATGTCGGCAATCTGAAGTAAGGGGTACCTACTTCTGAACTCCAATACTCCTGTCCTGAAGGCCAATCTTAGAATCCCGACAGTGCAGTTACATTTCATTCGCCCCAGTGAGTCTGTACTGTCCATTTACCATGGCTAATCCAGCAAAATTGAATGTCTTTGGGCAGTCAACGGAAAATGGAGCATCAACCAGAAAGCCACGCAGACAGAGTAGAACGTGCAATATCCATACCGACTGACAGCCAAGTTTGCAATCGAACTGAGCTCCTGACATTGTGAAGCAGCAGTGCTAACCAACGAGCAGCCCTGTCACCCAATCTCCAATCTGGTTGATAACGTTAGATTATCTTTAGTATGGAAACAAGCCCTTCAGCCTGACCAGTCCACACCACCTCACCGAAGGATAACCTAACCAGACCCATTCTCCTACCCTGTATTTGTCGTGACTAATGCACTTAAGCTTATGGAAAATTGGGCATGACCGATTCACCTGACCAATTCATCTTTGAATTGTGGGAGGAAACCGGATCAGCCGAAGGAAACTCACGCAGACACAGGGAGAATGTGCAAACTGCACACAGACATTTGCCTGAGGTGGAAATCGAAGCTGGCACCCTGTTGCTGTGATGTTGCCGTGCTAACCACTGACCCACCGTTCCACCTCACTACCACCGTCCCCCGATTTCCCTTGTATCAGTCATATTTCGACACAAAACGCAGCATTCTCATGAGCAGCACAGAGATGTGCGTGGGGGAGAAGGCGTTTCGGACTCTTGCCTTCATTAGTCAAAATATTGAGTATCGGAGTTGAGACATCTCACTGCGACTGTGAATGCTGCGTACAATTCAACTTACGCTTCCACAGAAGAACATTGTTAAACATGAGCGTTAAACTCTTAGTGCCATCTGCAAACTCGGTAATGAAACCATCTATAGCTTCCTCCAGATAAATTATATGTATTAAAAACAGTAGTGGTCCCAGCACAGATCACTGCGAACACCACTGCTCACAGTTTTCCATTTTGAGAAACTCCTTTCCACAACTACTCGCTTTCTCCTGTTGCACAGCCAGTTCTTTATCCATCTTGCCAGTACTTGCGAACTTTCTTTTTCCGTCACCTTACCAGGGGGAAACTGATCAAATGCCTTACTGAAGTCCATGTAAATAATATCTACAGCCGTTTCTTCATCAATCAACTTTGTGACTTCCACAAAATATGTTATTAAGTTGGTAAAACATGATCTTGCCTGCTCAAAAGCATGTTGCTTATCATTGTTAAGCCAATTTTCTTCCAATTGGGAATAAATCCTTTCCCTCAGTATCTTCTCCGGTAGCTTCCCTCACACTGACGTCATGCTCCCGTTTGAAAATAACCTGGATTATCCTTGATAACCTTTGTAAACAAAGGTACAACATTAGCAATTCTCCAGTCCTCTGGGAAAATCACCTGTGTTCAATGGTATGTCTGTGAAGGACCCAGCTACATCTGGTCTCGCTTCCCTCAGTATACTGGGTTAGATGCATCCAGACCTGGTCGACTTGACTAACTTATTGCCTGTTGGAATATTCGACACATCCTCCCTCCTTATATCGACTTGACTTGGAGTGATCAAAAGATCTATCCCTACCCTCAACATCTGCCATGTCCCTCTCCTCAGTGAATACCATGTAGTGGTCTCGCTAAGAAACTCAACCTTTTTCTCTGACTCTACGCGTAACTTATTCCTTTTCTAATTCCAACAGCCTGCATTAATCTCTTACATACTTAGATCAGCTCAGATTTTCTAAATTCCCCTGGACACAGCCTATATTATTTCGCAACCCTGCCATTCACCACTTGCTGTCCAGCGATCATGCGGGTGCATCAACGCTGCACTCAAAAACATATAGAATTCCAAGTCTACCGCCTTTTTTGGCTTTCTAAATTTATGAAATTATTGTAACTGCTGTGCTAAACGAAATGGTTGCCGTGAACAACCCAAAAATTGCTGATTGACTGACACCATCGAAATCATTGGACTGGGATTTGAAGATTAAGATTAGAACACACTATGGACTTTGTAAATGGTCATCTTTCAGCATGGTGCTGATGAAATGCAGCGACTTTTGAACTGCTGTTTTTTGGATGTTCGACTGAACAGGGACAACAACAACTAAAAAGTACAATATCAACCTGGATGCAGGAAGAGAAGTCTTCAGTTTGGTTGTGGAATTCTGTCAGCACAGAAGAGGCAGAAATGTGTGAAATGTTGTTTTCTTTCCTACATCTCAAATTGTTAATTTGTCTTGCAGAAGCAAGATATGGAGAACTCCCTTTATCTTACTTCAGTCAAACATCACTTCTGCAGAAATGATTGGAAGTCCCCTCACGATCTGAATACTTGCTAAGCTCCAAGGAATCGGACTGAATGATCCACCCACTTACCAACTACCATCGCTTCTCCTGGCATGTCTACACCTCAAATCGACTGCCCCTGACATGACTACACTCTGACACTGCTACTTGCCCACATGTCTTCCGCCTGAACTCGTCAACCCCAAAACACTGTTGAACCATCACAGTTATCCCAGATGTGACAATTCTGAAATGTAATGATTGTACATTTGATGGATCCCGACAAGGATGCTTCCTAAAACAACGAACCTGAGATAGCTATCCAACCAAGAAGATTACCCTGACACGACTACTGCCTAACATAGGGAAAAGTGAGGACTGTAGATGCTGGAAACCAAAGTTTAGATCAGAGTGGTGATGGAAGAGCACAGCAAGTCAGGCAACATCCGAGGAGCAGGAAAATCGACGTTTTGGGCAAAAGCCCTTCATCACGAATAGAGGCAGGAAGCCTCCAGGATAAAGAGATAAATGGTGGGTGGGGGGCAGTGGGGGTGGGTTGCATGACATGACTATTCTTTAACATGTTCATTCAGTGACATGACTAACCTCACAACTTAATTACCCAATGATATGACTGCACTCATCCACAACTTTTCCTGGCATGAACAAAACCCAGCATGATTACACTCTGACATGTTTGCACCTGACACGGCTGCACACCCGACTTGACTGCCATGTTGACATGTCTGTACCTCAACACAGAAGTCCCCTTAAATAGCAACCCTGACATGCTTGCCCACGACCCTACTGGCCCTGATGTCGCAACCTCCCAAGATGATTGCCCTGCGTCCTGACAGCTCCATGATCTGATCGGACATCGCACAGAGCCGTGGTAATAGGGGACTCTATCGTGAGAGGAACTGACCGGGGTTTTTGTGGCAGCAGACGGGATTTAAGGATGGTGTGTTGCTTTCCTGGTGCTAGAGTGAAAGACATCGCGGACAGAGTGCAGGACATCCTCAAGGACGAGGGTGAAGAGCCCGAGGTGGTGGTACACGTCGGCACAAATGATGTCGGGAAGAAGAGGAGGAACATACTACAGCGAGACTTCGCAGAACTAGGAAGAAGGCTAAAAAGCAGGACGTCCAGGGTGGTTATCTCCAGTTTGCTTCCAGTTCCTCGGGCTAGTGTGGTCAGAAACCGGGAGATAATGGACTTGAACGTGTGGTTGGGGAACTGGTGCAGGAAGCAAGGTTTCAAGTTCTTGGATCACTGGGGTATATTTTATGGTAACCATAAATTCTACAAGAGAGACGGCTTGCACCTTAATAGATCAGGGATCGGCATTCTGGCAGGCAGGTTTTCTGCTGCAACACCGCTACATTTAAACTAAGTAGCGGGGGGGAGGGGACAAGCTGGATGTTTAAAAAGGAAATTGAAGGGGTAGTTAGAACAAGAGAAGTCAAGAAAGACAACTGTATCAAGGAGGCAGAAAACTGGAAAAGGCATCATGCTGTAAAGTTGAGTGAAATAAGGGTTGAGGGGAAGGGTGAGAGCAGTAACAAATTAAAAATTCTATATATGAATGCACGAAGCATTAGACACAAGGTGGATGAGCTTGAGGCTCTTTTGGAAATTGGCAGATACGATATTGTGGGGATAACTGAGACGTGGCTTCATGGGGACAGGGCCTGGGAAATGAATATTCAAGGCTACACGTGCTATCGTAAGGACAGACTGACGGGCAGAGGGGGTGGGGTGGCCTTGTTGGTAAGGGAGGATATTCAGTCCCTTGCGCGGGGGGACCTAGAGTCAGGGGATGTAGAGTCAGTGTGGATAGAGCTTAGAAACACTAAGGGTAAAAAGACCCTCATGGGAGTCATCTACAGGCCCCCAAACAGTAGTCTGGATGTCGGATGTAAGTTGAATCAGGAGCTGAAATTGGCTTGTCGCAAAGATGTTACTACAGTTGCTTTGGGGGATTTTAACATGCAGGTAGACTGGGAGAATCAGGATGGTATCGGGCCTCAAGAAAGAGACTTTGTGGAGTGCCTCAGAGATGGATTTTTAGAGCAGCTGGTGCTGGAGCCGACCAGGGATAAGGCAATTCTGGAACTGGTATTGTGTAACGAACCAGAATTGGTCAGTGACCTCGAAGTGAAGGAGCCATTGGGAAGTAGTGACCATAATACAATAAGCTTCAATCTGCAATTTGAGAGGGAGTGGGTACAATCTGAAGTGACAATATTTCAGTTGAATAAAGGGAAATATGGAGCTATGAGGGAGCAACTGGCCAAAGTTCAATGGTTCAATACCTTAACAGGGAAGACCGTGGAGGAACAATGGCGGATATTTCAGTGTATAATGCAGAAGTTGCAGGATCAGTTCATTCCTAAAAGGAAGAAAGATCCCAGGAGGAGACATGGGTGGCCGTGGCTGACGAGGGAAGTAAAGAAACATATAAGGTTAAAAGAGAAAAAGTATAACTTAGCGAAGATAAGTGGGAAAACTGAGGACTGGGAAGCTTTTAAAGAACAACAGAGGATTAGTAAGAGGGAAATACGCAGAGAAAAAATGAGGTACGAAGGTAAACTGGCCAAGAATATAAAGGAGGATAGTAAAAGCTTTTTAAAGTATGTCCAAGGCAAAAAAATGGTTAGGACAAAAATTGGGCCCTTGAAGACAGAAGCAGGGGAATATATTACTGGGAACGAAGAAATGGCAGAGGTATTAAATGGGTACTTCAGATCTGTGTTCACTGGGGAAGACACAAGCAATCTCCCTGAGGTAACTGTGGCTGAAGGACCTGAACTTAAGGGAATTTATATTTGCCAGGATTTGGTGTTGGAGAGACTGTTAGGTCTGAAGGTTGATAAGTCTCCGGGACCTGATGGCCTGCATCCCAGGGTACTGAAGGAGGTGGCGCGGGAAATCGTGGATGCGCTGGTGATTATTTTCCAGAGTTCAATAGAATCGGGGTCGGTTCCTGAGGATTGGAGGGCGGCTAATGTTGTGCCACTTTTTAAGAAGGGTGGGCGGGAGAAAGCAGGAAATTATAGACCAGTTAGTCTGACCTCAGTGGTGGGAAAGATGCTGGAGTCTATAATAAAGGATGAAATTACGGCACATCTGGATAATAGTAACAGGATAGGACAGAGTCAGCATGGATTTATGAAGGGGAAATCATGCTTGACTAATCTTCTTGAATTTTTTGAGGATGTAACTTGGAAGATGGACGAGGGAGATCCAGTGGATGGAGTGTACCTGGACTTTCAGAAAGCTTTTGATAAAGTCCCACACAAGAGGTTAGTGAGTAAAATTAGGGCGCACGGGATTGGGGGCAAAGTACTAGATTGGATAGAGAATTGGTTGGCTAATAGGAAACAAAGGGTAGTGATTAACGGCTCCATTTCGGAATGGCAGGCAGTGACCAGTGGGGTACCGCAGGGATCCGTGCTGGGACCGCAGCTTTTTACAATTTCTGTAAATGATATAGAAGATGGTATCAGCAATAACATTAGCAAATTTGCTGATGACACAAAGCTGGGTGGTCGGGTGAAATGTGATGAGGATGTTAGGAGATTACAGGGTGACCTGGACAAGTTAGGTGAGTGGACAGATGCATGGCAGATGCAATTTAATGTGGATAAATGTCTGGTTATCCACTTTGGTGGCAAGAACAGGAAGGCAGATTACTACCTCAATGGTATCAAATTAGGTAAAGGGGCTGTTCAGAGAGATCTGGGTGTTCTTGTCCACCAGTCAATGAAGGCAAGCATGCAGGTACAGCAGGTCGTGAAGAAGGCTAATAGCATGCTGGCCTTCATAACAAGAGGAATTGAGTATAGAAGCAAAGAGGTGCTTCTGCAGCTGTACAGGGCCCTGGTGAGACCACACCTGGAGTACTGTGTACAGTTCTGGTCTCCAAATTTGAGGAAAGACATTCTGGCTATTGAGGGAGTGCAGCGTAGGTTCACGAGGTCAATTCCTGGAATGGCAGGATTGCCTTACACGGAAAGACTGAAGCGACTGGGCTTGTATACCCTTGAGTTTAGAAGACTGAGAGGGGATCTGATTGAAACGTATAGGATTATGAAAGGACTGGACACTCTGGCAGGAGGGAACATATTTCCGTTGATGGGGGAGTGCCGAACCAGAGGACACAACTTAAAAATACGGGGTAGACCATTTAGGACAGAGATGAGGAGAAACTACTTCACCCAGAGAGTGGTGGCTGTGTGGAATGCTCTGCCCCAGAGGGCAGTGGAGGCCCAGTCTCTGGATTCATTTAAGAAAGAATTGGATAGAGCTCTTAAAGATAGTGGAGTCAAGGGGTATGGAGATAATTCTGGAACAGGATACTGATTAGGAATGATCAGCCATGATCATATTGAATGGCGGTGCAGGCTCGAAGGGCTGAATGGCCTACTCCTGCATCTATTGTCTATTGTCTATTGTCTATTTTATCTCGACAGGATGACTCCCGTGAGAACTAGCCCGATGGAGCTATCACCTAACCCCACTACACGACTGTCCCATATTATAGCCACCCACTATAAGAGTTCTCCTCTTTAGACTGCCTCTGACATGACTGCAGCTGACACGTCTGTCCACAGACAGAACTGCCCAATACATCTAACACACCATAAATAGCCAAGATGTGACTGTGATCCTAGGCACCGAGCACAGCTACTGCTTAGTTAATGAACATGTCTGCTTCCAATGCAATTTTTGCTACATGACTATATCCTGACCGAACTAACCCCAACATGTCTATCCTTTGAAATGATTATCCACCAGATCTGATTACCTACTGAGACGTTTACCTTCTACCAAAAACTTTGAATTACCCCTGACAGCACTGACCATTGGCACGTCTACTCCAAACAAACATGGCCAGGACATGAACAACCTCCCGAAGTGAATATCACAAACACAACCACACCCTGACATGATGATCCCCTAACATGACGATCCATGACATGACAAATACTCTGATATGTCTAACCCTCTGATACAGTTAACATGAACATGATGACGTCCCTGATTCAAGGAGTCCATAACACATTAACTAGCCTATCTTAACGATACTCCTGAAACGCATCTATCCTGCAATAACTACTCCCTCAATGACTCCACCCAAACATAACTGCTTCCCTGAGGTGAAACGGTTCTTTATGTTCGAAGCGTTATGTCAGTCTGCATAAACCTAAGGAGATGTAAAAGCATGGCTTCTTGTCATTCCCTCATCAGGACTGAAATACAAGAAGTCCAGCAATCCAGTGAGGTGGCGACAGAATTCTTCCAGTTTTAGCTGAGAATATTTCTAGTCCAGACACAACGGGAGTGCAGATTTTACTTTTAGCTGTCAATCTTCATTCACCAATGAACTGGCAATGGCATTGTTTCTGGCAATAGAGAAGTTGCTCGTACAAGGCAATGAGCTTGTTGTCATCCAAATGTTTGAAATCACCCTCAGCTTTCCTCACTTACCATTTTATACGTAGGGATCTAAATCAGAGATGGGAATATCTGCAGGGCTCAGGAAAGATGCTCTTAATTTGTATCGAATCGCTGGAGAATTCCTTTGTAACTCACTTATTGCGCTGGATGTTTGGATTTTGCTGACTGATTTGCAACATCTGAGCCATGTGTTCTCATGAACGTTGCCAGTAATCTGGTGGCAAATGATTGCAGCCCACTGCGAGAATGAGAGAGGGAATTTGATATGATTACAAGAGGGATATTAATGAATCGAAGTCGAAAAGCAAGAAAAGGAAAGAGTTAATTGACAGGTGACTACAAAGAAGAAGATACGAGGGACTGGGGGTGGGAACTTTGGTCAACAGCGGACAACAGAAAAACACAAGGAATTGGGGCATATTAGGCGATTCTTTCTCTTGAGCCTGTGATATTTGATGTGATTGCGCTCGATCTGCTTGGAGCCTCAACACACGTTCCTAACTGATCATTCATAAGCTCAGTCCCTTGTCGTTGATAGCTTTGTCTGAACATCCAGTATATCTAATACCCGAGTGTCCTCTGCCCTCTGGAGAAACAATTTCAGAGTCTGACGACCACCTCAAAGAAGGAGACCCCTTTTCGTTTGCCTGTTGAATGGATGAACATTATTTTGAAATTTAACTCTGATTGGCAGCTATTCCCGCGAGAAAAAAAACACAGCGTCGACGCTTCAATCCCTTCATTGATTTTTTAATATATTTCATTACGATCACCTCTCGTTTTTTTCCCATTCTCTTATTAAATTCCTTTCGTCTCAGCAATGACCCTCATGAACCTTTCCTGAATAACATCAAATGCAAGTAACCTTGCACTCTTGTTACACGTAGGAACATACCATTTTTCTTGTTCACCTACTGAGTCATTGAATTGTTGTCGCTGCTGATCCACGGTCATCACTTTCATTTCCCAACGTATCACAGGCAATTCAACCACAAATCAACGCAGGTTTCCTTCTTAAAATTCAGAATCCTAGTCTCAGAATCAACTATTCATTCTCAGGCTTAATGAAGACTTTTTGTGATTAAAGAACCCAAAATTGTGCTCAGCTCTCTCTCTGTGTTATCCCTACGTCTCAGCATTATGAGAATTAACTTTGTGTCTAAAGGTACTTCCCACATGTGCTCCCCTCCATCCACTTTCTCAATATTTAAGGTAGATGTTCACATGACACTCCACTGGTTAGAGTATGGCAATCTCAAGCCCACCTATTTGTTCCGAGAGTTTCCTGTTATTTGGTCAAATCTCTGTGAATCGTCATTCTGTCGACCCAGAACCACGAATTCTTAATTTAAGCTAAGCCATTTTCTTCGGCATTTTTTGGAAACTTTTTATTTATTGATCTCATTTGCTATCCACCCCGCCCCCTTTAATGAAACAGTTGTGTGATCATCCCAATGAAGATTATGGAGCACGATGACTCTTTCAACAATCTTGTACACTGTCCTTGATTTTATAATTATTTCGCTAATGTCCTACCACTAATGGATGGCATATCTATCTTCAGTAGATATAATAATTTGTCGTCAACCATTATCTATCTTATGGAATCCCCCAAGCCCACCAGTGTCTGGGTGAAGGAATTTCTTTTCGTCTCATCCTTAAAATATGTACCTGTAATCCTTCAATTATAACCGCAAAGAAAATAAGCGAAGTCCATTAGTATTGTTTTACTAAACATTTTCTCTTTATATGTTGATATAAACTTTTATGTTTTTAGTTTCCCTGCAATCTTAATCTCATACTATATATCCCCTTTATTGATTATTCTCTTGCTCCACCTTTGCTGACTTCTAAATAGTTCCCAAACCTCAGGTCAACAGCCTTTATTACAAATTTGAATACGCACGTCTGTCATAGAATGCAATCTAGAAATTCCCTGATAAGACAAGGTTTAGTCTCAACTTTCCTTACACTCTTGCTCCACATAGGAACACAACATTTTTATTGTTCACCTGTTCAGTCGTAAATGTTTGTCTTTGATTATCATGGTCATCCCATTCGTCTCCCAATGGATCATAGCTAATCCAAACCGCAGACTATCATCGTTTCCCTTCTTGAGATTCAGGATCCTAGCCTCAGAATGAACTACTCACTCTCATGCTTATAGAAGTGTCCTATCATATTATGTGCACTCATCCCTCAGGGACCTCTCAGAACGAAATTCCTTTCTGAGTCAGCAATGCCCAGGTTAACGTACCCTGTCGTCCAGTTATTGATATATTGATCCACAATATATTGATCCACAGGATACTGATCCACAAAATCAGAAGAAATACAAAAATGCGCAAAATTTTACTTGCCCATTGTATGTGCAGATCAATGTAACCCAAAATTATCACTGTTCCTTTAGCACAAGAAGCGTGAATTTCCCATTTAATATCATTCCCAAATATCATGTTGCAGTTGTATAAGACTCTGGTGCGGCCTTATCTGGAGTATTGTGTACAGTTTTGGTCGCCATACTAAAGGAAGGAAGTGGAGGCACTGGATCGGGTGCAGTGGAGGTTTCCCAGGATGCTGCCTGGCAAAGTAGGAAGATCGTATGAGGAAAGGCTGAGACACTTGGGTCTGTTCACATTGGAGAAAAGAAGGTTTAGGGGAGATTTGATAGAGGTGCACAAGATGATTAGGGGTTTAGATAGGGTTGACAGTGAGAACCTTATTCCATGTATGGAGTCAGCTGTTACTAGGGGACACAGCTTTAAATTAAGGGCAGGTTGGTACAGGACAAATGTTAGGGCTAGATTCTTTACTCAACGGGTTGTGAGTTCATGGAATGCCCTGCCAGTATCAGTGGTGGACTCTCCCTCAATATGGTCATTCAAGCGGGCATTGGATAAGCATATGGAGGTTATTGGGCTAGTGTAGGTTAGGTAGGCTTCGGTCGGCGCAACATCGAGGGCCGAAGGGCCTGTACTGCGCTATATTTTTCTATGTTCTATGTTCTATGTTCTATCATCACTACACTTTGGTGGTCTGTATAACAACACATAAAGGTTTTTGACCTCTTGGCATTTTTCTATTCTGCACACATAGACTCTACATTTCTTGAGCTAATGTCGTTCCTCAATATTATGCTTATAACCTCTTTAACCAATGCAACTAGACCACTTATTCCTTTTCGAATGTCCTTCTGACATACTGAACAGCCTTGGATGGTCGGTTCCCAGACTCGGAAACCTGCAGTTGTGACTCTAATCCCAGTTATCTCATCTCCGCTTATAATTATTTGCGTGCCTAATATATTCACTTTGTTTTAAATGTACCATGTGGTCATGTGCATAGTCTTCAGGTTTGCCTTTCACGTGTCTCCTTCCCATTATTTTTGACATTGTCGTTGTTAGACTATAGAACATAAAACAATACAGCGCAGAACAGACCCTTTGGCCCTCGATGTTGTGCCGACCTGTGAACTATTCTCACCTCATCCACTTGCTTATCCAAGGATTGTTTAACTTTTCTTAATGTGGCTGAGTTGTCTACATTGGCAGGTATTTCACGCCCTTACCACTCTCTGCGGAAAGAACATGCCTCTGGTGTCTGTCTTAAATCTATCATCCCTTAATTTGTAATTATGCCCCCTTGTACAAGCTGACATCATCATCATTGGAAAAAGGGCATTCACTCTCTGCCCTCTCTAATCCTCTGATCATTTTTCTGAGCCATGATTGCTCTGTGTGTTGCTCTATTGTGACCCCATTTTATGTCTTTTGCTGTTTTCCATGATTTCCCCTTCCCTTAACTCCATAGTTGCCTAATCTCTGACAAATTATTTTAAATATTCCAGACCCCCCCCTCACTAATACTCCCCCATGGGATTTAGTCCTGGCAGACCAGGTTGAACCAATCTTTCTTTTCCGTCCTAGACCAGAACTCCCAACGCTGGAGGAATGTGAAAACCCTCCCTTCACACCATCTCTCCAGACACGTTTTCAGTTCATATATCCTCGCTGTTATCTCCTTGTTGAATTGAACATTGCACTCGTAGCAATCCTGAAATCCCTGCTATTGAAGCACTACATTTTATCTTGTTCCAAACAGTCAATTGTTTATATTTAAGACGCCATCTCATTTTTGAATACTGATGTCCTTTTGTAGCAACGTGTCCCATGATCACTGGCTGTTCCTGTTCCCCTTCCAGTATGTCCTTCAGCCATTCTGAGAATTCTGTGATCCTTACACCACAGAGGCATCAGACCATCCTGGAGTATTCTTTGTGTCAGGGAAATGCCTTTGTGTTCTCCTTACAAATGAATTATGATTGCATTTCCACAGGCTTTGCTGTTCCCCTGTGCAGCAGAGTCAATGCAGGAGACTCAAAATTGTCCATTGCTGTTTTACCCTCAGACACCATAGACCTCAACAGTACCCAACTGTTGCGGCGATTTCTAAGGGAATGGCGACAGGGGATTCCTGAATTGCCTTCTGAGTCCTCTTAATCTGGGTGGATGCCATCCATTCTCTTCCTGCCTGGACTGTCTTATGCTATAATGTGCCGACCTTCCACTTTGTACTATCCACAATCTCCTCGGCTTCACGGATAATCCACAATGTTCCCAGGCACCAGTCCTGGTCCAAAAGCTAGGCTTCCAGGATTTGGAACTGGAGACATTTTTGCTCACATCCAGGACTTGGGCATTGGAAATGTGTCCAGTTTCCCAAATTGATCACAACTAACATACCACGGCTTTGATCTCACCAGCACTGACATATCCCTTTAAATTAAATATTTTGGAAGATAAATCCTGTGTAATGCTCTGATTTTGTGATCCATGGGACGTTCCAAGAATAAAGCAATTTAGGAAAATGGTAAACAATCTTTCAAGATTTTAGCTGTCACGTCCTTAAGTATTTGGCAATGCCAATGTTCATGGTGGCACAGTAGTTAGCGCTGCTGCCTCACAGCGCCAGAGATCTGGGTTCAACTCAGGCGACTCTTATGTGGAGTTTTCACATTCTCCCCGTGTCTGCGTGGGTTTCCTCTGGGTACTCCCGTTTCCTCCCAAAATCTAAAAATGTACAGGTTAGGTGAATTGGCCATGCTAAATTGCCCGTAGTGTTAGGTGAAGGGTAAATGTAGGGGAATGGGTCTGGGTGGGTTGGTGTGGAGTGTTGGGCCGAAGGGTCTGTTTCCACACTTTAAGTAACCTAAAGTCTAGGGAACTAATATACGCATTAGATGGCTTTGTTTTCCTGAACGAATTACAAAATTGATACAGTACAGACGGAAGCTAATTGGACCATTGGAACTACATTTATTGCCCTTCTGCTTTCTCCAAAATGTTGCAGTACGTGCTCCTTATTACAATCCAGAATAACACATGTTGTTCCCAGATAATGCAAAGATAGTTTTCAATATTTGTCTCCATCCTTATGACTTAGTGCCTAATTTTCGACTATTTTGATCATTTTTAATGCCTTCATGTATAAATAGATATGCAATTGTTTGTTCAAACCACATTACTTATTACTTTGCCATTGTTAATTCCAAAGATCCATCCATGCAGGATGAATACTACCTTTCGCTGCTGCCATCTCTTTAGGTTCCTTGTTACTTTTAACTATTTGAAGGACTTCTCGCTAATTTATATTTTAATTCTACCTTGTTCCTTTTTGAAAATCATCGGTTGTTGGTTTAAACAAAGCATTCTTTGCAAGTCAACTTCACAGCAATAATCGGTTTCATTCACATTGAAATCGAGGCTATTCACGAATGCTACACCCTTCTCACTAAAGTGTGTTTGAGTGATTACTGCCATGTTTGAGATTTATTAAATGTCTCCTAAAAGTCTAGCACTGCCTACTTACCTTGCTCGCAATTCAAATTTGAATTTTTTTGTTTGCAGGGTACTATAACTTTTCACGCGTTTGGATTTCTTTTAATTAGGTTCAATGGCCGTGTTTATCAACTTCAAACTGGACGACATTTCATAATGTCATCACTTCTGAGTAGCAGATCGGTGACTAAGCATATTCCTCTCCCTACCCCTCTATCTTGTGGTTACGCTCATGTACACAAAAAATCATTGATTGAAAGTCCTGGACAAATAAGCTTGTTTCAAGTGTGTCTGGAAATTAGACAGCGGGTTTGTGGATTGCACAGAAATTTCTGCAGCATTGATTGACAATGGTGCAGGTCCTCAGTTTAATAAATAGTGTGATGGGATATTCCACTATATTCTTCAACTGCTGTCTGAACTTAGGTTGCGTGACAACATAGATCACAGTATTTGTGCAGCAACTGAGCATCTGGAGCATGTAACCCAGTTCCATGACGTATTGAGGTAGATTTCGAGATCGAGATCCCAAAGCTTTGATTCTCCAATTCATGGAATACACTGTTGATACAGACCACAGCAGTAGAAAATTTCCTGAGACAAGAAACAACAAAACAATGGAATTCCTTCGATTCTTCAGCAAAGGATCTCTGCTCTTTTTTTTATTCTTCTGAAAGTGGAGTCTTGTTCGGGCTTTGCTAGTCACTATTATGTGTCTGACCTTGAAAACATTGAGAAACAGAACGACAGTGAAGGCAAGTCCCGGCGTTCGGATGTAATGAACTAACTCAATTGCTCCCCAAACCGGAGAAAACCTGACATTTCCTCTCAGCCAACAAAACCAGGGTCTGTTCCTCCTGTAATACTTGCCTGTAAACATAAAATACCAGAAAATGTTTTTCAAACAGCTCAATCCCAGAACTGTTCCCAGAACCACAGATGTTGTTTTCACTTTGCAATATTTAATTTTCAGTGTTGGGCAACAAATCGCCACAAATCAATTAAAGGTGAAAATGGTAGTGAACCAGACAGAACAGTCTGTGGCTGCATAAATCAGGACAGCGTGTATATTACATACAGGGATGCCTTCTAAGAAATGACGCTCTTCATAATACACAAATGGAATGTGTCTTAATGTGAGGTCAATGATTATAACCAGCAGATCTGCAATGGCCATGGCCATCAGGTAGTGACTGACACACTGGGCGAGACCACACTTTTTCCAGGACAATATCAGAATTGTTACTACATTAGCTGTGAGGAAAAGAAACAATAAAGTTTGAGCAAAATAAAATCAGATTTACTGAGCATTGATTGAACCTGGAAATGGCATTGCACATTCATCAATGTTGCAAGAGATTATATCAATGCCTATTTTATTGGCTGTCTCCAACTGTTACCATTCTGAAAATCGAGCATGGAATAAAAATTTATATTGAGATATTAATTGCTGTTCACTGAAATGTTTCTTGTTGTTTCAATGAAGTTTGCACCACCGGAGCTCAGCTTGATTTTTGGGAAACTCGCATAGAGGTTGGTTAGTGTAGTTTTGTGCCTGAGATCTGGCATGCACTCATCTCGTGTTCAGTGTGGGGTTGATAGGGATAACTTTCCCGTGATAATTACTAAACACTCCTGGATTAGTATGGGCTAAATTCAGAATGAATTAATACACACAAATGAAACCCACATAAAACATGAAACATTCACTCTGTCAGCTATTTAGAAGTTGCAATTCAGCAAGTGTCCAAGGCTGAATGGTTCACTCCGGCTCTTCATTCTTGTCCTCCTTTATATTACGGTCCCCTTTTTGTATAAGTGTTGACTTCCGTGTTCAAGCCAGTGTGTCAATATTTATGCACGTAACAGAATAGGCATTGTCAAGATCTGGAAGAGTGATCACATCGGAATGAAAATGTCATATATATTGCTTGCTGGAAATGTTATCAGAGCTATTGGGTGCTGCAATGCTTTTTGCTTGCTATTGACAAGAGTGAAATGAGACAGCAGGAGCATATGGCAATGGCTGACCGATGAGGCATGTCAGGCCATTTGAGCCAAAGCATTTTAGAAATGGATAGAATGTAAGAGATCTTACCCTAATGTAAGTACATGATTGGGTCAATACGTAAACAGTGATGATTGTAATGAAAACATAGATTATAGATTAAATTGGTAAACTTGGATATGAAAATAGTGGACATATCGTACCTAATCAGTGACTACTTACTAAAACTGCAAGATAGCGAGGATTACTGGCGAAACCGACCAACATGTAGGGATACTGCAAGCAGCAAAAGTAAGATAGTAAATTTCAAGCGCTGCCAGACTGTAATCAAATATTTGCAAAGTGAGCAACTGGCAAGAAAGACAACCACGGCAATAAGGGGCGCACCATAAATAGCAAAGTTAATCGAAGTACAAAGGACTTACCGGGTACTGCAAAAAAAGCGAGAATTGGATAGTAAATGAATTGAATAATCCGAATGACTGCTAGGATGCGGTTTTTCAGTGAAATCCGATCAATATGATTAGAAAATAAACTCATCGTTTCAAAGAAACCCCTTCCCATTGTTGTACCATTCCAAATTATTCTTCTCACAGTTTGAAGTGTTCTCACACCATTCCGATCTGTTGTATCATTCCCATTTATTGTTGTACAATTCCAGTCCATTGTTTTGACATTGTAGTACTTTTAATTCTATTGGTTTTGGATTCGAATCTAATGTTCTACCAGTCCAATCTATCGTTGCCAAATTCTTGCATATTGTCCGATCATTCAAATCTGTTATGTGCCAGCTACAAACTCGACATGTCTCCCTAACTCTTTCTCACTCTCTCGCTCTCTGGTGTCACTGATCTGTGCCAATATCGGGAACTATGCACAGACGGACACGAGATTACAAATCGAATGATCCCTCTTATACACCCCCAGCGACACAACTGGGATTCATGGAGACTGAAATTAGTGATAGTTAGTAAACAAACAAATTAATCCAGGAGTGTTCAGCCCAACTCCCTCTGTGCCAGGATGAAATGATGTATTTACTCAGGTGACGTTGGATTTCGGCTGAGAAAAGAATGATGTGATCAGTTAATGTACTGACTGGAAAAAATTAAGTACGACTAGAGCGTTACAAATATTGATAAGTGTTTAAGAAACGGATCGAATATGCCATGTAAACACAGGTCCGTGTACAAATAAAAATTCAATGCTTATTTTGCCAGGAGGTACCTCAGACATGACAAAATGGGTGAGTTGCTGAAACAAAAGAAGTAGTGAGCAGTTGTTCAGATCGCAACGTAATGTATGGTGTGTTTAGCTGATAGCTCTATCAAACCATCACCACAGTTATAAATCAAGGTATGTCATTATGTTTCTACGTACCTTGACGCCATTAATAATTACTGATATATCAATCTGTGTCTTGATAATAGAACTTGCACAGATCTCTGGAGGGAGAATTTCAACGGTCCATCAACCTCTGAATGAAGAGGTTCCACCTCATCTCACTTCTAAATGGTTTTTCTTTATTCTGAGAAAGTGCTCGGGCAATCTTCTTGCAAATACTATCAATTAGTTTGTATAAATTCGGAATTTTCTTGGATTCTATCAAGTAATAATTCGAGAGAGTGCAGTCTCTCTCATCATTAGGCAAGGAGAACAGAACATAACACTTTATTTGCTTGAAACAAGAAATCGTTCCACCTCCATTCCAATCCCATTGTGTTAGGGTCTAAAATGACGTCTACCTTCTGACCGCTTGCTTTACCTGTACGTCAACTTTCGATGACTTACGAACAAGGAAAGCCAGGTATCTTGGAAATTAACACTACTTTTGTTTGATTCCTATTTCTGTAATGACTTGTTCTGTCAGATCCCGAAATGAGAGCTGGCATGATGGATCATATACAAAACCAAAAAAAAAATGTAGAGACTGTGAACCAGAAAGAAAGAGAACAATTGCTGCAGAACAATTCCGAGGAAGTGCCACTCGACCCGAAAAGTTACTTCTGATTTCTCTCCACAGACACTGATGTCTCTTTTTTTTGTGCTTGATTGCATAACACAATGACTATTCACAAAGAAACCCATATGAGATGCAGATTTTACTCAAATACAGTACCAAACCTTATGACATAAAATATTAAAATAGGAAAAGAAAGCTTACCTCGATATCCAAGAAACATAAGACTATAAGAAATGGGAATAAACAATTTTCCACCTGAGCTCGATCTGCCTTTAATACGACAGTTGCTGATCCAACATTGCTCACATACACTTCTCTGATTTTATGCTGATGCCTTGATTTTCTATTTATTCATATCTATTTCAGTGTCAAAGATAAACATGGACACAGCAGTTCAGCTGTCTTTAGGTTGACACATAGTTCTCATCGCAGACAGATTGCATTGTAAGGGGAATCCTCACTTCTGTCCATTGAGTCGGACTGAGCAACCATGCAAGCTGCTGCCAACATCCTATTTCTTGGTCACATCGACGGGGAACATTTAAAATGTGAAAAGAAATCTGCTCCACAAGTTACGTGACTGCATCTGATGGGTTTCTGGGCACTAGACGTGACCTTCAACGTTCTAAGTCGTTTAGTTCAAGACGTTCGGTTGACACACAGTTCTCTGTGAGAAGAAATTCCTCTTCATCTCAGTTTTCAATTCGCACTCCTTTATCCCAAGAGTGTGTCCTCTTGTCCTAGATTTTCCCATGAGGGGAAGCATCCTCTCGCCATTCAACCAGTCAAGCCCCTTAAAATGTTTCAATGAGATAGACTCTCATCGAACTCCAGCGAGGTGTGTGCCAAACTCTTTAGCCATTGTCAATAAGCCAATTCCTCTATATCAGGTATCATCCGAATGATCCTTTTCTGAAATGGCTCTGAGATCTGTCTAAAAATAAGATGTTGGCTCAGCAGATCCTTTGACAATTATGGAAAAAATAACTTCATTCCTCTTATACGCCATCTCCCTTGACTGAAGGCCCAACATTCCTTTGGTTTTATGAGTTCCTGCCATCTCTCTGTGTTTCGTGCTCAAGTTTACTACCTCAACCCCAGTCCCCTATGTTGCTACGTTCTGCACCTTTTCTCCATTTATAAAATAATGTTCTGTTGTTCTCCCTTCCAAACTGAACGGCTTTATACTCTCCCTCCGACCAGCACCGGAACAAGAACTGATACTGTGATGACGAAACTTCGAGGAGGCCCAGCTGAACGACTTAGAACGTTCAAGGTCACGTCTAGTGCCCAGAAACCCATCAGATGCAGTCACGTAACTTGGGGAGCAGATTTCTTTTCACATTTTAAATGTTCCCCGTCGATGTAGACCAAGAAATAGGATGTTGGCAGCAGATTGCATGGTTGCTCAGTCCGACTCAATGGACAGAAGTGAGGATTCCCCTTACAATGCAATCTGTCTGCGATAATAATTGCCCATTTTTGCTACTTTCACTCAGTAGATTGTTCTATGTAATGGAAAACAAAGATAATGGAGAGACAGATTCCTTTCGTGGTCTTTTCGATCAGGAAGATTGCAGATGACCATCTATCTACAAGTAATGTTCAAGAACAGGCGATTCCACGCAACTAGCCTGCTCTGCCACTCAACTATATCACTTTTGATCTGATTTTCAGGTCAACTCTATATTCCTCTTGAGAATCACGAATCTATTTGCCTCTCCCTTAAATACATTTAAGCAGTCCTTACCTATTGCGTTTGAAGAAGGAAATTCCAAAGACTCACTACCCTCTGAGAGAAGGAAATATTTTCTAATTATGTTTCCATTGGCGCTGATTTATTTTTAAACTATTACTGCTAATTTTGGAATTTCTCACGAGTGGTAAGATCTGTTCCATATTCACCCTTACACAGTAGCCTAAGAAAACTTCAAATATGTTAACTCTGACTCTTCCACCCATTAGGGGTAGACTCGACATTCGAATCTTTATTCTTTCTTGACAAGTTGGTCCATTCGTTTCAGGTATTTGTTTAGTGAACGCTTCGGAATTGCTTCGATCATATTGAAATCTGTTGTGAAGATTTTATCACATTAAAACAGTTATTTTATCCTTATTTTCTTGCAAGCGAGGCAGAGGCACCGAGCATTCTAGGGAGTTTAGCAGTTAGCAATGGAAAGCGAGTGGCCATTTCGCCCAATTAAGATTTTTTTCGTAGTTTGGCTCAGCTGTGGCAGTCACAAGATTCGGGAGTCCAGGCAAGATTCGAAGCATTAGCACATGATTCCCTACGGACTTTCCTCTCTGAAATCTCTTTAGAAGTATTTCCCTCATGCCTGTAAGAATCTGTTTCAATTTACCTTTTTGCCAAGAGGTGTACTTATGAGATGCCACTGGATTGGGACGACTCTTCATAAAAGGTGATGTGTCGGATTGGTTAAGTTTTCCAATATTTTAAATTAGTCTTCATTCCATTATCTTCTGTTGGTCTCAAAACTGCAGTGTGTAAATGAATTCTGGTTTGCATAAAGCTGAGTGGTTTGATCAGTTTCATTTCACCTCGAATATCCATTTCGTAATATTCTTTCAAATAAACTAAATGTTAGTGCCTAGGCTTTCTTCCTGAAATATTTTGAGGGTGCCAAGTCTGGACTTTAACAAGTTTTAAACAATTTGATACTTTGGAGAAATAATCCTCAGTTGTCCAAGATAGCGCCAGGACATCTTGACTCATTGCGAGCTGCCTAATGTGGAATTTATTCTGACATATCTTGAATCAACTGACTGCTCTGAAGATCCTCTGATCGACAATGGTAATTACTGACACTAGAACCGAATGCGTGACCTCCTCTTGCAATCCTGGAATCAAGGCCCAACTAGCACAGGAACTAGAAATGACACCGCAGTGACAAGCCATCGAGGAGGTACGACTATGTCGTCAATATCACCACTCAGAACGGTAAAGCTGACGATTTGTGCCCAGGAACCCATGAGATGCATTCACTTTCTTTCTGGAGTAGCAACCAACCTCTCTGACCCAAGAGTTTTCAGTGTTTTCAAGGCCTGTGCCCAGGACGACATCAAGAGCACTCACACATCTCCCAGACCAGTGGACCTCACTCACTGATATCCGGGATTGAACAAAAGCATCCATTCTACGCAGAAAACGTGGGAGCCAATCTAGACATCAGGTGAGTCTGAAACTCCGAGTTTTCAAGCCCCATCCTTTCCCGAGCAAAAAAAAACCCACTGGGAACAGTCGATGGGTTTGAGACATAAAATGTATGGCATAAAAGCTAGACTCACTTTGCAAAGGGACTTGCGAAACCTCTGAGCGCTGTGAATCAATGAATCATAGAAGGGAATGGAATCCCTTCAGTCTGGAAAGTGGCCCTTCAACCCAGCAAGTCTGTACCGACCATCCGAAGAATATCCCACCCTGACCCATTCCTCTACCTTAACTAATGCACATAACTTACACATCCCTGAACACTATGGGGAACTTAACATTGTAGATTCATTAAAACTGCATATTCTGGACTGTGGGAGGAAACCGGAACACTCAGAGAAAACCCACGCAGACACGGTGAGAATGTGCAAACTCCATGTAGACAGTCACATGAGGCTGGAATCGCATCCGGGTCCCTGGCGCTGTGAGGCAACAATGCTACCCACTCACCACTGAGCAATCGTGCCTTCGAGACATAGATCACCCTTATTTCATCAGACTATGCCTTACGTCTTGTGGAATACTTATTTCACGGAATTGACTGCCTAACATGGCAATGAGCTGTGAGATCTGTCTCCTTATCAAAGCCTCTTGGTGCTCAGGTGAAAAGTCTCTGGTGGTTTACTGCTCTCTGAACTTAAATCTGTTTCCAGTAAAGTGTTATCCCTACTACCTGCATTGTGTGCTCACTTCCGTTATCCTAGCAATCCTTACATTTCCATATTTTGATCTGAAGACTGCATTTGATGCAGTATACAAAGTTACAAATAGACTTAAGATGGAATGTCGGGACGCCTTGTTCATCATAGTTGGTGACTTGACACAGGCCAATCTCAAGAATGCAATACCGAAGTATCACAAAGAAATCTCATGTCCATCCAGCGGTTCAAACATCCTTGGCTGTCAAAGATGCCTACCGTCCCATTTTCCACAGGCACTTTAGAACGTTTAACCGCAACATTGTGTTTTTGCTCCCGCCTTACAGCAGAGATTCAAACGCAAAGGCCATTAAAAGAAATAGTGAAGCGTGGGTCAGAGGAAACAGAAAGTCTTCTACGGGATTGCACAGAGTTTTTGGACTGCTCCATACTCAACAACTCAGTGGCGAAGTTAATTGTGTATTTCAGGACAGTCACAGACTTCATTACTAAATTTATGTACAACTGTGTGTTGAATAGTTTAATCTGTATAGTCTCCATACGGAATCTATGGGTGAACCAAAATATCTACTCCCCAATGAAGTTCAGATCTGAGATGTTCATTTTGGCGACACTGACATATGCACGAAATGCTGGTACGAACTTTGCAAGGTCATCAGGGATGCCAAGATGCACTAATGTAGTAAGCTTGAGCACATTAAGCACATGGACACTCATCATTTATGTCAAACATTAAATGATATAACACGTTACAAAACAAAGCCGAACAGTATCGTGGGGAGTAGAGAATCCCTACCAAATGAACTGTACGTATTGAAAAGAAGGACAGTGAAATTACGTCAGTGTACCAAAATATTCGGATGCACCTGTACACTCAGTCACTGTTACAGACATTCCATCTGCCTTCGTGAATGTGAAACCACTGAAAGCGAAAGACCCGGATTGGGTGTCTAGCCTTGGACACAGATGTTGCATAGACCTGCTGGAGGGAGCATCCGTGGATATTTTTCACCTCTCTTCACTACCACATAAAGTCCCCGGATGCTTCAAGAAGACAACAATCATCGAAATGCCAAAGCAAATTCGTGCAGCGTACCTCACGGTGGCTCTTGTGTCTATAATTATGAAATGCTTCTACAGTTTGGCATTAGTTCAGTTAAACTCTCAGATTGTTTTGATTTCATTTGATTCACCCACTTGTGCAACAGATCCATTTCTGTGTCCTCTCGCTGGCCCTCTAATTATTACTGGGACAACTGGACATGTAGGGTCGGCTTTTGCTCGAAACATCGATTTTCCTGCTCCTTGCATGCAGCCTGAGCTGCGGTGCTTTTTAAGCACCACACTGTTAACTCTGTCTTCACGTTTGCAAAGAAGAACCCGTACGTTAGGATCCGACTTACCTTCGATAATAGAATTCCAAATAAACTCAACCCAAACTCTGGGATCGAGGTAAATGCACCCCTCTCGATAAATGGATTATTGAATTCCGGACAAACAGGATACAGTCAGTGAGTTCAGGCGACAACACCTCCTCCATGATAATATTCCAAACTGCTACCCAGCAAAGCGGCATACTCGGACCCTGACCATGCTGTGAAGAACTGGACTGTGAAGAAGATCCGCACCAAGTCCATTTCCAAGTCACAAGTTGATGACACAACTGCTGCATGTCGGATCTCAAACAACGATGAGAAGGAGTCCAGGATGTGGATGGCATATTTAGCAGCACCGTGTCATGACAGCAATATCTCCATCAACATCAGCAAAACAATGGAGATTATCTTTGACTGCATGAAATTCAGGGTAGGGCATAAAACTGTCGGCGTAAATATAGCTGAGGGGAAGCTGGTCGAGAACGCAAAGTTCCTTCGAGTGACACTTAGCAACTACCTGCCCTGGTCCACCTATGTTGATATGATGGTCAAGAGAGTGGAACAATGTTACTTCATTATCAGGAGGCTAGGGATGTCCATCAGGATTCTGGCAGTGTTTTCTAGATGTACCATATACTCTATTTAAAATTTGTAACTTCGTACATTTCAGATAGGCATTGTTGTGACCAGTGTTATCTCCATGTACTGTCCTCCGTTTCAATCTTCAGTTGTATCCGTGAGGCCAACAAGTGTATCATTTTTCAGAGAGTAGTAAGGATATGAAATGTTTTGCCTGCAACGGTAGTAGATTCATCATGTTTAAGTGCATTTAAGTCGTCATTGGACAGGAATATGGGCGTCCATGGAATAGTGTAGGTGGGATGGGCTTCAGATTAGTATGACAGGGTGGTGCAACATCAAAGGCCGAAGGACCTCTACTGCGGTAATGTTCTATGTTCTATGTTCTATGTAAGTACGATGCATCTTATGGACATTATACATGAAAAATACTCGATGTTCCATGAACAAAACTTGTGTCACTTCTGCACAGCTCATGGATTAACCTCGCTCTAGTAGGTGAAAAATAATATCGCACATGTTGAGATTTCCGTTACCCACAAAATTCTCATCCTCACAATGCACTAAAACTGAATGGAAATTCTGACTTTGAGGATGCCATCGTGTCATAGTTCAGTTGTCTTACTAAGTGGAAAGATGACCCTTTTCTGAGCTGAAAGACTGGGACAGCACACGTACCTGTGACTAGCTGACAGGTACATAGAACATTACTGCGCAGTACAGGCCCTTCGGCCCTCATGAGTGCTGAGAATTGATAATATGCAGCAATCAGATTATGGTTGTGTTTCAGTGTTACAGCAACTGGAATGGAATTCAACCAATTAATCTAAATTCTGCTTAAATACCAAAACTCAAACTGAAATTAATTTGATTGTATTGACTACATCAGACCAATGAGCCGTTACGATGTTAGGCGTCAGAAAAGCAAGGGAATTTGGAAAATTCGTCACCGTTGACTGCCAGTCGAACATGAGCTCACATGCAATCTGAAAAGGGCTCTCAGTGCACTCAAAGAAATGTCTCAGAAGGCACTATTCATCAAAGGTACCATTTCCTGTAGAACAGCAAAAAGTCATAGAAGATCAACAAGAGGGATGACAGCAGATTTGGAACATTGGAAGGATGACAACGTAAGAACCTGTATGGACTTTGAGAGATTAAGTTGATGTAATATTTACTAATTGAGTTATTGGAACAGCATTGTCACAGAGTCGGGGTCAGATCGTGATTAAGAAGTGGGTTTGGACTTGCTCAAACATGATATTTAGTGATCAGTATTAGGAAATAATTGTTTGCTTTCTTTAAGTTGTGGACGTCAGCCGTTTTATTTCAATAACGCACACGTTTAGCAAATTATGAGGTGAGGTGAGCTTTTCCAGGAGTTTTAGTTTTAATTAACAGAGGGTTTTGAAATCCACATTGTAACACCTGACAAATGCATTCAAGTCCTACAACCATTCCAAAATATCTGATGGTCACATATAATAGATTATAATATAGTATTATATCATTTATTGCCACATGTACAGAAATACAGTAAAATGCTTACAATGTCGCTTCTCAGGGCGCCAGATTAGGTTCAATGTACGGAAGAAAAAGGTTTACTTACTGCTGGACACCCAGGCAAGACACCAGTCCATCAACTGTCCCTGCTTCGCTCCATGCCTTCAGCCTGCTTTGCTGTGCACCAAACCAGGCCTCCAACCAGCACCATCCTAGTCTCCCGCGCACCGCGTTGCTCCAGACCTGCAACCTTCTCTGCTCTTGTTCTCAGCTGCTCCACTCTGTTCCACGGCTCCAGCAGGCTTCTTTCCATCTCTCAACTGCTCTAAGGCAAGATTTCTGAAAAGAAACACTTTAAAATCTGAGGGGAAAATACCAGAAGAAAAAGAGGAAAAATGAAGCAGACTCACGAGATCAGAGCTGAGAAGCTTGAATGCTTATTACTACACTACCATCTTCTTGAAAATTGAAAAACCGAACGAAGTTGTCACTGGTCTCCTCACCTCTAGTTATCCCGACGTTAACATGATCTGGAACACAGCTCCCGACACTGGCCGTTTAAAAAATTGTAAAAGTTAGGATCTATGCTGTACACATAATATGCCTTTGGGTGGGCTGGTTTAGGTGATACTTGTGGACTAGTGTGCTTTGTTCAAGGGAGTATAAATGACAAGTGAATTTCTGCCTTGAGACTAAGTCCATCAGGTATGATCACATGGCCAGAGCAGAAACAAGGAACCGTTAGAGTTTCACTCATCTCTCTCCCATTGCAAATACACTTGCCAGAGTAAGGAAACATATTGCTTGAACAACAGACTCTCGGGCATTCAAGTTAAAGCTAGAACTAACTTGGCGGCGAATCTAAATATCTTTTCAATCATCTTCAATCTCTCCGGCTGTTCCATTGTCTAAATTCCCACAGCTATTCTATTTTACATTAGATCCGTCACTCCATTCCGCCCTTATCTTTGCTCCACACACATGGACTTAATCTCTTTCTTTGGAGCTGATGGTGTTAGACTGTTCTACAGAAAGTTAAAAAAAATACAACACCAAGTTATAGATCAACAGACCGATTAGGGAGGACTAACTTTCAGAGCGCTGGTCCTTTATCAGGTGGTTGTGAATGAAGAAGTGGTGCTCCAGAAGTCAGGGACAGTTGCTTCAGCTGTCAAAGGATCCACGTAGCAATACATGCAAAATGCTCTCATTCTTGGAGAGAGCGTAGCAATCAGGTTTATGTGGTAGTGGTAAGGGGAGCAGGATGTCCAGTGGAAGCAATGTGATTTCACTTTCAGACTTGAAACACCAACAGCGTGTATGTTTTCCAGCTGTATCACCGCAGCCCTACCAGCCGTCACCCTTTTCCACTCCACCTCAGAAAACAAAGGGCAACCCGATGAGGGAAATCCTCAGTTTTAACCTGAATGGCAGTGACTCAACACCGTGTCAGAGTGTATGTTGTGCTAAAATCCAATTTTGCTGTTAAGAGTCAAGCCTTAAAAGGTCGCTGGGTGAAGGGAAGAGGGCACATTTGATGAAAGTAGTCTAATGTTTACGTTTAGCACTCCATGATACGTTACAGTGAGCATTCACAAAGAAATACCTAGGTTGACGGGAATAGTTAAGGATTGAGTTCTATCCAAATTTGATCACTCATTTGATATGGATTTAAAATTGCCAGTTATATAATCATAACCATTAATTTGAGTATCAAAACGAGTTTGGCGAGCTTCTATATTTTGGATTTTGGGTAAAATCAAAAAGGGATTTGCCTTTCGCCTTGTTTCATCATCAAACTCAGCAATAAATTTATGCACAGGATATCAATTTGTATTAAGGCTGATATGAAGATCAACTTGGATTTCCAATTACAATAAGAGCGTTGGTTCAATTTACTGCTGGATTTCGGTAAGAACAGATTCACACTTTTGTGTATCATTCACTGTTTGTCTAATTTGAGTTGTTGTCTTTAATTGTAAGGAAGGACATCTTACTTTCATTCGCCTGAGGTGTAAGGTGATGAATAATGAAAGATGGAGATGCCTGCGAAGCCATTGTGACTGAAGACAACAATGCATCATGAAGGGTTAAAATCTGATGATAAAGAAGAGTTGAACAGAAAGAACACAATGTTGACAAAAAAGTTGTTCCAGGTAAGATTCATTCAATAACTTTGAAAAAAGAAGTAGCATGAATGGAGGACTACAGGCAAGCCTCTGATATTCTCCAGATATCGGGTAGGTGCCAGAAGACTGAAATATCGCAACTGTCTTGTCCAAGCAAGTTTGCAAGTGTAAGACCAGAAATTACACGCCGGGTAGGTTTCAAACTAAAAATTTACGGAAATGACAGTTAAGGACAGAATTGTTATTCACTTGGAAAGTGCCAGTCCCATTAGAAAGACAGAGCATCAATTTTCAAAATGAAATTGGTGTCTTCAAAGTTAATGGAGTTTTTAGAAGAGATAACAGAAAGGTTGGATGAGTGTTGACGAGTCGACAATCATGTTTCGGTGCATTTCCACAGGTCTTTAACATGCATTTAATTTTGAATGTGAATTATTTGGTAGTAATGGATTAAAAGCCTCTCGGCTGCTCTAAGTTGTTCTGTTTCCCAATCAGACAAAGCATTGTCTTGAATGGACTCTTGAGTTGCCCTCTAAACATGAACTGAATCGCTGTATAAATAAATATGACTGTGCAACAACTCAGATTGTGCAGCATGAATCCAAATCTTAGTAATGTGAATTCCGAATTGTTGTAGTCCCTTGTATTTTCTCCTGTAATGCTATAAGAAATCTATGACATGCGCCAACCACAGAAGAATGAAGCTGCCGGATGTTCTGATGTAAAGTAACAGACCATTTCCTACTCTCCATTTCTGTGTCATGAAAATTATCTTTGATGTTCTGAATTCTGAGTCCGTTACAGATGTCTCTACTTACTAAAATGTGTCTAATCGTCAGAGCATTCAACAATAAAATTAACAAAAATGGAAAAAACGGGGCTGTAACCTGAGCAAACTAATAAATACAACCCATCCAATATTAGTATAGTAGAGCATAACAGAATCATGTCACATTGTCAATTATGAATTTTATGTTCCTGTATAAAGTACTGAGATATGTTTTTTAAACAGAAGGGAACACTGGCCTTTGCTAGAACTACAGCTGCGGTTCCCTCAGAGCAATATTTTGCCCTTAGATGTTGATAACAAATCGATAAAATCGATAAAAGGTGGAAGTAAGCGTGAAGCTGACTGGAAATTCTGTGGTCGCCGGAAACGATAACACTACACACAAGTGTAATGAGAAAGAAAGATGTTGGTAAATAATAAAACGTGATCCACCACAATTTGACCGCTGTAATAATGTATAGCAGATCTGCCATTCCCATAGCCAGAAGGTAGTGAGTGGTCGAAGAGGAAACACCACATCTTGCATGAGAAAGGAACAATATCGCCACTAAATTAACTGTAAAGGAGAGAGATAAACGAGAGCAATAACTGATAAACCATTCACTGTGACAATAGTGCAGCGTTATCACTTGTCGTTCGTGAATCACAACTTAGATTCTTAAAAATCTCCGGTGAAGAAGGATACCAGCAGGATTCAAGGATGAACAAAATAAAGAAAAATAATTTCAAATGGTGATTTTATAATTTACAAATCTCAGACGGTAAAAGCTGAGTCACTCATGGCTAGACGCAATTTTGGTGTTATTTTCAGAGCTTGCATTGAGGGTGAGTTGGAGGTTTGGATTAGGAATTGGCTGGCTGGAAGAAGACAGAGGGTAGGAGTTGATGGCAAAGGTTCATCTTGGAGTGCAGTTACTAGCGGTGTTCGGCAAGGATCTGTTTTGGGACAATTGCTGTTTGTCATTTTTATAAATGACCTGGAGGAGGGGCAAGAAGGTTGGGTGAGCAAGTTTGCGGATGATACGAAAGTCGGTAGAGTTGTTGACAGGGAGGAAGGATATGGCAGGTTACAGTGGCATATAGATAAGCTGCAGTGCTGGGCAGAATGGTGGCAAATGGAGTTCAATGTGGGTAAGTGTGAGGTGATTCACTTTGGTATGAATAACAAAAAGATGGGGTACTGGGCTAATGGTCGGATACTTGCTTTTGTGGATGACCAAAGGGATCTTGGTGTCCATGAACACAGATCTCTGAAAGTTGCCACCCAGGTAAATAGTGCGCTGAAGAAGGCATATGGCGTACTGGCTTTTATTGGTAGAGGAATTGAGTTCCGGAGTCCTGAGGTCATGTTGCAGTTGTATTAGACTCTGGTGCGGCCGCATCTGGAGTATTGTGTGCAGTTTTGGTCGCCATACTATAGGAAGGATGTGGAGGCACTGGAACGGGTGCAGAGGAGGTTTACCAGGATGTTGCCTGGCATGGTAGGAAGATCGTATGAGGAAAGGCTGAGGCAGGTGGGGCTGTTTTCATTCGTGAAAAGAAGGTTTGGGGTGACTAGATAGAGGTGTACAAGATGATTAGGGGTTTAGATAGGGTTGACCATTAGAACCTGTTTTCCACGTATGGAGTCAGCTATTACGAGGCGGCATAGCGTTAAATTAAGGGGTGGTAGGAATAGGACAGATGTTAGGGGTAGGTTCTTTACTCAGCGAGTCGTGAGTTCATGGAATGCCCTGCCAGTAGCTGTGGTGGACTCTCTCTCTTTATGGGCATTTAATCGGGTATTGGATAGACATATGGAGGATAGTGGGCTAGTGTAGGTTAGGTGGACTTCGATCGGCGCAACATCGAGGGCCAAAGGGCCTGTACTGCGCTGTATTTTTTGATGTTTGATGTTCGATTAAATCATTTAATTGATCATCAAAATTGGTAGATACAAGCAATGGGGTCATTGGAGTTGTCTGATTTTCGTAAATCTCATAAGTTGCAAAAAAGAGAGGAAATAAATTACTAATGGATTGATAGTTAACACGAAAACTAAACATAGTGACGTGGGTTTTCAATAATCCAAAAAGCTTGACGGCAGATAAGAAGTTCTGTTCTGCAAGAAATTATGATGAGCCCATTGTCTTTTGCAATTTCCATAAACAGTAAGTAATTGAAAAGCAGAGACACGTTATCAAATTTAACAGACGCATACAAATTGAAATTATGCTCATAACAGAGCGAAAATGAAACAAACTGTCTGCCTTGTCAATCATTTTTTCACAAGGAGAAATTAAAAAGGCAATTAAGTTTGAACATATAATATTCTGCTAAATTTTACTTTGATCCCAAGATGTATGTTTCAATGTAAATCTTGGAATTTGTAGATACGTGAATTATGATCAGGAGTATCACATTCACATCTTAAAAACTCCTTTGGAATTCATTCAAGACGTAGCTGATCTGATTGTAACTCTAATCCAAGTTCCCGAATCTATGTGCTTAACTAGAGTTTATACACATTTACCTTGAACATATTTAAGGAATCCGGAATCAGCATATCTTAAGAACGTTAAATCCAAATATTCACGACTGATGGGGCTAAAAAAAATCGCTTAGTTTTCTTTAAATAATTTTCAAAACAGTATCATTCGTTTCTGAATGCGTCTGTCACGCATTGTCCTCACATTGACGTGGTCCCTGCATGGATCCTTGTGGAACACCACTTGTCACAGGACTGCACTTTGAGAAACTCCCTTCCACTACTACTCTCTGTCACCTGTTGCCCAGCCAGTTCTCTATCCTTTGAGCTAAAACACCATGGAGCCCATTTGATTTTACCTTCCCCATCAGCCAACCATGGGGCATCTCGTAAAACGCCTTACGAAAGTCCATGTATGTGACATCTACATCCCTTCCTCCATCAATCAGCTTTATCAACTCCTTAAATAATTCTCTTACGTTTGTAAGACTTGCCCTTCCCTGCACAATACCATGCTGCTGATCACTGATAAGTCCATTTCCTTCCAAATGGGGAACATATCCTATCCCTCACTACCTTCTGCAGCAGTTTCCCTACCAGGCTCACAGGGCTGCAATTATCTGGATTATCCCTGCCAATCTTCTTAATCAAGGAGACAACATTAGCAATTCTCCTGTCCTCCAGTCCTATGCTGCATAGATATCCGTTAAAACCCAGGCTACTTCCTCTCTCGCTTCCCTCTGTAACCTGGGATATTTCCCATCCGGATCTGGGGACTTGACATCTGAATGCCTTTAGAATACCTAAGACTTCCTCCCTCCTCATGTCGATTTGACCCAGAGTAATCAATGGTCTATCTCTCACTTTAACATCCGCCATGTTTCTCTTCACGGTGAATACCAATGCAAAGTACTCATTAAGAATCTCACCCATTTCCTCTGATTCCAGGCATAGCTTTCCTCCTTTGTCCTTGAGTGGGCCAACCCTTTCTCTAGTTACCACCTTGCTTCTTATATATGAATAGAAGTCATTGGGACTTTCATTAATCATGTTTTCTAAGAATATCACATGACCCCTTTTAGCCCTCTTAATTCCTCGTTTCAGATTGAAAAAACATTCCCTTTTTTTCCAAAGCTTCGTCTGTCTTCGATTGACTCGACTTTATGTAAACATCGTTTTTCCTTTTGGCTAGTCTCACTCTTTCACCTCTTATCCATGGTTCCTTAATCTGACCATTTCCATCCCTCATTTACACAGTACATATCTCTCCTGAACTCTAATCAACCTCTGTTTAAAAGTTTCTCATACGTCGAATGTGGATTTACCTACAAACAGCTGCTCCAAATCTGCGTTCCCCAGCTCCCACCTAGTTTCGGTACAGTTGGCCCACCATCAAATTAGTTCTCGTCCTTTCAGACCACTCTTGTCTTTGTCAATGAGTATTTAAAGACCTATGGAATTGTGCTCACTATTCCCAAAGTAATCCCCTACTGAAACTTCAACCACCTGGCCGAGCACATTTACCAACACCAGGTCCAAAATGGCGGCTTCCTGAGTTGGATTCTTTCCGTATTGCACTGAAAAACCCTCCTGGATACCCCATACCCATTCTGATTCATCCAGACCTTGAGAACAAAAAGAATCCCAGTTAATATTGGGATAATTAAAATATCCTGTTACCATCACCCTGTTGGTCCTGCATCGTTCCATTATCTGTTATCATATTTGTACCTCTATCTCAGGTTCACCATTGGGAGGCCTGGAGCACATCCCAAAATTTGTTACCGCTTGCTTACTACTTCTGAGCTCTGCCCATATTGCCTCAATTCTCCAGTCTTCGCTCGTGCCCTCCTTCAGTACAGCTGTGCTATCTTCTTTGAGCAATAACGCAGCCCTCCACCCTTTTTACCTTCTTCTGTATCCCGCCTGAAGCATCGATATCAGTTGACAGACAATCCTTTCCCTCAACCAAAATTTTGTAATAATAATAACACAATGTGCATAAGTCCTAAGTTCATCTGCCTTACCTACTATATTTGCATTAAAACAAATGTACCTCAGACCGCCATTCCCTTTGCATTCATCATCTGCTCCCTGCCGACTCTTCCCTTTGACACGCTGATGTGATTATATAATTCTTGCAGGCTTTCGTTTCTGCACCATTCCGGTCCACTATCCTCCTCATATGGATCCCAAACTCATGCCACATTACTTTAAACACTCCACAACTGCGTTCACAAAATCACCGACAAAGACATTTGTTCCAATCTGCCCAAGTATAAACTTCCCCGTTTGTAACAGTCCCAGTTCCCCCGGAATCGGTCACTATGTCCCAAAAATCTGAAATCCCCTCCAACAATATTTCTCAAGCTGCGCACTAATCCTTCTTATTCTGTCATTCCTACTGTGACTAGCACGTGGCACTGGTAGCAATCCTGTGATTCGAACATCCAATGTCCTCCTTTTAAACATGGTTCATTACTCCCTGAATTCTGCTTGTAGAACCTCATCCAATTGTTTTACCCATATCATTGGTGTCTACATGCACCAAATAATATGGCTCTTCACTCTCCTCAATGAGAAATTCCTGCAGCTGATCCAAGAAATCCCTGACCCGTGCTCCTGGGAAGCAACAGACCATTCAGGAGTCTCATTTTCGACCACAGAACCGCCTAGCTACTCCCATTACAAATGAACTCCCTCTGACTATACCCCTTCCACTTTGTGGCCCGCCCTTCTGATCAGCAGAACCAGCCAGGGTGCCAAGAACTGCAATGACTTCCTACGCGTTCTTTATCTTTTAGTCACTCATTACCTTTCTCGCTCAGCAATCCAAATCTGCAGAGTTACCAATTCACTAAATGTACTCCCCACGATCCTCTCAGCATCGCATATGCAACAAAGCGAGTCCATCAACAGGTTCAGGCTTGTCATGTGATTTTAAAAGAGCTTCGACTGGACACACTTACTGCACGTGAAGGAGCGAGGGACATCAGCTGGGTCCCTGAGCTCCCACATTGACCAAGATGAGCATAACACGGCTTTAAGATCTCTTGCCCCTTTTTATTTTAAGTGTTATCAATATTAAGAATATACTGAAAGCAAAAATAAAGAGTTACCAATCAGAGGATAAATTTATAAAAGTAGAAAATCCTTACCTCATCAACAGAATACAGTCTTTTTTTTGGTTAGAGGAGGAGGACTGTTAAGAGGAATTATATGTCTAGTGTCTCGGGTTCAGCCGCTGGTCAAAAATATCAGCTTTACAAATGGTTTTCTTACCTTCCTGGCAGATCCGGTCTTTTATTACTCCGTCTTCTCTCCTCACAATTCCAGAAAAAAAAATGGAGCACAGGTTCTTGAGGTAAGTTGCATTTCAGTGTGAACCTTACCTCTCAGCAAACCGCCGTCCTCTCTCCCTCAAAAAAGGAACTTGTATAAAATTAGCAGGCGGGAGACACGTTACACAGATTTTTTTTACATTGAACCCCATTAGTTGCACTTGAATTTTCCATTCTTGTTTAAATGCAACTGATAGGCAGCAATTGAAATACATGAAGTCATATTTTAGAAACTAAATATTTCCTTTGAGATTGGAGATAGTCAAATATCTTCTCTCGCTCATTGCCTCGGCTTTCTATGCTCGAAAATCTTTTGAAGCTAATCAGAGCCCATTATGGAATATACTTCCTGCTCTTCATCTGGAACAGAACATCTCGAAATGTGAGCAGATTGAATGCATTTCCAAACCTTTAAAATTGGTTTCATTCATAGGACTTTCACGGAGTTGTAATGTAAGTTGTCTTGCAGGTATTTTCATATCAGGTAGGATCTTTCGTTTGTCTTTCTTCAGGATGGGAAATCAGCCAACGGAGAAAATGTGCTGCAGAGTTATGCAGTCAATGGGAATGGCAAGAGTAATTCAATGGTAAATGGGCCAACAGGATACTGCTGAGAGAAGACGTGTCTGAAATAACTTTCTTTTCACTGCACTGCCATTTGAATTCAGTTTTCGAGAAAAGACTTGAGAAAGGAGAATGACAATTTATCCATGATGACAAGAAATTCCAGAGCGAATGGCCAATCATTGGTGTGGATACACAACGAGAACATTTAACAGTCTTCCTCAAACCCAACAGGTAGACTCACAATTACCAAAGTTTGGCAAGCAGTAAATAGGGACTGCCATCAATTATTATTCTGCTGTTGTTCGACGTTCATTAGGAAAGGAGTTGGGGCACATTCCCTGAGCCAATGGCCCGTGCCGAAGTCAGATGCAACAGAAAATAATACTCTTTAGAGGATAATATCTTCCATTTTTCAGAGACACAGAATTATTCAGAGAGGTTCATATCAAGTTCTTTATTCGGACAAGCATTCAGAAATAAATCGAGACATTTATTGAAAGAAACTCTTGCTGAGGCTTGGCTCAAATTTTGTAGATGGTGCACATTGCATCTACCGTGCAGCAGTGGTGGAGCAAGTCGACATTTGTGCTGTGTAGGTTATTTGTTCCACATGGTGGCGAGTGTTATGTGTGTTGAGTGGGATGCAACTAACCGGGTAACTGAGTTTATTCCACGAAACCCGTGACTTGTAAATTGTTTGCCAGTAGGTTCGTTGCTGCCGCATCACTTGCTTCTGAACTGTTCTGTTCTACATTGCATTTGTTTGACTAATCCAGTTCAGTTTTTGAACAATGGTAATCAGCAAGATATCGTAATTGTGGATATTAGATTCATAGAAATGAAGGCAAATTTACTGCAAGACTGCAAACGAGTGAGGGAGATGCAGTAACTAACTTTACAGATTATTGCGTTCAGTGGGTTTCATCAAAAGTGCATCAGATGCAGGGGTGCATCTGGAACCTGACCAGCGCCAAGTAAATAATGGTTGGGCAGATAACACAAATCCTCACCTTTTGCGCAAAGTTGGATCACGCAATCCACGACTGATTTAGCCATTTATCCTGATTCCCCAAATCCCACCCCATACTCTGAACATAAGGCACTTGATTTTTATTCAAAGATTAGATAATTTACTGTGACAGAGCTTGCAGGAGCTTACCAACAGATTCAGGAACAGTATTGCCGAAGAGTACAGTTTGCACGGTCCTTGTTGAGAACCTGAAATGAACTCACTGAAATTTAGCAAAGGTCGATCTAAGTATAGGGAACTGAATATTACATAAGAGGTACGCTAATGATAGAAAGTTGAGGCATTGAGATTGGCATATGTTTGAACAAAACCACCCAACCTGTTCAATTCACTTTTGCTAACATTAATTCTATGAAATTATCAACTGACTGTCACCAGCAAATGAGAGCAGCGATGCTTCTTTACTCAGTTGAACACTCCTGAGTGTGATTTCTGATGGTCGCAAGTCATTCTGGGAATGGCCATTGTGAGAAGGTCATTCCTGCTACCATACCAAGTCGATACCTGCAACTGCGGATGCATGCAGAAGATATTTCCATTTGTCTTGACAACAGCTTCCAGTTCTTATCAGTTACTCATCGTGATCAGTGCTGTCACGCCATTATGCAGTGATCGTTTAGCAACTTTATTCCTCACGGTAAACATCTTTCAGCATCACAGGAATAATTCAGCTGTCGTCATCTGTTTGTTCAAACTTTTCAAGGAAAAGAAAAACATTGGAAAATTATGCAACAAAATAAAACCCACTCACCCACGTCCCCCAGCTCCCCACGGAAAAGTGATGCTAATATAATTAAAACACCAGCGAAGAAATATCACTGAATGAAACAGCAAGGAATTTCCAGCAGAAGCGAGGCACAAGTCGATGCACAAGTGACATGTATTTTCCAATCTTGACACTGAGGAGAGTATTCTATATGGCCCTTGGCATAGTTGGTCTTCCTGGTAAGTGACTTATGCTTAACTCTCCATCTTACCCCGGTTTTGAAAGTTACCAAGGAACAATAATGCTGCCTGCAATATTAATTAAAATATCAATTATCCAGTTTTGGTGTGATACCTCCATTTTTTTCAGTTCTCCCCCCTTTATGATATTACTTGGAGAAAGTGAGAACTGCAGATGCTGGAGATCAATGTCGAAAACTATGGCGCTTATGTCCAAAATATGGACTCTCCTCTTGCTTGGAAGCCGCCTGACCTGCTGTGCTTTTGAAGTGTCACACTTCTCGAGTTTTATGATATCACTGTCATTCTGCCTCTCATTCAGAAATGATTTGCAAGCTTGTTGGTAGGCTTAGCGCTTTTGAGCTGGCAGGAGAGTCTGAATAGGCTAGGACTATTTTCTTTTGTGTGGAGCATCAGATGATGAGGGGTGACCTTACAGAGAAAATCGAAGAGCATGAATAGGGTAAATCGATGAGGTAGTTTCCCTGGGTTTGGGGGGTACAGAACCAGAGGTCTTGGGTTTAAGGTGAGAGGGAATCACTTAGAAACGACCTAAGGGCCAACATTTCCACACGGATTTTGGTGCGTACATGGAATGAGCTGCCAGATAAAGTAGTGGAACCTGATCCATTTACAACATTTAAAAGGTGCTAGGATGAGTACAGGAAGGACTTAGAGGGATATGGGACTAGTATCTACAAATGGGACTAGATTGGATTCGCATATCTGGTCGCTGTGGACGTAAGGGTTTGGAAGTAAGGGTTTGTTTCCATGCTGCATATCATTAGGGGTCCATGACGCTACAGAACATAGAACAATACAGCGCGGAGCAGGCCCTTCGGCCCTCGATGTTGCGCCAATCTGTGAACTATTCTCAGCTCGTCCCCATACACTATCCAAAAACCATCTCTGTGCTTATCTGAGGATCGTTTAAATCTCCCTAATGTGTGTGAGTTGACGAACTTGGCAGCTAGGGCATTCCATGCCTTTACCACTTTCTGCTAAAGAACTTGCCTCTGACTTCAGTCTAAAATCTATCACCCCTCAATTTGTAGTTATGCCCTCTCGTACAAGCTGACGTCATCATCCTAGGAAATATTCTTTCTCTGTCTCCCCTATCTAACCCTCTGATCATCTTGTATGTCTATATCAAATTCCCCCTTAGCCTTCTTCTTTCCAATTAGAACAGACACAAGTCTCTCAGCCTTTCCTCATAAGACCTTCCCTCCAGACCCGGCAACATCCTGGTAAATCTCCTCTGCACCTTTTCCAATGCTTCCACATCCTTTTTGTCATGGGGCGACCAGAACTTTACACAATATTCCAAGTGAGGCTGCACCAGCTTTTTGTATAATTGCAGCATGATATTGCGGTTCCGGAACACAATCCCTCTACCAATGAAACCTAACACACGGTTAGACTTCTTAACAACACTATCCACCTGGGTGGCAACTTTCAGGGATCTATGCACATGGACTCCAAGATCCCTCTACACATCCACAGTACCAAGAATCATTCCATTGACCAAGTACTCTACCATCCTGTTATTCTTCCACAAAGTGCATCACCTCACATTTAGATGCATTGAAATCCATTTGCCACCGCTCAGCCCAGTTCTGCAGCATATCCAAATCCCCCTGCAATGCTATGATATTAAAACGACAGCTGTCTCGGGAAAATCATTCGGAGCCTGAGGAAATCTACACTAATGAATACTGATCCTCAGCAGTGACGTGCAGGATGGGTTTTGTTTCAGCTCTGTACAAGTCAGAATGCTTTTCTTGATAGGGAACCTTTATTGAAATTCAATACATCATGTGAGTTTCTATGAATGAACGGCAAGTAATCTGAGAAAATTATTTTGCGAACATTTACTGCCTTTGCACTGGGGAAAGAGACCCAGAAGTGGGGTGCATCCAGACAGCTGCAATGTCAGAGAAAGTGAAAAGTCCATATCATTATCACGTTATGGTAGAATTAGACCACATGCTAAAACTTGACGAAAGGTCTTGAAATTGATGAGAGCAAACCCAGAAATAAATGCTTGTGGATTGACAAACAGGATGGTATGGTCCAAATATTGTCGAAGAGTTGGAGAAGCTCCCATTGTTTTCTTTGGAGCAGATAAGATCCGAAAGTATAGAGGTATTTAAAATTATGAGCGTCATGAAAAGAGTGAAATAAACTTGCTTGTTACCGTTCTTTGAAATTTCAAAGACAAACCAACAAAGTTTACAAGTGCAGATACTGAGTATTACAAGAGATTGCAGGACAATATTTTTCACCAAGCGGATTCTGGGTTTCTGGAATGCACTGCCTGGGAGATTAACTCAAAGAGAATCCTCATACCAGAAAAAGAAGATGAGCACTTGAAATCTTGTTATATTTAATGCCATGCACTGTCGATTTATTGCATTTTTCATTGTGCAAAATCCATCTGTCAGGGAAACTTCCTTAACAGTATGTTTCTGTAAATTCTTCGCTGTGGAATTGTTCTCAAACTGGATACCTGACTGGATTCAGATACCTGATCCGATTGACTATGCTTTGAGTTCAGGAATCATTCATGTATTTCGGTGCAAATATATTAAGTTGGTGCACCACATTATTTTAACGTCAAGCAGTTTAAACATCTTCTCGAGCTGATTCATCTCCTTCACTGAGCACAACTCCGAAAACCTTATGTTCTATGATGGAAATAACTTAATTGAGAGGAAAGTACGAATGACTGTCATTACCTAACAATAAATTTACTGCCCGTGCTGCTGAAATGTTGGCATTTAAACCAAATGGACTCTGACTGTCTTCATCATGCACATAATCCTATTTCTATTTCAGCTCTTTCAACCTTACGAACGCATCCTGACAATCCTGTCACCTTCATGCATAAATTTTATCGTTATCGTTTTGCCATGGCTGCAAGTCCACATCGACAAAACAAATGACTCTGGTCTCTGAGTGTATCAGAGAATCTATTAAGAGCTTTTTTTCCCTTCTGGCGCACTATCACAAACGGAAATACGTTCGTCAGGTTTTCACACAAACATTTCCATTGAAATTTGAAAACCCAGTGGTTGATCAGTGGATAACATTCTCTTATTGCAAGGACAAAATCACAAGCATTTCAATATAGCTCAAATGTTCAAATTTATAAAGGCATTATCCTTGCAAATACCAGTCATATCTGAATTAATAGCTCCACGTGTCTTGAGTTTTGGAAACCCTGACTTCACAGTGTTTTATTTTAAACTGCCGTATATCTAAGTTATTACACATAGAATTATCTTTTAGAATAAAGTACTATAGTGTGGAAACAGGACCTTCAGCCCAACAAGTCCATACCGAACTCCAGAAGACTAATCCGCACAGAGCGACCCTCCTACATTTTTGCCCTGACTAACGCATCTAACCTATGCATCTCTGACCATGATGGGCAATTTAACACGGCTAATTCGCCCAACCATCACATTACTGGATTGTTGAAGGAAACACAGTCAGGCAAGGGCAGAATGTGCAAACTCAACACAGTCACTCGCGGCTGGAATTGAACCCAGGTCCACGGCGTTGTGAGACAGCAGTGTCAAGCACTGAGCCACGATGTCAACTCTTTCAATTGTCGAACAGAAGTGATCCAATGTTTTATTTTGTTTGTGTTTGCATAGTGTCGTCAAATCTATAATTCAATTCTAAACCTTCCTCCATGTAACACCAATAAAAGGGATTGTTCCGAGATTTTTTTTAAAAATCCCATGGCAGTGCTCTGAGTGTGCAGAAAGTGTTGTCTTAATCTGGACTGTAATATAAAGTCAAGCTTGGGTTTTCCCAATTCTGGAATTTGGCTGAATGCAGAGATGGTTCCGGACACAAGTTTTTCTTTGTCCCTAATTCTAATATTAACCCGTCTACCTTCGCCCTATGTGCAATGTGGCGCACGCTCACATTCCGTATGTTTTCAACATGGAGGCTCAGCATTGGAAGCATATGGGTGACATAATTATTATTAAGAACGACTTGTTCAAATCTGCTCACTTATACAGTGTTACAAAGATCTAAGCATTACCATCTTGCCTCAAAAGTGAAAAATGTTTGTTTGTATTTTTCAGTGTCTATTGGTTTCTTTTTCTCTTTCTTTTGCAGTCAATTTATTGACGGTTGCGATTTTGTCCCGAGGAAATTGTGGACTGTCTACCTGCACCACATGTTACCTGCTGGCCATGGCAATGATGGATCTGTTGTTCGTTATCTTTGAGATCATACTCAGGCAAATCAGATATGATTACTTCCCCACATCCTTTCTTGACATCACCCCAGTTTGTAGTGTTCACTATGCTCTGTGCCGTGCAGTGCTAGATTGCTCTGTCTGGTTTACTATAACTTTCACCTTGGATCGACATGTTACCATTTGTTGTGAGAAGTTGAAATTGAAATTCTGTACTCAGAAAACTGCCACTGTAATCTTAGCAACATCTGGAATTCTGCTTTGTTTGAAAAATATTCCAACATACTTTAGATTTCGACCATTCGCGATTGTAGACAATGTACCGTGGGGCTGTTCTCATTCGTATGCATATTATTATGATCCTACGTGGAGAGCATTTAAATACTTTGAAAAATTTTTAACTCCAGTACTTCCATTTATTTTAATTCTGTTCTTTAACACTCTGACAGTGAAACACATTTTCATGGCCAGTCAAGTTCGGAAGGGCCTGAGGGGTCTGAAGGATCAAAATAAGGGAGACACCTCAAGGGATCCAGAGGTGGCGAATCGGAAGCAATCTGTGAATTTGCTCTTATCCATATCTGGCTCCTTCATTTTTCTGTGGTTATGGTATATGTTATCTTATTTTGGTGTTTACAGTCATTTAGATGACCAAGGTGAATATATGTTTCAAACATTTGCATACATGTTGCGGAATTTGAATTGTTGCACAAACACCATTGTTTATGTTGCAATTCTCTCGAAGTTCAGAGAAAAACTCAAGAACCCACTGGAAGCTATTTTTACATAAATAATGTGACAAGAAAAGCGATCAAAGTGAAACGAAAAGCAACGCCAGAGCGCACCACGATGAGGGGAAAGAACGTAAAAGTGATATTAACCATTTAGAAGAATTGAAAAACTGGAGAATCAGAAGAACACTGGCAGGAGCTGTTGGATTAGAAACAACAGAGGATTGAAGTCTTGAGGTGACTTTCTGAAGACCTGAAGTTGCTGAAAAGTAGGGCAAAACGCAACAACGCTGGTTAAAAGGAAATATAGAACAGAGAGCAGAATGAAAATAAGTCGATACGAAATATGAACAGCAGCGTGTATTTCAACATTTTGACCACTTTGCTAAATTAACCAGGTTAGGGTTGATGAACTTGATCCGCCCCGTTTTCTGCACCATCCCTGAACTGTTTGATGTCGTTGAATGCAAAAATTTGACAATCTCAGTGTTTATTAACTGAGGGCTGAAAAGCACACGAAGAGTCAGACATGCTGGAGAGAAGTCACCAAAACTGACCTTCGAGTGTCAAAAAGTAAAGTGAGGATGACGACAGTCAGAATACCTCCTGCAGTGCAGGAAGTGAAACAGGATCAGCAGCCATTTCTCCACTTCCATTGCAATTCGACTCTAATCTCCTCACATGTGGTCAGGCTGTGTTGGAGGTGGGGTGAGCGGGGGAGTGTAGTAAGGAAACATACAATGTTGGAAAACAAAACTGCTCGTGTCAGTTATTTTTTAAATGAATTTTAATGACATTCACGTTGACAAACCCGTTTCTGAGCCTGAATTAATTCCACTTCTACTGTTGTCCCTCTGCTAACTTTCTTTCTCCACTCGAGATATCACTGTGTCAGCCTCGTCTCAGAAAACTTCATTCCTTCTACTGCATTCTCTTGACTCGATTGTTCCAATAGATGTCTGTGTTGCCTCAGAGATCGCCAACATTTTAAAACTGGAGTTAGCAATCTCACTGCTGCCTGTTACTCAATTCAAAACAGGTCCCAATCAACAAAACTCAAACAGTGCTTATTGATCACATTCAGGATCCCTATTTCCCTTCATATCGAAATCAATTTGAAAACACTCACACATCTGCCATTTCATTAGATATTGGGGACACTGAAGCCATATTTTCTTTACGACCTTTAAAATTTATTTCGAAGAAACCCTTCGTTACATTCTCAGGTTAAGTCAGTCTATTCAACACTTCAAGCTTCCTTGTGTTTGCTAGTGACCAGGAGGGAACCACACAGATGAGTTATTGGTGCCCAGCTATTCCCAATACACATTAAAGATTTAGATGAGGTAAACAAGTAATATACTCAGTTTTCCAAATAGCACAAAGGAGGAAGAATTGTAAGTAGGATGCAGCTATTCTTCGGTGCAATGGGGACAAGTTGGTGAGTGGGCAAGCATAAGCCTTATGCAGTACCATATGGATGAAAGTGAGACTATCCAGTTGAGGAGCAATATAATGAGGATATTTTTATCCAAATCCCAATCAACTGTGGAAGAAGTTGGTGCAATGAGAGTTATCCTTTGGCTAGTTTCGGAACTGAGGCAGAGGCAGTAATAGGAACTGCATACAAAGCAATCAATTGAAAGTCCTGATGAGCAAATGAGTTAAACTCCAAGGAAGAAACTGTGTGGAGATTACGTGGAGAGAAGAGAGGTGATGGGTAGTGAGCTAGTGGAAAAAGTGGGATACAGTTAACTTTTACAATTTAAGCAAACCCTCCATAGTTTAATAATCCATTCTGGTTGAAATAGTTGCCAAAATTCCATTTGTCTTTGCAGTTACCCACTGAACTTGAATGTTAATTTTCTGTGTTTCACCAAGCGAAGGTTCCTAATATCAATCTATGCATAAAAAAATTAGATCACTTGTCCTTTCAAATAAAATGCACAACATCACATTTCCCCAGAGCATATTACATTGGGAGAGTGATGGCCGCTGGTGTTCTCGTTAGATCATTAATCTAGGGATCCTGTTAACGTTTTGTTGACCCAGGTTTGACTCTTGCCACAGCAGATGGTGGACTTTGACTTCAATAATCTGGAATAAAAAGGCTCCAATGATGATCACAAATCATTTGCCCAGCATCAAAAACTAAATCTCATTTGCTAATGTGCTTTTGGGAGGGAAAACACCATGTTTACATGGTTTGGAATACATGTGACTACAACCCACGGGGATGTCTTTGACGCTTAAGTACCCTCTGGGCAATTACAGATCGTCATTTAATGCTGGCCTAACCAACAACGCCTTTATTGTATGGATGAATAAAAACAAAATCGTGCAATTTTTCAACTCACTTGCTTAAACTGTTCCTGTCTCTCTGCAGATATTTACATAATCCACACGATCTGGCTTCCCATTTAGATTGGTACTGGTCTCAGACCCGCCTATTGTACATTTGCTTTCATTATCCACGTCATTATGATATGTTGTAAATAATAATGGCCTCATTGCTGATTTCTAATGCACACCGCTGGTGATCCTGAAACTGTCCTCCATTCCCTCATTTTTGTCTTCTAGTCTTTAGCTAATTAGCTATCTCTGCTAATTTATCCCCTCCAACACTATGGGCTCTCCTAATGAAGCCAATAAACTGGTAGCAATCTTCCAGGAGTACCTGGGTTCTTTGACATCATTAGTTTCCACCATAATTTCTTCTCTCTTGGTTATGTTTATACTCACTGACACAACTTTTCGATTATTTGGTAATTTTGGAATACTGTCAGTACCTTCTCAGACTTATGCAATGCGTTTATTATACCTCTCTGAAATCTCCTGCAATCCCCCACAACACTCAGCCCAAAACCCCGGCCTCTTCTCTAAGGGCCAATATCAACTTTGACCTCAATTATCTTTCACATGTTAAAGAAGATTTTGCGCTTTTTAAAAAAAATATTACTTGCAAGTTTAGCCTCAACACTTACTCTCACTTGTTAATTGTATTCTGCCCATCCTTCTTACGTTTCTAAAACTTGCCCAATCCTCAGGTTTACCATTACATTTTTTTCAAGAATGCATTTTTCTCCTTTCACTCTGAAGTGTCGTGAACTACACTGGTCAAACAAAGAACAAAGAACATTTACAACCCAGGAACAGGCCCTTTGGCCCTTCCAAGCCTGAGCCGATCCAAATGTTCTGTATAAACCTGTCGGTCAATTCCTAAGCATCTGTATCCCTCTGCGCCTTACCTACTCATGCATCTGTACAGACGCAACTTAAATGAATCTACCGTGCCTGCCTCTACGACCTCCGCAACACGTTCCAAACGCCCACACCCGCTGTGTGAAGTACTTGCAGCGTATATCTCCCTGCCTCCTTCCACCCCTCCCCTTGAAATCGTGACCTCTCGTTATTGATTCAACTTGTCTGTATCTAAGCTGTCTATACCCTTCATGATTTTGTAAAGCTCAGTGAAGTCCCTCCTCAATCTCTTGTTCTTTAATGAAAATAAACCTAACCTTCTCAACCTCTCTTCATCGCTAGCACCTTCCATACCAGGCAACATCCTCTTAAACATTCTCTGCACCCTCTCCAAAGCGTCCACATCCTTTAGATAATATGACGACAGAACTATACACAGTATTCTAAATGCGGCCACACTAATGTCTTGTACAATTTTAACATGACCTGCCAGCTCGTACAAGCAATACCTCGTCCAATGAAGGCAAGCATGCTATGTGCCTTCTTGACCACCCCCTCCACATGTGCAGCAAACATCAGCAGAGGACAATTGACCTGCTCTCCCAGATTCTCTGCCCATCAACTTTTCCCAAGGGACTTCCATTCATTGTATAATTCGCTCTAGAATTAGTCTTGCCTAAATGCATCACCTCACATTTGTCTGGATTGAATACCTTTTGCTACTTCCCCGGCCAACTCTCCACTCTATCTATATCTTCCTATATTCTCTGACAGTCCCTTATGATTTCTGCTACTCCACCAATCTTCGTGTCATCTGCAAACTTGCAGTTCATACCAACAGTGCCCTCTTCAAGATCATTTCCGTAGATTACAAACAACAGTAGCCCCAACACTGACACCTGCGGAACACCACTAGTCACCTTTTTTCATTTCGAGAAACACCCTTCAACTATTGCTCTCTGTTTCCTTTGCTCAGCCAGTTCTTTACCTTCCTCGCTAGAACGCCCTGTTCACCATGTAACTTCACTTTATCCATTAGTCTACGATAGAGAATCTTATCAAACACCTTACTAAAGTCCATGTATATGACATCAACAGCTCTTCCTTCATCTATCAACTTGGTCACTTCCTCGAAAAACTTTATTAAGTTGGTAAGGCCCAATCATCACCGCACAGAAGCGTGTTGTCTATTACTGATAAGCCCATTCTTTTCTAAATATAAATAGATCCTATCCTTCAGTACCTTCTCCAGCAAATTTCCCACCACTGATGATAAGGCTCACTGGTCGGTAATTACCCAAAATATCCCTGCTACCTTTCTTGTCCAGGGGGACAGCATGAGCAACGCTCCAGTCCTCCAGCACCTCACCTATATTTAAGGATGTCACAAAGATATCTGCCAGGGCCTCAGCTATTTCCTCTCTCGCCTCATCACCGACGTGGGATATGATCCCATTTGGTCCTAGGGATTTGTCAACCTTTATAACTTCTAGCCTACATAACACATGTTCCCTACTTGTGTCATAGTGATCCAGACTAATCAAACTTCTATCCCTAATCTCAACATACATCATGTTCCTCGCCTCAGTGAACACTCATGCAAAGCAATCATTCAGAATCTCACCCATTCTCACAGATTCGACACATAGCCTTCCTTCCTTATCCTTTAGTGGACCAATCCTTTTGCTAGTTATTCACTTGCTTCTAAGATAAGAATAAAATGCTTTGGGATTCTCCTTAATTTTGCTCATTAAAGCTGTTTCATGGCCCCTTTTAGCCCTCTTGATTCCTCGTTCAAAATATGTCCTACTCTTCTGATATTCTTCCAGGGCCTGTTCTGTTCTTAGCTGCCTAGACCTTTTGTATGCTTCCCTTTTCCGCTTGGCTGGTCGTACAACTTCTCCTATCATCCATGGTTCACGTATCCGTATCCCTTCCTATCCGTTGCCTACTTCGGGTCGTGCCTATTCTGCTCGTTCTTTAACCTATCTTTGCAAGTCTCCCACATCTCAGATGTGGACTTGCCTTCAAATAGCTGTGTGCAATCCACATTTCAGAGCTCCTGCCTAATTTTGATATAATTGGCCTTGGCCCAGTTTAGCACCCTTCCCATGGTGCCACTCTCTTCTTTAACGACCAGAATTCCAAAACTTACAGAATTGTGGTCACTGTTCTCAACGAAACCCCCCACCGCAAATTCTAACACCTGTCCTGGCTCGTTCCCCAGTACCAGGTCCAATATGGCTCCTTCCTTCGTAGGACTACTGACATACTGCTCTAGAAAACTCTTGGATGCTTCTTACAAATTCTACCCAATCCAGACGTCTGACGCTAACTATTTCCCAGTCAGTGTTGGGAAAATCAAAATCTCCCATCCCACTACTCTATTGCCTCTATATATTTCCATTATCTTCTTAACTATTTATTCTTCTACCTCACGCTCAATCTTGGGAGGCCTGAAATACAACCCCAACATTGTAACTGCACTCTTCTTATTTCTCAGCTCCACCCATAATGTCTCACTACCTAAGCCCTCCATACTGTGCTCCTTTAGCACAGCCCTGACCAGCAATGAAACTCCACCCTCCGCCTTTTACTTCCCTCCCTGTACTGTCTGAAGCGTCTATATGCTGGAACATTTGGTTGCCAATCTTATGCCCCTCCTTCAACCAAGGACCTGTGATTGCCATATCGTCAAACCCCCAGGCACCAATCCAAGTCCTAAGTTCATCTGCCTTACACACTATATTCCTTGTATTAAAGTAGGTGCATTTCAGGCCACCAGTTTTTTTTGCACTTATCTGCTCTCTGCCTATTCTTCCCTTTATTAATAGCATCTTTATAATTCTTACAGTCTCCAGTCTCTAATTCGCTGCATACTGGTTTTCCCTTCTGCTTCCCAGTCCCCTGCCAGGTTAGTTTAAAACATCCCCAACAGCAGCAGCACAATCTCCCCAAAAGACATTGGCTCGGGTGTAGGCCATCCATTTTGTAATATTCCCCCCTTCCCCAGAACCGGACCCAATGTCCAACAAATCTGAACCCCTCCCTCTTACACCATCTCTCAAGCCATGTATTCATCCTGCTTATTTTCTTATTCCTTTCCACGCTTTCTAGCACGTGGCACTGGTAGTAATCCCGAGATCACTACCTTTGAAGTCCTCCTCTTTACCTTCTCTCCTAGCTCCCTGAGTTATTCTTTCAGGACCTCATCTCGTTTTCTCCTTACATCTTTGGTGACTATATACACCAAGACATCTTCCTGTTCACCCTCCTCTTTTAGAATGCTCCATAACCGATCGGTGACATCCATGAAAAGAGGACCTGGGAGGCAACATATCATCCGTGACTCCCGTTTTCGACCACAGGACCGCCTATCTACTCCCCTCACAACAGAAACCCCCATGAATATGGCTCTATGAGTCTTTTTTACCGCCCTTCTGAACAGAAGTGCCTGCCACGGTGCCATGCTGCCTTCCCTTGGTGAGCCATTTCCCCCAAGAGTATACAAACGGTATATGCATTTTCAAAGGGGATGACTGCAGGGGACAACTGTACTGCCTTCCTACTCTTTTTCTGTCTTTTGCTCACCCATTCACTGTTTCCCTCAGCAATCATAACCTGCGGTGTGACCAGTTCACTAAATGCGCTATCCACAATCTCCTCACCATCGCGGATGTTCCACAGTGAGTCCAACCGCAGCTCCAGAGCCGTCATGCGGTCAAACAAGAGCTGTAGCTGGACAAACGTCTTGCAAGTGTAGGAGTCAGGAATGTCAGACGCATTGGTAAGCTCCCACATCAACCAAGAGTCTCATGTCACGGGTCTGAGGTCGCCTGTCATTGTAAGCTGATATTTATATGAACTAACTAAAACCCGAACAATGTACTTAAATGAATGAAAAAGAAGGATAAAGAAAAAAATAAAAATAAAAGCCTTACCTTACAGAGTCTTTTACGTCCGGTTAGAGGAGGTGAGGCGGGAGGGAAATACTACACATGTAGTATCTTGGGTTTAGCCACTGCCCAAATATAAACGAAGACCTTACCTTCCCGGCAGCCTTCGACTGACTCCTCCTTCTGTACTCGCCACTCTATAAAAATGGAGGCCCGACTCCCAAGGTAAGTGCTTTTTGAAATAGGAAAACATACCCTTCTCAGCAGTCCTCGCTTCAATTCTCCTTCTCTCCTCTCTGCTCTGTAAAAATGGAGGACCGAATCCTTTGTAAGTGCCTTTGTAAGTAGGAAAACGTGCCCTTCCTGGAAGCCCTTGCTTCACTCCTTCTTCTCTCCTTGCCGCACTGTGAAAATGGAGGCATGGTTCATTTATCAAATCACTGCAATCAGTTTCCTCATTGAAATATAACTTTATCCTAAGCCACGATCAGTCTCCTTAAATGTCTGAGAATGTTTCTCCTCTTCATTTTCTGCCCAATCTTTATATCGGTCCACCGAGCCAATTTTTCCCTCATTCCTATATGATTACCTGTGTTTAATTTTAGCACAATTGTTTTTGACCAAGTTCCTCACTCTCAAATTGAATGTTAAATTTATCATGTTATGAACTCTGTTCCGGAAGGGATCTTGAACGTTTGCAACAGCTTCACACATCACATCTCTAAATCCACCTCATGTTCTGCAGCTATGCAATCTCTCTGTCTTTCTCTGTGCCGTCGATCTCTTTGCATGCCCCATTCTTCCATGCAGTGTCAGAGCTGTTCCAGCGTCAAGGCGAAGTATTAGCACATCACAATGAATCTGATGCCGTGAGGAATCTTCAGCAACAAAGTTTTGTTCGGATCCTCGAACAGGTCGTTCATCTCAGTGCTTGCCCCAAAATAACAATGAAAACAAAGTATTCACTTTCACCACATGTTTCTGATAGAAGGGACATGAAAATGCCACGGCCCCACATCTCCCATGTCCACTCTCCTTCGCCCACACTTGTCATCGCTGCCTCTGTGTCTCCGAGTGGCTGCGTCCATTTCTTTTTGTGGCCGCTGCTCACTCAATGCCGCTGCCTGTTTTATTTTTTGCTTTTGACTGTTTTTTCTCTCTCTCCTCCTCTCCGTCTCTTTCCCCACCCTCACCCCCCAAGTCTCTTGCTCTCCTTGTGAGTTTTTTTTTCTCTGCACGTGAGAAATTATAACTGACTAACTCCATTGAGAATTTTTAAGTGATGGCAAAGAAAATAGATTACAGCAGAGCATGAGATATTGTTTACATGGACTTTATCAATGTGAGAGACAGAATTTCACATTTTAGACTGGTTAGCAAGTTTAAAGTTTAATGCATTGAGGGCAATGCATGCAATAGCGCAAATAGAAAGAATGTCTGGGACATATCTGTCCTTGGCCTGCTGCATTTTTCCAGTGAGGCTCAACGCAAACTGAAGGAGCTGCATCTCATCTTCTTACTAGGCATGTTAAAGCCTACCGGTCTCAACACTGAATTCAACAACTTCAGATGGTTATCCCATCTCGACCCCTCTGTTTTCATTCTACTCCGTTATTTTATCTTATTTATTTCATTTATCTTTTTTATATTTTTCACTATTCTGTACCTCTTATTTCTTAATTGTCTCTCTTTCCCTCGCTCCCACTGTTTCATCAGCCTTTTCCACTCCCCTTCCCCCTTTGCCACCCTTCTCCCCTTTTTCCATCCCCACTCCCCCTTCCTTCCCCAACCCCATCCTCCACATAATTTGTCACATAGCACTGGCTTCAGCCTTGGTCATTCACAGCTCCTAATCTCCCTATAATCTCTCTATGCACTGTCATTACCACCTCCGTATTGCTAACTTTGCTTCTGGAGCCATGACTCACCTTCTCTCAGCCTCGTATAATACCACAGACTCTGAAAATACAACGGGGAAATTGCGCGCCAAAAACCGTAATTCAGACAAGGAATAAGTCAAGAATGGACAGACGCGGTACAACGAGCCATAAACACCAAAAAACGACAAACACAGATAAAGAAAAATCGGGACCTGAATAAAAAAACTTGACAAACTCACAAACGAAGACAAAACCGATAACGCAGGGGCATGGATAAAGAACTTATCAGACCAAACCCTATCAGACACAGAAAAAGCGGTACTAGTTAAAGGACGAAAGTGCAATCACCGAGATGCTGACAAGAAGGATTTCCTCGCGGCATTAGCAAACACATTGAAGGCCAACAAATTCACGGAACAAACAGAGCAAACAATCAGACAGACAGTTGCACCTACTCTGAGCCAAAAGATGGAAGGAAACAAGCTGAACATATGAGAAAAGAAAGCCCTAGAAAACCTCAAAAAAGACAAATCATCGTTATATTACCTGCAGACAAGGGTCGGCTCACAGTCATCCTGAACAGAAGGGACTACATCGGGAAAGACAATGCACTACTCGCAGACCCCAACACCTACTAACCGGTAGCGCTAGACCCGACCCAGCTAGGAAACACATTTACATATCTCCTAAAAATATTACACAATTCCGGACAATTAACCAAGATGGAATTCCAGAAAATGCAACCAGACTGGACCAACACCCCACGATTCTACGATCTAGCAAAAATCCATAAACCAGGAGCCCCCCTCAGACCCATAGTCTCACTATCTGGAACACCAACTTACAGACTGGCCAAAGAACTACACGCAAGAGGGAAATAGCTAGTAGAATAGTCACAGCACTCCATCCACTCCACCCAGGAATCCTAAAAATCATCAAAAAAACACCAAAATAGAGGAAGACAAAACAAAGATCTCATTCGACGTAACAGCACTCTTCACCTCCATCAACATCGATTGGCCACGGAAACACTTACCACACTTTTAGAAGAGACTATCACACACACCCCAACCGCCATCAATCACATTACCAACGAAAACATTATGAGGCTCGTGGACCTGTGCCTCACCACCCACTTCACCTTCAACAACATAATCTACAAACAAACCAACCCCACACCCATGGGGTCGCTGCTATCAGGATTCATATCAGAAGCGATAATGCAAAGACGACAACAAACAGCCCTACCAACCATCAAACCAAAAATCTGGGTCTTCTACTTAGATGACACCTTTGTCATCACAAAGCGAAACAAGATAGAAGAGACGTTTAACATCATCAACAACACCCTCACAGACATAAAGTTCACCAAGGAGGAAGAAACCGACAACAAACTCGCATTCCTGAACGTCACAGTCGAAAGAAAGGACAACGGACAACAAACCTGTGTATACAGAAAACCGACAAACACTGACCAAACACTTAACTGCACCAGCAACCATCCCAACACACACAAACGAAGCTGTATCAGAACACTATTCCAACGAGCCACTACACACTGCAGCACAGACGAACTTCGGAAACCAGAGGAGAACCACCTATACAACTTATTCAAGAAGAACGGTTACTCAAAACATACAGCCCGCAGATTCCTCAAGAACAAACCATGACAAGCAGACCAAACACAGCCAGAAACACTAACCATCTTACCATACATCAAGGATGTGTCAGAAATGACAGCCAGACTACTAAGACCCCTCGGAATCCTAGTAGCACACAACCCCAACACTCTCAAACAAAAACTAACAAACTTAAAAAGAACCAGTAGAAACCATGGACAAGACGAACGTCATCTACAAAATTCCATGCAAGGACTGCCACAAACACTACGTAGGACAAACAGGAAGAAAGTTAGCCACCAGGATGCACAAACACCAGATAGCCACAAAAAGACACGACCCTCTCTTCCTCGTAGCCCGACACACAGATGAAAAAGAAAACACCAATTCGACTAGGACAACACATCTACCCGGGGATAGACTAAGCAAAGACATGCCAGAGAATACCTAGACGCCTGGCACTCCAACCAGAACGCCATAAACAGACAGATCTAGATCAAACGAATTGGAAATGACATCACCACAAACCCCTGGAACCCCATCTAGGACAAACATATAAATAGAAAGCAGGAGACAACAGCTTCGCTTCACTTGGAGGTCGCCACTCATGATGTTCCCTAGCCAGGTAATGAAACGTCAGGATATCAAACCGACAGCTCAGCGAGCAAACCTACACCCCATAAATGTCTCCACATTTCTATTTTTTTTAGCTTTGACAATTGTCAGTTAGACTCGAAACTTCAGTTCTTTTCTCTCCTTACAGATACTGCCAGGCCTGCTGTGATTTTCCAGCACTTCTCCTTTTGGTTTCAGTTTCCAGCATTGCAGTAATTTGCTTTTATCAAGTAAAGATGCCAGATAGGAAATAACCTGTATTTGACATGTCGTGTGAATACTTTGAAATCTTATTGTAACAGGATGCAGAAACTAGAAAAACAGGTGTTAGTTGCAGTGCCACAGAGCGAGGAATCAAATTTAGATGTTGTGGAATTTGATACCCCTCAAAACCAAATTCTTGGTGAAACAACGAGGATGTCCTTGAGGAGTGGGATAGATTAGTAAACTATCTGCCTGAGGAGCGCAATTGAAAGATTTGTTACACCAGCATGAGGACATAAACAAAAATAAGACGGGAGGAGTAATGCTACTGTGCATGAGGTAGACGTAGAGTGCTGTTCTGATAAAACAACACCCTTATCAGCTTATTTCATTCAAGGCTAGGCAGTTCCAGAATGACGTGGCGGCCATGCTCAATTAAGATATGATCGAACCGAGTCAGACCGAGAGGAGTTCGCCAGTCGTCTTACTGCCAAAACATGTTAGCACTAAACGATTTTGCATGAAATATTAAAAGGACAAACCCACACACACAAAAAAATCTGGCTCATACCCAATGCCGAGATTACAGGACTGCATAGAGAAATTTGGACAAACCAGCTACAGCAGCAAGTTCGACTTAATGCATGGCAGCTTTTTGGCAGGTACTTATATCACAGGAGACGAAATAAACTTTTGCGTTTGTAACACCAAATAGGAAATATCAATTCAAAGCAATGTCCTTTGGACTGAAGAACTCACCCATTACGTTCCAAAGACTCATGGATGAACCTAATAGTGACTGGGTTAAAAAGCTCTGCAGTATATTTGGACGATGTTGTGATCTTTCGTGAGTCCTCAGAAGATCACATTATACGCCTGGGAATACTCTTTGACCGATGAAGAGAAGTGAACAAGGGAAAAACTTAAACAAAACTGAATCCATGAAAGCAGAGATGACGTTCTTGGGACCTAATATGGGTCATAGAAAGTCGATCCTACGGAACGCAAAGATGAAGGCAATCGAGGGATTTCCACGACCAACCTCGAAGAAAGAGGTGCTTTGATCTTTGGGACTAACCGGACTCTATTGGAAATTTGCACCAAACATCAGCAGTGCAGTGGCACCATTAACAGATTTGCTGAAGAAGAACACAACATTTAGCTGGACAGAACAAAACCAGAAGGCATTTGCCAATGTAAAAGCAATATTAATCATCGTGCCAGTTTTCACCACATCAAACATTTTGAAATTCTCAAGAGTTGCCATCAATGCGAGTAACATAGGAGGTGAATCTATACTGCTCCATGAAGATGATGCTGGAATTGTACTGCCAGTCGGTTACTTTTCAAATAAACTCAACACGTCCCACAGAACATACTGTACGATCGAAAAAGATCTGTTTAGTTTGGTACTGGCCTAACAACATTTTAACGTGTGTGCATGAATCAAAAACCTCTCACATTTTTGGAACGGTTTAAAGACAAGAACATGAGACTATTTCTTTGGAGTCTTATGCTACAGAGTTTTAATTTACAAATCGTACATGTTGCGGGTCGTAAAAATGTAATAGATGCGTTATCGTGAATTTAACTGTCGAAGTATAGGTGAGATTCATATCTACTCAATGTTGTTTAAATGGCGGAGAAGATAATATGAACTAACATTAAAGTCATATGCATGTCATGGTAATGTGGTTACGGAATAGAAAAACAAAAGTGAAGTCATCTTTTGGTAATGATGGTTCAATTTTTTCGTAAGTGGAGAGGTGTTATGAAGTTGTCAGTGTGTCCTGTGCCTTTAAGTGAGAGTGAAACCTGGCAAGCAGAGATTGTGTTGGAGCATTTAAAATGTAAAGTTTGGCTGTGAAACAAACAGTTAGAGCTAAGTTGAGATGTTACACAGCAAATTCGAATTTGGCCAACCAGTTTAAATTATGCTCCAATATATCAAAATCCAATCGAATGTGAATTCTACGGTTTTGATGACACCAAACCAATGAGACAATCCGATGTTTTGGGCCATTAAAATCGGGCAAATAGAGCAGTTGGCCAGAGCAGCAAGAGCACCAACAAACACAGACGACCTGCAGAACCTCTCTCTAAAAGGTACCTATTCACATGAAATCTGTGCAGCAGAAGACTGAAGAAAAGGCGACTCAGGAAAATCTACAGCAGAAGATACAAAAGGAAGACACAGCTGTCTCATTTTGGAATTTGAGTATGGTCTTAAAACTTAACTTGAGATATTTATTGGATCAGTCTCTTGTTGGAGATTGCGATGTTCATGAATCAATCAGAAAAAGGGCTCTTGCACGTAGATAATTGTTGATTAATATTCTCTTTTTTCTTGAATTTAAGGATTGAATTATTATTTTTTTCCTTAAATAATGAGTTTTGGTAGTCTTTTCTAATCCCAAACAATTAAACAGATTACAAGGCGAGGTGAGCTTTTCTGTGTGTCTGGTTTAAATTAGCCGAAAGGTTTACCACATTTCCTAACAGTAAGTTCCCATACGTTTCTCTAATCCTGCTAATATACAGTAAATATTGCTCTAACCGATCCACTCTCTCATCGAAATTTAAACCTTCCATCCTTGAATCCATCTAGAAACGTCCCTGAGCTTGTAAAATATTTGGAGGTTTTCAAGTTGAATCGACTATTTAATGCCTCTGCAGCATATATGACAATGTAAGTCATTGTGAAATAATTGACGAATTCCCCTGTATGTCTTGTGTTTCTACTAACCTCAGATCAATAGGTCGAATGTTTCTCTAACTCAGAAGCTCCTATTTCAAAGGAACAGCATTTCATTGATGACAACTGTCAACTGTTAAATCTATTTATTAAAGGATCTCTTTAATTGCAATTATTCATGAATTATTATGATTTCACGGTTTGTAAGTTTACTGTTGAGCCTTAGTTAAAATACAGTTGCTTATCTGGCAAGTTGGCACTCAATTTTTTCGTTTCGAAAAAGAATCTCGAAATGTACGTCCATAATTGTGGTGACGTAGATTTCTTATAATTTTTTTGCTTCATTTTGAAATTCAATGGCCCCAACAAATTCATGGGAAGACGTTATCTTGTGAGATTCATTTGATGACAGCCAGATAGATTCGACAGGAAAAAGAGCATCATCAACCAGTGTCAAGCTTCGTTATTTCCCCCCTACCTTTGTATATTATTTCTATCTAAATAATCTTCCAATGCCCGATTGAATGACTCGGTTCAACATGTATCCCGGTCACTTTGAAAGTATATCTACTTGTGAGGTCAACGAAAGGGGATCCACGTTTCACCTTGGTTTCATTTGCAGGTCACTTTAGATCATAGCATTTGGGAGCAAAAGCAGCATCTTTGCCCCATTTATCTGCTTTCATTCTGAACACTGTCATCAGCAGGAGAGAGACGTTGTGTAAAAATGATTATCTGCGTGAATGAGCGAGAGTGTGTACAATTGAATGTACATTTTAGACAGTAAAACTGGGAGTGTCGATAACAGTAAGTTCCTATACGTTTCTCTCATCCTTCTAATACACAGTAAATTTTGCTCTAACCAATTCACTCTCTCATCGAAGGGAGAGCATGAAAATCAGTGAGTGTGTGTCAGCAAGTGTGTCATTAAATATCTGTATAAATGGGAAGAATGTTTGAGAGAGTAAGTGTCGGAATGAGTGAGAAAGTGATTGAATGAAATGGAAGAAGAAACTTTGTGTCTCACAATTGTAAATTGGTGAAGTCACTGGGCTACTTATCCTGTGGTGCGGGCCAATATTTTGGGGAAATGGGTTTGAATACCAACTTTGCAAGTGGTGAAATTAAAAATCAATAAATAGGAAGTCTGGAAAAGAATAGCATTTTCAATGGCCACCATCAAAATTCATGTACACAACAGTCTGGTGCAGTGGTGTTCATTAAGTGAGAAACCTTTTTTTTAAACTTAGATAAGAGAAAACAATAGCAACGTGGCTAATTCTTAAGTGCCAGCAGGACTATTAAGGATAGGTAATATATGCCAGCCTCAACATCGACACCATTCACAATAAACTACTCCATGCTAATATGAAGAAGCAATTCTTGAAGCTCTCCTTAAGGAAAATTCTGGTATGCTGCAAATGAATGATTTCATTTTGAGATTATTTGTTCGGAGATTTTGAATGTTTATGGCTCGATATAAGTGAGGGTAAACGTATTTCAGCCTTATTGTCGCCGACAGAAATCCACTTCATTCCTCCCCAGCCGCTATCCGACCCAAATCCAAAGACTGAACTCTCCAGATGTGCAAGAATGCTCAGAACCCGGGGTCTCCATGCATAGAATCGGAGATGTCACATTAAGTATGAAAGTAGAGAATATGATCAGCCGTTCGCCTCACCTTTTCTGTGCCAACCAGAGCGTAGTTCTAAATAATCACATTTGCCTGGACATGGTCCATAATCCCAATCGGTGTTGTATTCAGGTGACAGTCTAATGACTAGCAGAAAATGATGGAACCAACATGGAATCTTTTTCAATTTATTTACTTATCGAATGTCTGTTAATATAATGAAGGTACTGTGTAAGAGCCCAGAATGTACAGGCTTTGTTTAGGAGGAATGTTGTTTGCATTTCTGACCAGATGTGAGAATCTGCGAATCTTACCAGCCAAGTTGGATGAGATACTGTGTCGTCTGTTTCCTTTCTAATCGTGCAACAGTTTCACTTTCCTCCTGCTTCTATTACATCTTTTCTTTGAAGGCCAACTATTGTCCAATGTTCACTGTTCTTTGCAGTGATTGACAACTCTCCCGAACTGACACAGAGATCGTCCAGATGTCAGGACATTCCCTTGATCCATTTAGCACTGTTTCGTTATACCACTGTCCTGGTGCTATTTTAATTCTAGCAATCAATTCTCCACTTGATCTTCACCTATTGCTAATTGCTCATCACCATCAATTTACTACTACAGATAGCTTATTCTTAAGTTCACATGTTGCTTATTACCTTTTGGCTCTTAGATGGTTTTAGTTCCTTTGTGTATTTATAAACAGGCTAATTTACATAAAAAGAGATCTTTCTACATTCCTGAACTGTTATCTGAGCTTGGACAGAGTCGCTACATAAAAATGGTATATGTACCGCAACTCAAATCTTGAAACATGACATAACAACTGTGAACTAGCAATATCCAATAGAGAATCAACGTTAAGATAACTTAAGAGATATCAAACCCACAGATGTATGAAACTGGTAGATATGTCGAAAAGTAAAATTGCACACTCTCTTCTACTCTCTAATTATTGGTCCCTGCCTTTCTGTTCATTCCTCTGGCCCTTTTATTGGTTCCAGACATGACTGGAGTTTAAAATGTGTCTTATTGTCATTGTGTTCTGCAATGTAAGTAAAATGAACGGGAGTTTTGTCGTTAAAACATTTTCATATTGTGTACACCAAACGCCACAAAAAGTTACAAGGCAGTCACAACAGGGTGTTAGATACATAATAAAATTCTCTGCACTGTCAGTATCCTACATGACCAGAATAGGAAAAGGACGTGACGCAATATATGGAAATATTCTCTCAGCACTGTCTGCAACCATCTCTCTCAGGAATTTTAAAGCACTGGGCTAGTAGAAGAGTAAGGTTGCATGTAAAAGTTCAAGGAGAAGATCAAACCCATTCTGCAACGTCCGCATCAAACAGTCAAATGGAAGACATAGCACTAACTTAGATATACCTTAAAGTTAAATTTGGAAATCTCTGCTGCCACTACGCCGAGGGAAGATGCAGCGTTTCAATGCAAGATAGACAGAGCCTAGTGATTTGATTGCGAGAGTATTTACGCAGATAGCCAGGTAATATCACGGACCAAGGTTCAAATCCTGCCGCAACAGATTGTGGAATGTGAATTCAATATTAATCCCGAATTAATGTCCACTGATAACTCTGCATCAGTTGTCGATTTTTGGACATAACCATTTGTTTTGTCAGGAAGGAAACTTCCATCCTTATTCTGTCTGGCCTGCATGTTATTCTGGACCCAAAGAGAAATGGTTGACTATCAAAGTGCCCTTTGACCAAGGAGGAATGAGCAATAGATAATGTCCTGGCCCGTGACACTATCGTTGTTGGAATGACTGAATCAAGAAATTGTTCCTCTCGATAGGTCACATTAAACACTCCCAGAACAAGTATAATACAGAGTCCGATATAGAACTGTTCTGATGCTACAGTGATCTGATTAAACAGTCAATGGGCAAAAACAGTTCATATAAAGTATAAGCTTCTCATCTCCACTTGTAATCAGAAAGTCAATCTCCATCTGCGCTGTCCCCAAGACACTCTTTGCAAATACATCGTAGTGTTACATACAAAACAGAATAAAGCTTCCTCCACAATGTCACCACCTAAAGCTCTCAGGACAGGGTAAACACTGGGTTCGAGAGTGAGCACAGATGCCTTCACTCATTTAAAATATCAATATATTCTTCTCTCCACAGAAAATATGCATGGGACAGGACAGCATGGATTTATATACAATAGGAGATTTCTTCTGAAGAATTCCTATCGAATTCTCACAGTTCGTGCAGAGCATGGATTTAGGTACAGAGTACGTTTGCCATAACACTGTTCCCATCGAACACTCCCAAGCCAGATCCAACATGTATAAGAGATGGACGAAAACTCCATCTGCACGAGCCCCATCAAACATTCCCAATAATCGTGCAGCACTGGATTAGACAAACACGAACATTTCCACTACACTGTCTGCACCATGCGTTTCTAGGAGTGAAAAAAAAACTGGATGGGATACAGAATGAAGCTACATGTGCATTTTTTGGAAAATATCTCGAAGACGAATCAGACCACGGCCAAAGTAAGGACTTAATCATGCCCATTTTTCTGGGTCATGTATTCCCAGGGTGTGCGAACGCTGTTTTGATATTCAAACTGGCATATGAGACATTCCTGGGACAATTATACCAATGGGAAAAATTTAAAACATTACTCCATTACCCATTTAAATCTGACGGGCCAAGTGCGGCACCCAATATTGCCAGGATTCAGTCTTTGCTGTACTCTCCAATCAACTATTACAAGAGCAGGTACCCGAAGTGCTGTCATCAGTGTGTATACTCATCTAGCGAGTCCTAACAATTAGTCCTCCAATCCTGGCAACATCCTTGTAATCTTTTCTGAACCCATTCAAGTTTCACAACATCTTTCCGATTCTGGCAATGTAGGATACTGACAGTGCATAAATACTCTCGCAATATTCTAACAGTGGCTTAACCAATGTCCTGTACAGCTGCAACATGACCTCTCGGCTCCTGTACTCATTACCCTGAACAATAAAGGAAAGCATACCAAATACCTTCTTCACTATCCGATCTACCTGCGATCCACTTCCAAGGAGCTATAAACCTGCACTCCAAGGTCACTTTGTTCAGCAACACTTCCCAGGACCTTACCATTACGTGTATAAGTCCTGCTAAGATTTGCTTTCCCAAGATGCAGCACCTCGCATTAATCTGAATTAATCCATCTGCCACTTCTCAACCCATTGGCCCATCTGATCCAGATCCTGTTGTAATCTGAGAGAACTTTCTTCGCTGTCCATTACACCTCCAATTTTGCTGTTATCTTCAAACTTACTAACTGTACTTCTTATGCTCGCATCCAAATCATTTCTGTAAATAACAAATGTTGAGGACCCAGCACCAATCCTTGTGGCACTCCACTGGTCACAGGCCTCCAGTCTGAAAAACAACCCTCCACCACCACCCTGTGTCTTCTACCTTTGAGTCAGTTCTGTATCCAAACAGCTAGTTCTCCCTGTTTTCCATGAGATCTAATCTTGCTAATCAGTAGTCCATTTGATAAGGTTCCCCATGGTAGGCTAATGAAGAAGGTGAATTCGCATGAGGTCCAGGGTGTTCCAGCGCGATAGATAGAGAACTGGTTGGGCAAAAGGAGAGAGTGAGTAGTATTGGAAGAGGTCTTCTCAAAATAGAGACTTGCAAACAGTGATGTTCCACAGGGATGCGTGCTGGGACGACTGTTGTTTGTGATATACATAATATACATAAATGAATAGGAAGAAGCTGTAGGTTTCCTTATTCACAAATTTGCAGAAGAGACTAAGATTGTTGGAGTAGCAGATCGTGAAGGAGACTGTCAGTGAATCCAGCAGAATATCGACAGATTGAAGAGTTGTGCAGAAAAATCGTGATGGCGTTCAATCCGGATGAATGTGAGGTGATGCACTGTGGAAGATGCAATTACGGAGCGATAACAGTGAAATGGAGAGATCATGGAGAAAATTGATATACAGAGAGATCTGGATCTTTAGGTCCATTTTTCTCGAATGTGGCAACGCAGGTTATTAGAGTTGACAAGAAGGCATACAGCATGCTTTCCTTCATCGGACGAGGTATTGAGTACAAATGTTGGCAATTCATTTTACAGTTGTATGAGAGTTTGGCTCGGTCACTTTGCTGCGTACAGTTCTTGTCGCCACATTACAAAAAGGAGGTGAATGCATTGTAGAGGGTGCAGAGGAGTTTCACCAGAATGTTACCTGGTATGGAGGGTGTGTGGTATGAGGAGAAATTGAGTACAATGGATTATTTCGTTTGGAAGCAAGAAGGTTGGTGGGGATCTGATTGAGGCCTACAAAAACATGAGAGGTATAGACAGGGTGGATAGCAAGAAACTTTTTGCCAGAGTGAAGGAGTCAGTTACTAATGGTCACCAGGTCAAAATGAGAGGTGAGAAGTTTAGGAGGTGATATACGGCGAGGGTGGTGGGTGTCTGGAATGCTTTGCCAGCATTCATGGTAGAGGCGGGAATGATAGCATCATTTAAGATGTATCTAAACTGATGCATGACTGGGTAGAGGGCAAAGAGATGCAGGAAATTAAATAAAATAGGCAGTTGCTTCTTTCTCTACAGGTCCCCTCTGACTTGCTCTCTGTTATCGAGTCATTAAGTAATTGAAATATACAGCACGGAAACAAACCTTTCGGTCCAACTCGTGCATGCTTACCAGATATCCTAACCCAATGTAGTCTTATTTTGCAGCACCTTGCCCATTATCCCTCCAAACTCTTCTAATACATCTACCCATTCAGATGCCTTCTAAATTTTGCTGAGGTATTAGCCTCCACCACGTCTTCTAGCAACGTATTCCTCTGCGTGAAAAAGTTATTAGGGCTCTTCTAAATCTTTTCCCTCTCACCCTTAACCCATAAGCCCTAGCTCAGGAACTCCCCCACCCCAAGGAACAGACTTTGTTTTTTTTTACCCTGTCTATGCCCCTCATGATTTTATTAACCTCTGTAAGGTCACCCCTCAGCCTCCGACGTTCCAGGGAAAACACCCCAAACTGTTCAACTTCTCCCAACAGTTCAAATCCTCCAACACTGACAACATCCTTGTAACTCTTTTCTTAACCTGTTCAAGTTTTACAACATCTTTCCGATAGGAAGAAGACCAGAATTGCATGCAATATTCCACAAATGGCAGAACAACCGTCCTGGGTACATCCGCACATGACCTCCCAAGTCCTGTACTCAATACTCTGACCAAAAAGGGAAAGCACACTAAACGCCTTCTTCAGTCCCCTCTCTGCGATTTCATTTTTAAGGAGCTATGAAAGTGCACTCCAATTTCTTTGTCCGGCAACACTCCGTAGGAACTTACCCTTATGTGAATAGGTCCTGCTCTGATTTGCTTTTCCCAAACGCTGCACCTCACATTTAATGAAATCAAATGTCATCTGCTACTCCTCAGTCCATTGCCCTATCTGATCAAGATCCAGTTGTAATCTGAGATAACCTTCTTCGCTGTCGACTGCACCTCCAATTTTTGGTGTCATCTATGAACTTGCTCACTATACCTCCTATGTTCGCATGCAAATCATTTTTAAACGATGAAAAGTAGTGGACCTAGCACCGAAACTTGTGGCACTCTACTGGTCACAGGCCTACAGTCTGAAAAGCAACCATCCACCATGGTCCTCTGTTTTCTACCTTCGAGTCAGTTCTGTATCTATATGGCTAATTCTCCTTATATTCCATGAGATGTAACCTTGCTAACCTGTATCCCAATAAGGAACCATTCGAACGCCTTACTGAAATCCATATCGTTCACATCTACATATCGGCTGTCATCAGTCCTCTTTGTTACTTTTTCAATAAACTCAGACAATTTCGTCAGACATGATTTCCCACAAACAAAGTCATATTGAGTATCCTTAATTCGTCCTTACGTTTCCAATTACGTGTCAATCCTGTCCATCAGAATTCCCTCTAACAACTTACTCACCATCAACGTCAGGCTCACCGGTCTTTAGTTCTCTGGCATGTCCTTACAACCTATGTTAAATGGTGGTAGAATGTTTAGCAACCTCCAGTCATCCGGCAACTGACATGTGACGATCAATAATACAAATATCTCAGTAAGGGACCTAGAAATCACTTCCCTAGTTTTCCAGATTCTCGGGTTTACCTGATCATATTCTGAGCATTTATCAAAGTTCATGTGTTTCAAGAGATCCAGCACCTCGTCCTCTTAAATATGGACATTTTTTCAAGATATCACCATCCATTTCCCGACATGCTTTATCTTCCGCGTCTTTCTGCACAGTAAACACTGATGCAAGATACACGCCCAGTATCCCCTTCCCCCTTGTTCTGCGGCACTACACAAAGGCGGCCTTGCTGATCTTTCAGCGGCCCTCGTTACCCTTTCGTCCTTCATGCATTTGTAAAAACCCTTTGATTCTCCTTAACCCCATTTGCCAAAGATATTTCATGTCCCCTTTTTGCCCGCCTGATTTCCCTCGTAAGTACACTCATGTTACCTTTGTGAATGTGTGTATAGAAAAAAAGATTACTTGAAGGAAAGACACAGAGAGAATGCACAAACGCCATGCAGACAGTCGGGTAAGTCTGAAATCGAACCCCGTTCCCTAGCAGTGCGAGGAAACAGTGCGAACTGCTGAGATACCATGCTGCCCATATGTTTGTGCTCCAACTTTGAACATCCAATATTTTCTGGTCAATTTGGGGCTGGAAGTGGTTGATTTCCCTTGATAATTAACGAACACTCCTGGATTAATGTGGATTTATCTAGAACAAAATTACTCACAAAACTGGAACTAAGATAAAACATTTCACGTTCAATCTGCAGGCCATTTGCAATTTTCACTGCAGCAACTCTTCAAGGCTCAATGGCTTATTGTGGCTCATAATTCATGTATCACTGTGTTACAGGGTCCATTCTTAGGAGAAGTATTATCTTCAGTGTTCCAGCCAGTTTCTCAAAACTTTTGCATTTGACATTGTAATTTATCTTATGATTTTCTGGGTAACCAGATAGGAGATCTCAGAACCTTTGTCTTTGTTATTTATGTCCTCATTGCTAACAGGAATAGTACCAGAAGACTGTAGGACAGCAAATGCTGTTGCCTTGTTCAAGAAAGGGAATAGAGTTCAAGAAAGGGAATAGGTGCAACCCTAGTAAATATAGTTTATTGAGCCTTTCTTCAGTTGTGGGTAAAGTGTTGTAATGGGTTATTATAGATAAGGTTTACAATCATTCAGAAAGGATTAAGTTGATTAGGGATTGTCAACACGGTATTGTGAAGGGGAGGTCGTGGATTACAAACATTATTGAGTTCTTTGAAAGGTGACGAAACAGGTGGATGAGAAGAAAGTGTTTGATGAGGTGGATATAGATTTGAGTAAGGCGTTCGAACAGGTTCCCCGATGTAGGTTTTTGCACAAATTACGTAGGCATGGGATTGTGGATGAGTTAGCAGTGCAGATCAGAAATTGGCGAGCTGAAACAGGGTGAGAGTGGTGTTTGATGGGATATAATCATCCTGGAATTTAGTAAACGTGATTTACCGCAACGATTTGTTTTGGGTCCACTATTGTTTGTCAATTTTATAAACGAACTGGGTGAGTGTGTAGAAGGATGGGTTAGTGTATTTGGAAATGACATTAGGGTCAGTAGAGTTGTGAACAGTGCGGTATTATGTTGCAGGATCCAGAGGGACACAGATAAGCTGCAGAGCTGTGCTGACAGTTGGAAAATGGTGTTTAATGCGGAAAAGTATGAGATAACTCACTTTGGAAGGAGTAACTGGAATGCAGCGTAGTGGGCTAATGGTAAGATTCTTGTTGGTGTAGATGAGGAGAGCGATCTCGTTGTCTATGTGCATAGATCCCTGAAAGTTGCCACTCAGGTTATTAGTGTTCTTAAGAAGGCATATGGTGAGTTAGCTTTTGTGAGTAGAGGGAATGAGTTTCAGAACCATGCGGCAGCTAAACCAAACTCTGGTGCGGCTGCACTTGGAGTATTGCATAGAATTCTGTTCACTGTATTATAGGGAGAGCGTGGAATCGTTGGAAAGAATTCAGACGAAATTTAGTTGCATATTGCCTAGTATGGAAGGATGGTCTTACGAGGAAAAGTTGAGGGAGTTGAGTCTGTTTTCATTAGAGCGAAGGTCGAGAAGTGCCTTAATTGAGATATATAAGATAAGAGAGTGAGATCGGGTGGACAGTGAGAGCCTTTTTCCATGGAAGGTGATGGCTATCACGATGGAATATTGGTTTTAATTAAGGGCAGATAGATTTGGGAAAGGAATCAGAGGTAGTTTCTTTACTCAGGGAGTACTGCAGGCATGCAATGCACTGCCTGTAACGTAATAGAATGGCCAAACTTAAGAACATTTAAATAGTCATTGGATAGACATATGGACGAAAATGGAATAGTGTTGCTGAGATGGATGGAGGGTGAACTGATCAATAGAAAGTGGAATATTGCAGTCAGTTCCTACAATACCTGTTCATTCACGATGTCGTCATGAAATTGTAACGCCAGCCTTTGGTATTCCGGTGACTTTTGGCTATCCGGTAATTCAGTGTATTTATTACAATCTTTATCATTTCTGACATCTACAAGAATAGTACAATTTGATTCTCAGCACAGTGTTCCACGGAGGCATATGAACGTTTATGGACTTATTCTGGATTGTTTATGGGAGAGGGAAAATTAATTTAGCTGCGTTATTAATAATAATAGTTTCTGTATTGCTTTTGAGAAATGCCACTGGGAATGTCAAGGGTATCCTTCAGACAGCATAGTTGGCCTGTAGTCCTAGGGGAACTTTCAAAGACTTGACTTGGTGGCTAGTGTGTGAACTGCAGGGAGCATTGCTTGGTAGAACTACCAGCATGGCGCCCTTGCCTTTACAGGGAATGCAAGACAGACCAAATATTTCTGGTACTATGACTGAATCAGCGATGACGGTTAAAACGGAAGGAGAACATGAGAAAATATAATAATGGCAGAAATAGATGAGAAACGGGAACTCAGATGAAGAAGAATGGAAATGCAACTGAAAATGCAGAAAATAGAAATGCGATGATTTGTCACAATTACAAATGGAAAGAAAAAAACGAGAGCAAAGTTAACCTGATGCCTGTGGAAGAGCAGATATCGGATGTGATGCAAGTTCAGATGAAAGCAATGTGAGTAATAAATGCAAGCACAGAAAATGAAATGTTGAAAGTTGCCACGGACCCGACTGAAACTTGTGGAAAACAATGTGAACACACTGTATAAGTTATTTGACAAAATGACCCACCAGGCGAGTCAAGCAAAAGAGGATAATGTAAAATAAAAACAAAAAAGATCTGCACTTACTGTAAAGTTGAAACAGAAACAAAAATTGCCGAAAACGCTCAGCATGTCTGGAACAATCTGTGGAAAGTAATCAGAGTAAACGTTTTGAGTCGAATGACCTTTCCTCACAACTTTGGACACTGCAAACTAAGGATTGGTTGGAGGAAAAGCACAATAACTTTATATTTCATCATCCACTGAGGCTTTTCAGAATTAAGACATTGAAAAGCTTTACTGTGTGCACACGAGTTAGTGCATACGAGGCCTATCGACAACGTTTTTGAATAAAAACAAATGCCTGGACAAATGAAGACTGAATTCAAAGGATTGAGCAAACTAGTTTTGACAGGATTATACCAGCATTCGAGCTGAAACCAAGTATGAATTTCTTTGAGATCTTAACCTTTTAGGAGGACTTAAAAACTCTTTCCACACAGGAATAAGAAATAGAAGAGAGCCATTATCTTGCGAATGAGAAGTTAATATTAAAAAAGGAATCTGATTAACCGACGATCAAATTTGAAAAGGAGGGAACCTCTGCTTGGAGGCAGTCGATGCTGGTGAAATCCTAAATCAGTATTATGCATCAATATTACGCAGGAGTAGAACATGAAGTTTAATGAAATTAGTGCAGGGCATGGCAATATGCTAGGACATCTTGAGATCAGGAAAGATATGGTGTTGTTTCTTTTGAAGAACATTATGGCGATTAAATGCCGATGCCACGATCATATCTACTCCAGATTACAGAGAGAGGCAAGAGAGGAGGTTGCTGATTGCCTAGAACGAGATACTTCAATATTCGCTAGCCAGTGCAGAAGTCCTGGAGGACTGGCAAGCAGTTAATGCTATTCATCTGTTCAAGAATGGAAGTAAGGTTAATGCAGGAAACAATAGCTCAGTGAGACTCACATGAGTGGTTGGATGCTAATAGAGGGAATTCGTAGGTATGGGATTTTCGAGCAATTAAAACGCATTTTTAATTAATAGATATAGTTCGGAGGCATGTGGTGATGGCCAAGCGGATTCGCTAAAAGGCTGAGCGTGATGGTACGATGTGGGGTTCAGAGCGAAGATGGACATAGTACTTGGCAAATGGGATAGGACAAATGGTGTGGTGTGAGGATTCAGTGAGATGTTTGACAAGGAGATCCGCCAAAGGGACAGGACTGATATTGCGATGTAGATGTTCAGGATGGTGATGGACGTGGTGATTGACTAATAGGATGGCAGTGACGATGAGATGGAGTGGTAGGATCGAATGGTGAACAGCTTGGAGATTTAACTTTACATTGCTGGATCAGGACACTGCTGATGTTAACATGTAGGTTAGTTTGCACTTAGGCTGGGAATTGCAATGTTCAAATTTATTTTGCGTTGTTAAGAATACGAGAGAACAGGTGTGGAAATTAATAATACAAAGCATCGGAGCAGGACTAGGCCAGCTTGCCCATCGAGCATGCTCCACCATCCGAAAGACATCTCGCTGATCTTTTCGTGCACTCAGCTCTGCCTCTGGTAGGCGGCACGGTGGCACAGTGATTAGCACTGCTGCCTCACAGCGCCAGCGACCCGTTTCAATTCCCACCTCAGGTGACTGACTGTGTGGAGTTTGCATGTTCTCCCCGTGTCTGCGTGGGTTTCCTCCGGGTGCTCCGATTTCCTCCCACAGTCCACAGATGTGCAGGTCAGGTGAATTGGCCGTGCTAAATTGCCCGTAGTGTTAGGTAAAGGGGTAAATGTAGGGGTATGGGTGGGTTGCGCTTCAGCGGGTCGGTGTGGACTTGTTGGCCCGAAGGGCCAGTTTCCACACTGTAAGTAACCTAATCTGACTCAACCGTTAATTCCCTTATTTTTTCAACAGTCTATCTATGTTTCCCTTTTTAAAAAAAAACTTCAGACAAGGTGGCCTGAATTGCTCAACTGGGCAGCAAATTCACAACTTTTAGTGAAGACGTTCTTCCTCAACTCGGAACTAAATCTTCTCGTCCTCTGTTAAGGCTAAGCCCCGTACTTCTCGTTCTGGAAACAACCTTATTACGACTATTTTATCTATGTTCTTCATATCCCTACATCTTTCTATACGATACCCCTTCATTCTTTTAAATTCCAATGAGTATCGACCCAAGTTACTCAATCTGTCCACACAAGCTAACGCTGTCAATTCTGGAATCAAATCAGTGAACCTCCTCTGTACTCATCCTGTTCCAATACATCCTTTCACAAGTCTGAAAACCAAAACTGCACGCAGGAATTCACGTGTGGCCTCAGTAGCACTCTATTTTGACTCCACCCCTCAAGCAATGAATGACAGCATGCCGGTCCCCCTTGTAATTGCCTGCTCACCTTCAAATTATCATACTTTTGTAATTGACAGACACGGCCACAGAGATCACTCTGCATAGCAACATGCTGCAATTGTTCACCATTTAATTAAAATGGATAATACCAAAATGAATAAGCTAACATTGACAAATATTGTACTCTATCAGACATATCAATTCTCCTTAACCGATGAATATCCGTCTGCATGCTTTCAGTGTCATCTGCATACTTTGCTCTACCATTCATCCGTGAACTCTGCATTTGGTCCGCAACTGTAAAACCTTTGTGTAAATTGTGGACAATTGCGGTTCCAATGCTGATCAATGAGGAACACCATTAACCACTGATCGTTAACCAGATCAAAAACCATTTATCTTCATTCTTAGTTTTCTGTTAATTCACCAATCTTCTGTCCCTACTAACATATACCCGCAATGCACTCCGACTTTATATTGTACAATAAACTTTTGTGTGCAATTTGTCGAATGCCAATCCAGAAACACTGCACGCACGAGTTCCCCAATGTCCACTGTGCTTGTAATGTCTTTCCAGTAAAACACTAAAACTGACTTGCGTTTCATACACCTATGCTGTGTCTGGTCATTAAGACAATTTCATCCCCGATGTCTCACTAAATCGTCCTTGAATACAGTTCTCAAAATTTTTCATGCTACAGAGGTTAAGTTAATGGGTACACACTGACTCACATTTTCTCTACCTTCTTTTTTTCTTGAAGCAGTGGTGTCAAATTTTCTTTTTTCCAATCTGTTAGAACGACCCAGCGAATTCTGAAAAATTACCACGACCACATTTCCTAATTCCCCACCTTCACGTTTAGTACCCGTAGGTGCATTCCATCAGGTTCAGGAGATTTTCCACTTCCAACCGTTTTAACTTGCCTAATACGAAGCTTTAGTGAAAATGATCGCTTTCAGCTCTCAGCCTGCCATAGCCTCATTGTCATCAAATATTGGCATGCTATTTCTGTCTCCCACTGTGAGGAGGGACACACAATACTTGTTCAATACCTCGGCCGTTTCCTCACTTTCAGCTAATACATCCAGCTTCACAAATTCTAAAGAGCCAACTTTTGTTTTAACGTCTCCTTCTCGTTTTAAAGCTTTGTTTAAAATATTCTAAGCTTATTTACTCTCATTATTACCTTTCTCTGTAACTTTTCTTTGTGGCAAGTCTTTTGACCTTTGAAGCTTTCTCAATTCCCTCGTTTCCCACTATGCTTTGCCACTTTGCGCGCAATAGCTTTCAATTTCATATACGTTTTTACTTCATTCGTTATCTATGTCTGATTATCACTTTTCCTGCAGTCCTTCCTTTCCTGGAGGATCTGGACAAACTGCATTCTGCACTTTATTGACCAGACGTGCACCCCTAATGGCAGGAGGGAAACGGTGGTCTGGAAAGTTTCCAAAATGTTTTAAAAGAATGTTTTTGGCTTGTAGTATGAGGAGCAGTTGAGGAGATTGGGCCAGCGCTCAACTGATATTGGAGATCTACAGACTGCTGAACAGAGTAATGTTCGATATCGGGAATCGTCAATTGAATGATTATGATGGTGTAGGGGCGGATAAATTAATGATGGCGGTCGACACTGGCCAAGGGGTGGGACTGCATATGTAAGAGTGATGCTAGTCCTGGAAGCCCGTAAATGTTCCAATACTTATTCCTCATATTCGTTCATCCCTTTAGTCCGAAAGACCAACATTTTTCTCCATCTCGAAAACAGTCCATGTTGTGATGTCAATATTTTTCTTTGCCTATGCATTCCACCGGCTCATCATTCTTTGGTAAAGATATTCTTTCTCAACCCAATTCTAGGTAGTTTATTTTACTCTATAATCCTTAGACTCTGTACCTCTGCTAGACTTCCTGATTACCCAAAATATCCATCTTGCTTTTACCTTGTCTGTTTGAAATGTTCTGGTTACTGTTTGATCCCACATTTTTCCAAACGCCAGTGAATGCACACTGAGCCAATCCAGTTTTTATTCAGCCGTCAATCCTGTTATCATTGTTGCAGTTTCTCTCGCTGTAGCCCTTTCTAAAGTGGTAAGGAAACAAAAAAAAACTTACAAAAATGCATTCCCTGTGCTACCGATTGTGCTCCCTCTGCCTTTGCTGTGGGGGCACACAAAATCTGTTTCACTTGTCCACCCTCCCCATTTTCGAACATAGAACATAGAACGTAGAAAAATACAGCGCAGTACAGGCCCTTTGGCTCTCGATGTTGCGCCGATCCAAGCCCACCTAAACTACATGAGCCCACTATCCTCCATAAGTGTATACAATGCCCTTTTAAATGCCCATAAAGAGGGTGAGTCCACCACTGCTACTGGCAGGGCATTCCACGAACTCTCGACTCGCTGAGTAAAGAATCTACCACTAACATCTGTCCTCTACCTACCACCCCTTAATTTAAAGCTATGCCCCCTCGTAATCGCTGACTCCATACGTGGAAAAACGTTCTCATGGTCAAACCTATCTAAACCTCGAATCATCTTGTACAACTCTATCAAGTCATCACAAACCTTCTTTTCTCCAATGAAAACAGCCTCAAGTGCCTCAGCCTTTCTTCATACGATCTTCCTACCATACCAGGCAACATCCTGGTAAACCTCCTCTGCACCCGTTCCAGTGCCTCCACATCCATCCTATAGTATGGCGACCAAAACTGAACACAATACTCCAGATGCGGCCGCACCAGAGTCTTATCCAACTGCAACATGTCCTCAGGACTCCGTAACTCAATTCCTACACGAATAAAAGCCAGTATGCCATAAGCCTTCTTCACAGCACTATTTACCTGGGTGGCAACTTTCAGAGATCTGTTTACATGGACACCCAGATCCCTCTGCTCATCCAAACTACCAAGTATCCGACCATTACCCCAGTACCCCATCTTCTTGTTACTCTTACCAAAGTGAATCACTTCACATTTACCCACATTGAACTCCATTTGCCACCTTTCTGCCCAGCTCTACAGCTTATCTATAAACCACTGTAACCTGCCACATCCTTCCTCACTCCCAACAACTCCACCGACTTTCGTATCATCCGCAAACTTGCTCACCCAACTTTCTAGCCCCTCCTCCAGGTCATTTATAAAAATGACAAACAGCAATAGTCCCAAAACAGATCCTTGCGGAACATCGCTAGTAACTGCACTCCAAGATGAACCTTTACCCTCAATTACTGCACTCTGTCTTCTTCCAGCCAGCCAATTCCTAATCCAAACCTCCAACTCACCCTCACTGCCATACCTCCGTATTCTTTGCAAAAGCGTACCATGTGGAACCTTATCAAACGCCTTACTAAAATCCATTTACACCACATCTACCGCTTTACCCTCGTTCACCTCTTTAGTCACCTTCTCAAAGAATTCAGTAAGGTTTGTGAGGCACGACCTGCCCTTCACAAAACCATGCTGACTATCCTTGATCACAATATTCCTATCCAGATGTTCATAAATCCTATCCCTTACAATTCTCTCCAAGACTTTGCCAACAACAGAAGTGAGACTCACCAGCCTTTAGTTACTAGGGTTATCCCTACTACCCTTCTTGATCAAGGGAGGCACATTTGCTATCCTCCGGTCTTCTGACACTACTCCTGTTGACAACGAGGACATAAAAATCAAGGCCAATGGCTCTGCAATCTCCTCCCTTGCTTCGCAAAGAATCCTTGGATAAATGCCATCAGGCCCAGGGGACTTACCTATTTTCACCCTTTCCAGAATTTCCAACACCTCTTCCCTACATACCTCAAAGCTATCCATTCTAATTAATTGTGACTCAATATTCACATCGGCAACAATGTCCTGTTCCTGAGTGAATACTGACGAAAAGTATTCATTCAGTGTCTCCCCAATCTCTTCAGCCTCCACACGCAACTTCCCACTACTATCCTTGACTGAACCTATTCCTACCCTAGTCATTCTTTGATTCCTGACATATCTATAGAAAGCCTTTGGGTTTTCCCTCATCCTACCAACCAAGGACTTTTCATGTCCCCTCCTTGCTGCTCTTAGCTCTCTCTTTAGATCCTTCCTGGCTACCTTGTAACTCTCAATCGCCCCAATTGAACCTTCACGCCTCTTTTTTACATAGGCCGCCCTCTTCCCTTTAACAAGGGTTTCCAATTACTTCTTAAACCACGGCTCCCTCAAACGACCCGTTCCTCCCTGCCTGACAGGTACATACTTATCAAAGACACTCAATAGTTGCTCCTTGAACAAGCTCCACATATCGATTACACCCTTCCCTTGAAGCCTACTTTTCAAAGCAACGCATCCTAAGTCATGCCTCACCGCATCATAATTTCCCTGCCCCCAGCTATAACTCTTGCCCAGCAGTGCACACTTATCCCTCTCCATCACTAGAGTAAAAGTCATTGAATTGTGGTCACTGTCCCCAAAGTGCTCACCTACCTCCAATTCTAACACCTGGCCTGGTTCGTTACCTACAACCAAATCCAGTATGGTTTCACCTCTTGTTGGCCTGTCTACATATTGTGTCAGGAAACCCTCCTGCACACATTGGACAAACACCGACGCATCTAATGTACTCGAGCTATAGCTATCCCAGTCAATATCTGGAAAGTTAAAGTCCCCCATAACAACCACGCTATTACTTTCACTCTTCTCCTGAATCATCCTCGCAATCCTTTCTTCTACATCTCGAGGACTATTAGGAGGCCTGTGGAAAACTCCTAACAGGGTGACCTCACCTTTCCTATTTCTAACCTCAGCCCAAACTACCTCAGATGGCGAGTCTTCATCCATCGTCCTTTCCAGCGCTGTAATACTACCTTTGACAAGCAATGCAACACCTCCCCCTCTTTTACCCCCACGTCTGACCCTACTAAAACATTTAAACCCGGAAACCTGCAACAGCCAATCCTGTCCCTGTTCTACCTATGTCTCTGTAATAGCCACAACATTGAAATCCCAGATACCGACCCACGCTGCAATTTCATCGACCGCATTTCGTATACTTCTCACATTGCAGTATATACACTTCAAGGCGTCTTCCTGTTTACAGGCACCCTCCTTTGAGATTGATGCCATGTTCCTAACCTCCCTACACTCCAGGTCCTGCACCCTCAAGCTACAGTCTAGTTTCCCATGCCCCTGCAGAGTTAGATCTAACCCCCCCCCCCCCCCCCCCCCACCAACGAGCACCAGCAAACCTCCCCCAAACGGTACTGGTGCCCCTCAGGTTCAGGTGTAGACCATCCTGTTTATAGAGGTCCCACCTTCCCCAGAAAAGGTCAGTTTTCCAGATACCGGAATCCATCCCTCCTGCACCATCCCTGTAGCCACACATTTAACTGCTCTCTCTCCCTATTTCTCAACTCTCTATCACGTGGCACAGGTAACAAACCAGAGACAACAACTCTGTTTGTTCTAACTCTGATCTTCCAACCGAGCTCCCTGAAAGCCTGCCGAACATCCTCAGCCCTCTTCCTACCTATGTCGTTGTTGCAATGTGGAACACGACTTCGGGCTGCTCCCCCTCCCCTTAAGGACCCGGAAAACACGATCAGAGACATCTCGTACCCTTGCACTTGGGAGGTAACATACCAAACGTGAGTCTCTCTCGCCCCCACAAAACCGCCTATCTGTGCCCTGAACTATCGAGTCCACAATAACTATTGCTCTGCTCAATAGATCCCATCGTCATAAAATTAATCTATTCAGTTCCAAAGAAGTCTCTTATTGGAACTCAAATTTTTAACTGATTCCCTTGTCACAGATGCCGCCTGGTTTGTTGAGTATCTTAATGGAGATTGCCGACGATCTCCAGCGTCTGCAATATTTTGTTTTTACTTTGAATGTCAATGATTAAACAAATGTTGTTGCTTATGACATGGACAAGCTGCACTGTTCTTTCAGAAATAAATTCCATGTGCAATTTGCTACGTTAACTTCAAATCATTTACCACCTGTAAATGTTGTAAAAGAAGAGAATCCCGAGAAGATAGATGAACAGATTTTTTAATTATGAGAGAAATCTGCATAAATGGATATGTCAGTACCTTCTTGAACTGCTGTCTGATTTTTATTTTGATTTCCATAATATATTGCAGGTCTTCTTTTTCCTGCAGCAACTGAGGGACTGCAGCATGATCCTTATTTCCTGCATTAAAACCTTCACAGATACTGACGTTCCAAACTTTACAACCGCCACGATAGAGAATAAAATATGAACAATTGGCAGAGCGAAGAAATAGTTGGCTAATGGGTTTTCTTCGACTCTCTGTGTCATCGTCCATCAGCGACACTGACCATCCAATGTTTCCAACCAAAACCGCTGGAAGTTAAACTATTGATACTAACTTTCAATAATAAAATGCCTTAGTTATCTTTGAAGCATTTGATCACAGTCACTGTCACAGAAATCACACTGCAATATCAACATTTCAGCTTCAGCAACAAATAGCAACAAATCGATCAGAAGTGAAACTGACGGTGAACCAGACACGGCAATCAGTGTCTGCGTAAATCAGTATGGCATGGATATTGCACACTGGGAGTGACATCAGGGAATACATTGAATAAATGTTCAGAATATGCCTCAATATCACATCTAAGCTAATGACTCGCAGGTCCGCAAAGGCCTGAGCCGCAATAACTAACGAATGATGCATTCAGGCAGCCCACAAATTGTAGGAAGCAGTATGAAAACAGCCATTACATTAACCGAAAGTCAGGCATAAAACCGATCATTCATCAGCAAATAGCAAAATATGCCAGTTTGATTTTCAGAGTGAAGAGATTTTCTAATTCAGTCAATTTTATCTTAGTCGGCTGAAGGATTGGTGAGAAAGATTTTAAATCATGACATACCAAAACGATAGAACGTTCACTCCTCAAGTTGACGCCAGTCACTCCTTTACAGTTCTGAATTTCGACGATGAAAGCCTAGAAAAGCTGAAGCATCCTACCGTAGCCACTCGAGTATGGTCATTTGATTTCTGTGTCCTTTGCATCGCAGTAAATGAAACAAGTGGCTTCAGGATTCATCTCAGGTGTGTGCGTGTTTGGGGTGTGTGTGTGTGCGCGTGCGTGCGTGCGTGCGTGTGTAATTTTCGGAGATCTGAAAGTGATGAGCACGTTTGGGTTATTAACGGAGTGTGGCATGAGAGAGGAGAATGGATTCATGCGTCGTGTGGAATGTCAGGTGAATGTTGTTGGCTCTGAGTGAGAAGATAAAAGGAAGGATGGATTGACAGATGAGAAGAGAATGAAAGAGCGATATCGAATGAGAGGAACTTTCAAAGTTACAGGGACTATGTAGTAAGAGTACAGGGAAAGACAGTGGTGCATGAGGCTAAGGTCAAAAATAGCAGAGAAGTGAAGAGTGGCAGAAGAGTTTGGCGTTATGGGGAATTGGCAGTGATAACAGAACTAAGAGTGACAATGCTGTTGCACTGATGGGAGTGTGAGGCTTCTAGAGCGATTAGCAATAATGCAAAGCTGAAAGATAGAGGAAACTGAACCAGCAAGGCATCTAATGTGATTCTGCAGAAAGAGTAATCTCAAAGTCATCACTAGGACATCTCTAGCACGGATGCTGCAAGGGTAGAAGCACAACACTTCTGGAGAGACAAGAAAATTAGAGATTATAGAACAGCGAGGAGGAACCGCAGAGGTGGAGAAGGATACAGGAAGCAGGAGTGATTGGGAAGCATAAATTCCAATGTAACTGAAAGTGGTGGCTTCTGGTAGAGATGAACAGACTGGAGAATATTATAGAAAGCAGATGACAATGCGGTAAAACTATTTGAAAGACAATGAATATTGCTGCCTAGATTACATGAGTTGACAAGACTACACTTATAAATTACGAGCTCTTGGCACTCGAACTGAAACATTCACGATTTGGAGAGCCGGTGTTGGAGTGGGGTTTACAAAGTTAAAAATCTCACAACATCAGGTTATAGTTCAACAGATTTAATAGGAAGCACTAGCTTTCGGAGCGCTACTCCTACATCACTTGTTTTTTGAGTACACGATACGAAGACAGAATTTACAGAAAATTATTACAGTGTGATGTAACTGCAAGTATAAATTCAAAAATACCTTGATTGTTTGTTAAGTCATTCATCTGTTAGAACGTTAGTTTCCCTTCTTTCATATGCAAATCGCAAATCTTTATTAAAAGTTACATTCTCAAGTGAACTTTAACAATTGGTGTCAGCCCAGATAATGTTTTGAATGTGTTAGCACTCCTGTGTGTTTTTGTCTGTGCCATAATGTTTAGACTGATTCTAATCTTTAAAAGAATGAATGAACAAATCTTGCATCGATTCATACAGTTTTTGAGCAAAGAACAATGTAACTCTGCATGTACAAATTCGCACCACAACCTTATATGTATGCATGCGGGTGAGTATGTGTGTGTGTGTGGGGGTGGGGGGGGGGGGACGTGTGTTGTGAGTGTTTGTGAGTGTGTATGAGCGTGATTGTAAAGGGGTATAAGTCTCTGAGAGAACGCATGTATGAGTGTGGGAGCATGTGGGTTTGTAGGATTGTGAGTGTGTGAGTAGGTTTCTGTGTGTGTATGTGTTTAGGAGTGTCTCTCTGTGTGTGTGCATGTGTGTGTCTATGTGCAGGAGTGTCTGTCTGTGTGTATGTAGGTGGGGCTCTTTGTGTTTTTTGTGCAGTGGGTTCACCTATAGAGTGACATAGACCCAAGGTCCAGGTTGAGCATTCCCATGGGTACCAAACTTTGCTCTCAGCCTCTGCTTGGCCACTTTTCACTGCTGCCTGTTCCGAAGTCCGCCTTGGAGTATGGTCACCCGAATGCCCGAGATCGAATGTCGTGGAACGCTGATGTGTTCTCCAAATGGAAGAGAACACTCCTGTCTGTTGAATATTGTGTGGTGCTCACACATCCATTGCCATATAGTCTGCTCGGTTTCACCAATGAGCTATGCCTCATGGCATCCTTTCCTGCAACGTATGAGACAGATATCGTTGTCTGAGTAGCATAAGCACCTGCCACATGATGGAAGGTGTCCCCACGTGTCATGTTGGCATGCATGTCCATACTCCGACACGACTTGCAGCGTCTAGTGTGACAGGTTTTAATGGAGCAGTCCTGAAAACCGGGAAGTTTGCTATGGACAATGATCTGATAGAGAATTGATGGTTGTTTAAAGGCAAACAGTGGAGATGTGGGAAATGTCTTGGCGAGTGGTCATCCTAATCGATAATGTATTGCAGGCTGAGAAGAATATCGCATAGTTTTTCAGCTCCTGGGAAGTACTGGGCATTGAAGGGTACCCTGCTGTTGTTTAATCTCCAGTCCCAACAGCCCTCCGAGTGTCTGTATCTCCTTTAGCTCCAAATTCTACCCCATCTGTGTAATTCCTAGTCCCTATATTCATCCCTATCTCTGTAACTCCTTCAGGACTGATAACCCTGTACATCTATGTAAAATCTTTCATCCCGATAACTTATCTGATCTTTAACCACTAATGATGATCTAAAACCGCCCAAACTCTGTAACATCCTCGGGTCTATCGAACCCAGCTTTTCTCTTTTAGCTTCTCTGGTGTCGGTATTCCTGAGGAGGTAATTACAGTTAGTTGCTGTGGCATGACAAAACCGCTACTCCAAGTGTTGAGCATTGTACACCATTCTTATGACGGCATCCTTGAATGCTACCAGGTAACGTTGCGTTCCTTCTCAACTGAACAGATCCTGTGTATGTGTAGGGCTTCACCACAGAGGATGATTGTCTTAATATGTTTTGGGTGGAAGCTGGAGAAGTGCAGGATTGTGCGGTTATCTGTGGGTTTGCGGTAGAGTGAGGTAATGAGACACCCATCCTTGATGGAGATGCATATGTCCAAAAACGTGACAGTTAGTACAAAGTAGTCCATGGTAGGATTGATGGTGGGATGAAGCTGGTTGATATTACTGTGTAGTTTTACCAGTAACTCCTCGCCATGGGTCCAGAGGAGGAAAATGCCGTCAATGTCCATGGCGTATAATATTAGTTGGAGGTCCTGCATAGAGAAGAAGGCTTGTTCACACCTGTGCATGGAAATGTTGGCATATTGGTGTGGAGAATTGGTCCCCATGGCTATTCTGTGTGTTTGAATGAAGAACTGATTGTCAAAGGTGAAGATGTTGTGCAACACGTTCAACACCAGCATCTCTTCTCCATATCTGTTTTTCAGCAGCAGCAGCAGCGAGAAGGGCGGGAGCTTGGACCAGGGGCCTGCTGTGTGACTGACTTGAGCTTTTATATTTGACATCAGAGAGCAGAGGTTGCCGGGAAACGAGGGACATTTTTAAAATTTCCGTCCAGATATATAAGTGAGTCTTTTCTAAACCTGAGATGACCCTTTGTCGGGCCTCTCAACCAACCACGTCCTCTAACATGAAAGACCAGGGACCCCTCAGGTTAGATTCTCTTCCTGTTTACTTTTTGATAAGGGGGATAGCAGGGACAGCAGTACAGGGAGAGGAATGTTCCTACTGCATGACGTTTGAGGTGAGGGTTGCCATTAGCATCCAATCCAAGTACATCTGCAGGAAGTGCACCCAACTCTCTCTCCTCAAATTCCGTGTTAGGGAACTGGAGGGACAGGTGGATGAACTTCGGATCATTTGGGAGGCAGAGGCAGTGAGACATAAGTGTCACAGGGGAACATTTACTCTGAGGCACAAGGAAAGCTGGGTGACTGTTCGAAGAGGGAAAAATGCAGTCAGTGTGGGGATTCTCGTGTGGTGGTTACCCTAAAAATCATGTATACCGTTTGGCTACTGTGGGGGGGACGACGTACCAGTGGTATGCAATGGGGCCCGGATCTCTGGCACAGGGTCTATCCCTGTTGCACGGAAGGTTAGGAGGAAAAGGAGGAGAGTGTTAGTCATTTCGGACTCAATAGTTTGAGGATCAGGTAGAAGGTTTGTTGGGAATGAAAAGGACTCACGGTTTGTATGCTGCCTCCCAGGTGCTAGGGTCCATGATGTCTCGGATCGTATCGTTGGGCTCCTGAAGGGAAAGGGTGACCAGCCCCAAGTCGTGGTCAACGTAGATACTAATCGCATAGGTAGAAAGAGTGGTAGGAATGTAAGGCAGGATTTCAGCGAGCATGGGTGGAAGCTGAGAGCGAGAACAAACAGATTTCTTATCGATGGCTTGGTACCCGTGTCACGTGATACCGAGGCAAGGAATAGGGAGAGTTGTCAGCTGAACACGTGGCTGGAAGGATAGTGCAGGAGAGAGGATTTCAGGTACTTGGATAATTGGGGCTCATTCTTGCAAGGTCGGAACTGTACAAACAGGACAGTCTTCACTTGAACCAGAGGTGCACTTCTATCCTGGGTGGGAAATTTGCTGGTGCTATTCGGGTGAGTTTAAATTAGCTCAGCAGGGATATGTGGCCTGAGCTGTGGTGCCAGTGCACAGAAGGATGACAGTAGGGAGGACAGGGACAGGATTTCAATGTCACAGGAATTGGCTGGCAGACAGAAAGCTGATTTGAAGTGTGTCTACTTCAATGCCAGAAGTATCCAAAATCAGGTGGTGAGCTTGCAGCACGGATAGGTACCTGGGACTTCAATGCTGTCGCCATTTCGGGAGAATGGATAGTGCAGGGTGAGGAATTGATTTTTTATGTTGCCGAATTTAGATATTTCATTAAGAACAGGTAAGGCAGTCAAGTAGGGGGAGTTGTGTCCTTGATAGTCAAGGATACTATAGCGGTGGATAAAAGAACTTTTGATGAAGACTCGTCAACTGAGGTGGTATGGGTGAGTTTTGAAACAGGAGGGAAGATGTCACACGGCTTGGAGTTTGTGTTAAGCATCTGCAGAGTTCCAGGGAGGTGGAGAAAAGGATTGGCAAAATGATTCGAGGTAGGAGTGAAATGAACAGGGTGTTCATTATGGGGGACTTCAATTTCGCCAACATTGACTGGAAATACTGTAACTCTAGTACGTCGGATGGATCAGCTTTAGTCCAATGTGCACAGGAGGGTTTCCAGACACAGTATGTCGACAGGCTGCCAAGAGGAGAGGCCGCATTGGACCTGGGGCTTGCTAATGAACCAACCCAGGTGTTTGATTAAATTGTAGGTGAGCACTTTGGGGAGACTGACTATAATTTATTTGTGTTTAGTTTAGCGATGGAAAGGGATAGGCATATGCCACAGGTCAAAAGTTATTACTGGGACAAGGGCAATTATAATGCAGTTAGGCAAGAAACAGGATGCACAGACTGGAGCAGCAAAATGAAAGCAGAGAATGGAAATGTGGAGCTGGTTTAAGGAACAGATATCATGTGTCCTTGATAGGTATGCCCCAGTCCTGCATGGAGGATGTGATAACGTAAGGGCACTGTGGTTTACTACGGAGATTGCATTTCTTGTTAAGCAGAAGAAGGAGGCTTATATATTGATGAGCCAAGATGGTTCAGATGAGGCGATGGAGTTACAGAACAGCTCGGAAGGATTTGAAGAGAGAGTTAAGAAGAGCAGAGAGAGGGCACGAGCAGTCTTTAGCAGATAGAACAAAGAGGAACCCTAAAGCTTTTGACCGGTATGTGAGGAATAAAAGGGTGTCGAGGGTAGGAATAGGGACAGTCACAGAAAGAAGTGAGAAGCTGAGTGTGGATCCTGTGGAGATTGGGGAGGTGGTAAATGAACATTTCTCATCGGTTTCCACTCAGGAAAATGAGAATATTGTAGAGGGGAAGAACGAGATACGAGATATTAGACTAGAAAGGATTGTGGTTAGTTATGAAGAGGTGTTATCAATTCTAGAAGGAGTAAAAGTGGACAAGTCAGCTAGGCAGGATGGGATTTATCCGAGGATTCTCTGGGAAGCTAGGGAGGAGATATCGAAGCCTTTGACTTTGATTTTCAGTCGTCATTGTCTATAGGTTTAGTATCAAAGGATTGGAGGATTGCAAATGCTATGCCCTTGTTCAAGAACGGCAGGTAATTATAGACCAGTGAGCCTTTCTTCTGTTGTAGGAAAAGTTTTAGAAATGATTATAAGAGGTAGAATTTGTAATAATCTAGCAAGCAACAATTTGATTTCAGATAGTCAACATGGTTTCGTCAAGGATAGGTCGTGTGTCACAAACCTCATTGAGTTTTCTGAGAAGGGGATCAAACATGTAGATGAGGGTAGAGCAGTTGACGTGGTGTACATGGACTTCAGTAAAGCCTTTGGTAAGTTTCCACATGGTATGCTGTTGGAGAAAATACAGAGGCACGGGTTTGCGTGTGATTTCGCAGTTTGGATTAGAAACTGGCTTTCTAAAAGAAGGTAGCGAGTGGTGGTTGTTGGAAAATATTCAGTATGGAGTCCAATTATGAGTTGTAGAACATAGAACAACACAGCGCAGAACAGGCCCTTCGGTCCTCGAATTTGCACCAACCTGTGAACTATTCTCAGTTCGTCCCCCTATACTATCCCGAAATCATCCATGTGCTTATCTAAGGATTGTTTAAATCTCCCTAATGTGGCTGAGTTGACAACATTAGCAGGTAGGGCATTCCAAGCCCTTACCACTCTCTGCATAAAGATCCTTCCTTTGACATGTGTCTTAAAAATATCACCCCTCAATTTGTAGTTATGCCCTCTCGTGCAATCCGACGTCATCTACCTAGGAAAAATCCTGGTGTGTCAGGAGGATCTGTTTTGGGACTACTGCCGTTTGTCACTTTTATAAATGACTTAGAGGCAGGAATAGGTGGATGGATTAGTAAATATTCAGATGACACTGAAGTCGTTAGAGTAGTGGATAGTGTAGAAGAATGTTACAGGTTGCAGGGAAACTTGGATAAACTGCAGACTTGGGCTGAGAGCTGGCAAATGGAGTTCAACGCAGCTAAATGTGAAGTAATTCACTTTGGAAAGAATAACAACACGGCAGAATACTGGGAAATGAAAAGATTATTGGTAGTGTGAATATGCAGAGCGGTCTTGGAGTCCATATACATAGATCCCTGAAAGTTGCCAGTCAGGTTGAGAGTGCTGTTAAGAAGGCATACGGTAGGTTAGGATTTATTGGTGGAGGGATTGAGTTCCAGAGCCGCAATGTCATGCAGCAACTGTACAAAACACTAGTGCGGTCGCAATTGAAATATTGGGTACAATTTTGTTCGCCATATTTTGGGAATGACGTAGAAGCATTGGAAAACGTGCAGAGGAGATTTACCAGGATGTTGCCTGATCGGGAGAGAAGCTGTTATGAGGAAAGACTGAGAGACTTATGTCTGTCCTTGTTGGAAAGAAGAAGGCTAAGAAGGGATTTGATAGAGACATACAAGATAATCAGAGGTTTAGATAGGGTAGACAAATTGAGAGGTGATAGATTTAAGAGAGATGTGAGAGGCAGGTTTTTAACTCAGAGAGTGCTAAGGGCTTGGGTACCCTATCTGCCAATGTGGTTAATACAGCCACATTGGGGAGATATAAATAATCCTTCTATAAGCACGTAAACGATGATGGGATAGTGTAGGGAGATGAGCTAAGAATAGTTCACAGGTCGGTGCAAGACTGAGGGCCAAAGAGCCTGTTCCGCACTGAATTATTCAATATTCTACGTTCCACTTCTGATGCTCATGATCCCTGTTAATGTTAGGGATGAGTCTCCCGCTGTCATTATGGGATATCATCCTGAAAACATTCCCTTATGACGACAAGATAAATAGCCTCCAGTAACACAAATAGGATCCTTGGAAACTAATTTCATTATAGTCACCGAGAACTGGGAATTTGGACTCGGACAACTGTAAAGGTCAGGCGTGTGTGTAAATCACAGCGGCATGACAGGTCTTATTCATACCATGCATCGATGCATAGAATTTCCCAGCATGGTCGGAAAAAAAACGACCCATGTACTGCGTAACAGTGTCCTGAATAGCCTCATGACATTGTCTCGATTTTGGCTTATCGGCGGGAAGACAACAAATAAAAACGTAAATCCTCCTGATTGTAACGAGGTTGTTTATGAACCCGCGTGTTCCAAACTTCCAGTACGCTCTGGGCGAAAGCAATATCCAAAGACTCTCATCTTATCATTTCTAACTTTGAACATTAATCTATGCCAACGTGTCATTGATCCCTTAATAAAAAAAGTGTCTTCCTGCAGAATATATTTTACACTTTGATAAATTGTATGCATCACAGCCAGGGGGCGATATGGTGGCTAAGTGGTTAGCAATGCTCCTTTTAACTACCAAGATCGATTCCAGTTTTTGGCGACTGACTGTGTGCAGTTTGCAAGTTCTCTTTTTAGATAGATAGATAGATAGATTACTTAGATAGATTACTTACAGTGTGGAAACAGGCCCTTCAGCCCAACAAGTCCACACCGCCCCGCCAAAGCGCAACCCACCCATACCCCTACATTTACCCCTTACCTAACACTACGGTCAATTTAGCATGGCCAATTCACCTGACCTGCACATCTTTGGACTGTGGGAGGAAACCGGAGCACCCGGAGGAAACCCACGCAGACACGGGGAGAACGTGCAAACTCCACACACTCAGTCGCCTGAGGCGGGAAATGAACCCGGGTCTCTGGCGCTGTGAGTCAGGATGTGTTTCATGCGGGTGCTCTGCTTTCCTTCTACAGTCCAAAGATCTGAAGTTTATGTGAGTTGGTCAAAGCTGCAATTGGCCACACTGCTCAGGGATTTGTTGGTTAGGTTCATTCTTTAGGGGATATGGAGAGCAATCGGTTAGGGCCGTGTGTTTGGGTGGGACACTCACCAGAGGATCGGTATAGACTTGCTGGGCAAAAGGAACCCATATTGTAGGGATTCTGATTGTTATTCAATGTCCCCATTCAGTATCCTGTGCTCAGAAGCTGACTCATTAAAGTTAAAGTTTTGTTTGAGTTATTGGACGGGCCTTACCGCTCTTTAATTCTCCTGATACCTACACGCAGACCCACTACCACCACCACCACCAACGCAGCCCTGTGTTGGGCATGTTCTGTCATTTACTTGGTGGCGTAAGTTGCTTTCAGCTTCGGAGAACAAATGTGCACAAATCAATCAAATGTGTAAGCGACGATAAAGCAGACAGAACTTTGTGTGGCAGAAGCGTTAACGTACTAAACAAGACTTTACGATGGCAAAACCTTCAGGAACAGATCAGGAGCACGTGACATTGCTTGCTGAGTTGGAAGGTTCGGTTTCAGATGCTTTGTCACATTACGATGTATCTTTTTCATTGAGCCTCCCAGGAAGCACTGGTGTTATGTCCCACTTTCAATTTCTGTTTTTACGCCTCACTGAGTGTTGGTGCTGCCATTTCTGGTTCTTTTTAGCAGAGGATGTCAAATAGGTTGTAAAGTAATGTGTTTATGATAGAGTTACAGTTGGAGTGCCATGCTTCTAGGAATTCTCGTCTGGGTCTCTGTTTGGCTTGTCCACGGATGGATGTGGTGTCGAAGTAAAGTGGTGTCCTTCCTTATGTGTAGTATGGATATTAGTGATAGTGGGTCATGTCTTTTTGTGACTAGTTGACGTTTATGTGTCCTGGTCGCTAGTTTTCTACCTGTGTGTCTAATGCAGTAGGTTTGTTTTTTGCAGTCCTTTTAAGGTGTTTTGTAAATGATGCTCATTTTGCTTGTTGGCTGATTCGGGTCTTTTTAAATTCATTACCTGTAATTTGGCGGATTTGTGAGCTAACATGACGCCAAGAGTTCTGAGTAGTATGGCAGTCATTTCAGAGATGTCTTTGTTGTAGGGAAAAGTGTTCAGGGCTTCTGGGCTCGTTTTGTTTTCTTCTTTGTGTTGTCTGCCCGAAATTGGTGGATTGTGGTATTGTTTACCCGTTGCTCTTCAAAACGCTGTATAAGTTTTTTTTATGCTCTTTGCAGTATATGGTGGCTTGTTGAACAAATGACCTAATGCAGCGTCGCTTGTAGTTGTTTGGATGATTGCTTCTGCAGTTCAATATTTGGTCCTTTTGCGTTTTTTTAGTAGAAGCTGGTTTGAAGTTTCCTACTGACTGTTTGCGCTATTGCGACATTCAGGAATGGTAGTTCGCTGCTGTTTTCTTCCACTTTGTGAATGCTATGCCAGTAGGGATATTATTGATCTTCTTGAAGATTTCCTCTATTTTGTTTCATTTAGTGATGATAAAGGTGCCACCCACGTAGCAGACCAAACTTTTGGGTTAGATGGTACCCTTCGCTGTTTGTTCGACTCTCAAAGTGACTGCTTCAGTTAGGAACGCTAAAATGGGTGATCAGATGTGTGTTTCGTTGATTTGCAAGAGGCTCCTGTTAATGAACGTGAAGCATGTGGTCAGGCATAGATGTACTAATTTCATGATTTTTTTGTTGCTTTATGGAGTTGGCAGTGTCTGGTCTTTGTGTCTTTGGTTCTTCTAATCGTGTAGTCACTGTTTCTTTAGCCAGGTTGAAGTTGATAGATGTGAACAGGGCTGTTACGTCAGAGGAGGATCATTATTTTATACTCTTCTGTCTTGGTGTCTTTGATGGTGTTCAAGATTTCTTGGATGGAGTGAATGGAGAGACGTCAGTCCTCTATTAAGTGTTTAACCTGTTTGCATTTCCTTTGCTAGTCTGTACACTGGTATACCCCGTAGTGAGATTCTGGGTCAGGGGTGGGGAGGAGGCTCCTAATTTATGAATTGTGGTAGTCCGTAGAAGTGTGATGTGTTGGATTCGTCTGGTTTCATTTTTTTGGAAATGTGTCTTCTTCTGTCTGATTTCGTCGGTTTTGAGATGAAGGCACTGATTCAGTTCTCTCGTTGTGGGATTGTGTCTATTGCCACCTATTGGTCAGTCTCGGCATCTGCAACCACTGTGTTCGCTTTTGCATTGTCGCCATAAGAACATAACAAAAGGATGAAGAAGAGGCGTAGGTCTTCTGGCCCTTCAATCTTGCTTCACAACTCATTAAGAATATGGATAATCTTTTTTTCTTTGACTGAGCTCCACATTCCCTTGTTTTCACCATATCCATTAATTTCTTCACATTTCCAAAAAGAAGTGTTGACCTTAGCATTAAATGTGATTGCTGAACAAACGTCAACTACGTCCCTTGGCAAGGAATTCTACATATTTAGGTGAACCCTTTAGGTGAAAAAAATCCTTCTCAGATCAGTTCTGAAACTTCCATTCCATTCATAATTTTCTGAGCTCTCCCATACTTCTGAATTACAATGAATCTAATCCCAATCTACTCAACCTTTCCTCATAAACCCATCCCTTCAACTCCGTAATCAAGCTAGTGAACATTTTCTGCACCCCTTACAGGGCCAGTACATCCTTTCTTAAGGAAAGTGACGAAATCTGCACACCGTACCGGAGCTGTGGCCTCACCAGCACCTTGTAAAGCTGCAATATTGCATCACTGCTTTTAGACAAAAGCCCTAAGCAATGAAGGACAAAGTTCAATTTGCCTCTCTGATTACTTATTTAACTTGCAGATTAATCTTCTGCAATTCACGAACAAGAACAACCAGGTACCTCTACAAGTCAGCTGTAACTTTTTAACCATTCAAGTATTTTGCAGCTACTTCTACCAGTTTGTAAAACTTTATATTTGCTAACAGTATATTCTGATGCTTTGTTTACATGAACTGTTAAGTGTCCTTTCTCCGTCGATGAGATAACATTTTTTTTTCTTTTTTGAGTCCTTATATTGTCTTCCCTTTCTTGTGTATGGTGTATGATTCCTTCTTTTGTCTTGCTTGATGTTAGTGCAACAGTATGAATGATGGTTTGTTGAGTTTTCTCTGTGTGTTCGTTGTCTTTCCACGTTGCTTCGCATGCTGCTAAGAAATCCTTCTTGTTCGTGCCTGTGAAGTAGTGAGGAGCATATAGTTCCCAGAAGCATGACATTCCAACTCGAATTCTATCAGCAAACACATCAATTTGGACTCCATCTACCATCCTTTGAGAATTAAAACCGGAAATGACGTCACCAAGTAAGTAAATAAACATAAATAACTAAATAATAAGCAGGACACAGCACCAGCGCTTCACCAGAGTCTCACTGACTACGTTACTATGTATGTTGATGAAATGGTTGTGGTTCTGTTCGCCGAGCTGGGAATTTGTCTTGCAAACGTTTCGTCCCCTGTCTTGGTGACATCCTCAGTGCTTGGGAGCCTCCTGTGAAGCGCTTCTGTGCTGTTTTGTCCGGCATTTATAGTGGCCTGTCTCTGCCGCTTCCGGTTGTCAGTTCGAGCTGTCCACTGTAGTGGCCGGTATATTGGGTCCAGGCTCCCAAGCACTGAGGATGTCACCGAGACAGAGGACGAAACGTTTGCAAGACAAATTCCCAGCTCGGCGAACAGAACCACAACAACGAGCACCCGAGCTACAAATCTTCTCCCAAACTTTGCATGTTGATGAAATGTCTTAAAATAACTTTCCAGGTCTGAAGATGGGAAATTAACGTCATCTGAAAGAGTGCCGCCCGTGAATACCTGAAATTCCTGCATGAGTACCTAAGGGAACAGGTACTACCAAAATGTCTTAAATACAAATCTCCCCTTAACACCGCACTAGCCAAAAGAACAGCTGAACAGAACGGCAACTGTATGCTTACGGGAATGAGTAACGATTCCCACAAATGATTCCGATAATAAAAATGTTAAATTTCGCGCCATAAAAGTGTGCTCACTAACGGTTCAGTCCATGAATTGACAAACTCTGTACAATGAGCCATAGGCATTAGACAGAGGCAAACACAGAATGGGGGGAAAATAAACCTAGACGTGCAGGAAAAACGACTAGACAAACTCACAAAAGGACAATATAGGCAATGCAGAAGCCTCGATTATAAATAAAATCACATATCAAACTAACAACTAACAGACACTTAAAGCACCATCTTCCCAAGAGAACTCAATTGCAACCTCACAGATGCGAACAAGAAGGATGTATTAGTAACATTGAAGCAACACTGATAGTCAACAATCTCACAAAGGAAACCAATAAACCACCATATGGACAGTTGCTGCAACATTAAGCAGGAAAAAAGAAAGAAAACGCTCAATCCGCAAGAAAAGAAGTCACTGGAAGGACTCAAAATGACGTAATCATTGTGGTCCTACCAGCAGACAACGGACACTTGACAGTCGTTTTTAAAAAATCAGACAACAGCAAAGTGAACGCACTGCTTGCAGACACCGATACTTACCAACAGGCGGCGATAAATCCAACTACACAACGAGTGAACCGAAGTGCAGCCTTACTTAAAAATCTTAAGAAATCAGGAGAATTAATCAAGACAGACTTCCAACAAAAATGATCCAGCTGGATCCAACACATCACACTTCGATGGACTACCTAAAATTCAGAAACCAGGAGCCCTTCCTCAGACCCAGGATCTTACTTCTGGTAGCATAAAAGGACAGACTGACCAATCAATTTCGCAAAAACCTAAAATGCTCAGTAGAGGGCTAACACCAGTACATCCACAGTGGCGAGTTTAAAAATCTGTGCATTTCAAATCTGTCCATTTCAAAACAAAGAACTGCAGGTTGTAACTGCCACACATCTTTGTAGCAGTTTCCTTTATGTTTATCTTCCATTTCAGCTGCCATCAGCTTCTCAACACTAATTGGGTGAATTGTTTGTCATGGCATTATATTATAATCAAGCTAAAAGTAGGCATTGAGGAATATAATACCTGTCTGACTCCTTCACTTTCTTTCACAGTCCCTACAGTTCGACTGCCACTGTCACATCTAACAGTTTGTCTCCCCAGTCTCTCCCCACATTCCCCAGAGTCTGTCTCCACGAATCTCCGACCAAAATATGCCTGTCACATCGAGTCTTTCTTTCAGCGTGTCTCGGCATATGTGCCTCCCTAATCTATTTTACGCAGTCCCTTTGCACAATCTGTCTCTCAAAGTCATTACCCACACTCTGCCTCCAAAGTGCATCTCACCTATTCCATGTCCATAAACTATCTCCCCAGTCCCGATTTCTGTCCCTTCCTCTCTCTCTGTCTTTCATCACCGCCTGTCTGTCCATCCCGCGAACGATGCTCAGTGTATTTTCTCCTGTGCAACCCCTTTAGTCAATCGTCATACTGTGGCGGATTACTTGTCATTTTTTTCAATCATCTTTCTTTCTGATTTCACCTGTGTGTAGTGTTATTCGTGCTCTGCAGTGTGCAGACATAGAATCATCAGTTTCGTTCACTGTTAATTTCACATTTAATAGATTTGTGAAAATTTGTTGTCAACGTCTAAGGCAAAATACTGCACTGACACAACTACAGCTTAGTTCCACCAACAACCACTGTTCTATTCTTTTTATGAAAAAAATCATACCTCACCACTTTACATAGGAAGCTGAATATGTAATAAACAATGCTATTTTATGTAAAACCAAACTATTACATTGATCCTAGTCGGATGTTAGTAGATTATTTCGGTACGGATTGAACTTCATTGTTCTTTGTCGCTCTAGCTTTGTTGTGTTAGTCACATATTAGTGAGTTTTCATATCCGTAAGAGACTGAGAACTTCGGCCACCAGACTTAATTGTTATGAAACAGATAGGGAGAGTAGCAAACAGACTGTGACATTTTTGTTTTGCATATTCTGCAGATTCATGATTCTGTCGATTGTGCAAATTATTTTTCTTATATTATAGCATAACAGAAATAAACACAATTAAGTATTCATATTCAAACAGTCAAATTCAAACAGCCAGAAAGATTGCAGGGGATTGAGAAGCTACTTATGTTAGTCTCAACTCAGAAGTTCTTTGGTCATTTGTCTTCTTATGGACAAGAGCAGACCAGACTCCTACTAGCCCGCCATCCAATCCTCACCCCAAGGTATATTATGGGGATGGCATAGATCTGAACATGAATATTTCTCAAAAGACACAAGTAAGGCAGTGTGTTCCAGATATGATTCGATATGTCTATCACAAACCTTTCTGCAAAACATACTTTACTCTTACAACGCTGTTGAAATACAACACAAAAATCTTTTTGCTGTATTGACATCCTAAACAAGTTAATGTATTACATATCCAGCTTAAGAAGCGTGAAGCTATGCTGCAGCAGAATAAAGCTACAGTTACACCACATTTAGAACGATGTGTTCAGCTCTGTTTAACTCGTTGCCGGATATACGTGGAATCTTCAGAGAAGGTGCAGAGGAGATTTACCAGGATGCTGACTAGACTGGAGGGCGAGCCTTATGAAGGCAGTTCGAGAAGGCTACGTCTTTTCTCATTAGAGCGAAGAAGGATAAGATGTGACTTCACAGAGACGTAGAAGATGTTGAGAGACATAAATAGAGTGGATAGCTAGAGACCTTTGCCAATGGCCGAAATGTCTATGATGAGGGTGCATCTATTAACGGTAATTGGAGGATAATTTGGGAAAATGTCAGAGGTAGGATTTCTTTCAGAGAGAGCGTTTTGGATGCATGGAATGCACTGCTAGCAGTGTTTGGAGAGTCAGGTACAGTCAGGACATTTAAGCGACTGTTGGATAGGCAGGTTTTTATAAACGTAGAGTAGGATAAAAGGCCGGACAACATCGAAGGCCGAATGGCCTGTACTCCACTGTACTCTTCTATGTTCAATTTAGTCATCAAATCCTTCAATATAGATATCATTCCATAAACATGCGTCTTGCAAAGGCAAATCAGAAACATCATTTGTCTTTCCATGTCTTGTTTCTCTCCAGTCCAGGAGAAATAAACATTAGAAGTAACGTTCTGTACCATGTGATTTATAAGTGGACGTCTCTCTGTCTAAGACGTCTATTTAGCAACAGAACTCAAACATTTCAGCTGCAGGAATGAGCAATATCATCGTCTGTGTCAAAGTAATTCTGTTTGGTCTGTATGACTCTTTTTGTGTTCATTCATGATTATTATTTTAACTTACTGAAAATAATACACAGGTAGAACTCACAGCTGTTTTCCCACTGCCTGATTCAAAAGACCTTTCGGTACGAATATAACAGGTCTGCTCTGCAAGAAAAACAAGTCAGTGCGCCTCTTAAGGGGACAGTATTGTCGCACTATTGAAAGCAGTTGGACCAATATGGACCAATGAAGAATGATTAAGAATTATAAGTCAGCAACACGTGGATTATCGGAAACAAAAAGAAAGAATAATATTCTCCTTCAAAAGTTTAACATTCTTGGAAAGTCTTCAAACATTGATTCTCAGATAGGTTTGTTATTCCTTGAGAAGAGAATCTTGAACTATGGCTCAGATACGTATTTTGAGGGTTCAGAAAATATGGTCAGATTTTACATGAGCTTATTCTCCAACAACTTTCCTTCAAATCACACACTGAAGGACCTTTGCTCCTTCGTCAAGTGAAGCAGATTTCACTTGAAGAAGGATGAGCGCTCAGAAAGTTTGGGATTTCAACTAAACGTGCTGAACTATAAACTGGTGACGTTTGACTTCTGACCACCCCAGCCCAACATCGGTACATCGACATAATTCTGAACAGAGAAAAAAAGACATGGGCTAAGGGAATGATTACTTTCTTCACTTAAAGTGCTGTTCCTATTTAGGACTGATGGACAATGAGAGAATGATGACAACAGTGTAGGTTTCTTGCATAAACCGTAGAGTGTTCATAACGTGGACATAAAATAAAAATCTGCACGAAATTTATGTACACTGTTAATTAAATATCACTTGCGCTACAATCTTTTTAACACCTGAGTAACCATTGATTCAAATATGGCAATAGGTGAGTCGCGAAACAGCTTAATGTGATGAACTGTTTCAGATGATCTTAATTTATGGGTAAGTACTGGTGACAACACCAGTAAGAACTTCTCTCTGTTATTTATTTAAGTGTGACCATGCAATATTTTAGTAATACTGGATGATGTTAATTTTAACACTCTGCTGTTTTGACTGAGTTATGTCGCCCATGGCTTTCCTTTATGTGGGTTCTTAAAGGCAGAGTTGCGGACATATCTGGAGTGATTATATTTAACAATGGCACAAAATTTGCACAGAAGCTCAGGCGTTTCATCGCTTGGTTGAGTTTTAACAGGCAGTCAGAAAAACTGCTGGTCGCCGAGATTGTGTTACAGTAAAAAAGAGATTCCATGCTACAACTGTTGTTTCTGGCCTGATTCTTCTCTCTGCAACCTCGGCTGACTGGCAGAACGTTCATTTGTATTTATCATTTGCCAAGGGATGCTTCTATGGGATATTGTGGGAATTGGAACGGCTTTGTTAAATTGTGAAGTCATGTCGGTTGGGTTTTCAAATAGTATAAGCTCTTTTTTTGCTTGTGTGTTTCAACTGCAATATTTAACCACATTCTTTTTTGTTTTAATGCAAGTTTTTTTTTGTTAAGCTGCATCAGTTCTGTAATATCCACTGTAAAGTTACCTAATGATGTAAAACAAAAATTTCTACACTACCTTCTCAGTGGCGGCACAGTGGCTTAGTGGTTAGTGCTGCTGCCGCAAAGTGTTAGGGACCCGGATTCGATTGCAGCTTCGAACGAATATCTGTGTGGAGTTTGTACATTCTGTCCGTGACTGCGTGGGTTTCCTCTCACACCCCAAATATGTTCATGTCAGGTGGGTTTGCAGTGCTAAATTGTTCATAGCGTTCAGTAATGTGTCGATTGGAAGTATTCGTCAAGGGTAAATATAGGTGAATGGAGCGGGTTGAGTCACTTTTCAGAGAGTCGGCGTGGACTTGTTGGACCAAACGGTCTGTTTCTGCTATGTAGGGATTTCTGATTCTAATATTTGAAGTGATACAAACTGCTCCATAGCGTAACACATTTGTAGGGAAACTGAACTCCATTTGGATGGCATCTTCGAAGTCGGCATTTCCCTGCAGTTTTAGTGCATTGTAATGCTAAAGCATTCATTGATATGGAGAATATAAGGACATCAATTTCCATCTATCTTAATGAGAGACATTAATCGATGAGTGCACAGAAGTCTCACAAATGTTGTCTCGATTGATCATGCCTTAAACAGTATTTTCCAAATGTAGGATAAAAAAATGCATTCATTCTGAACTGAAACATCGATGAAAGTGCGTTGAGAATCGGATTTGAGAGGTAATGTTCTATCTGTATGGGTTCCTGGTTAGGCAATGATGCCAATACTGTGTGTAATTCTGCTCTGCTTGCGATAGGATGGATGTTCTGAAAATTGAAACGGTTCAGTAAAGACATATAAGAATGGTGCAGATTTGGAGAAAATGCGCTATAGGTAGAGTCTGAAGAGAACGGGGCTACTTTACATGAAACTTCGGATGTTACAAGTGACCATGTAGAGATTTATAAAATCATGAGGAGCATTGTTAGGATAAATATACAAGATCCTGTCCTGAAGTGACACTGCTCAACACTGGAAGACACAGATTTAGGACGTCAGGGGAAAGATTTAAAAGGGACCTAAGGCGCATCTTTTTTCATGCAGAGGATGATGCATGTCTGAGATGTCAGAAGAAGAGGTGAAGGCTGGTACATATACAACGTTTAAAAAGCATTTACATGGTTATATAAATAGGAAGCGTTGAGAGGGACATGCATCAAATGCTGGCAAATGGAAAGAGATTTATCTAGGATATCTGGTCAGCAAGGGTGAGTTGGACTGAACAGTCTGCTTCCATGCTATCTATCTCTATAACTCTTCAATTCTATGATAGACGCTTAACTTTAAGGGCGGTCCATCGCAGTTTGCAATAAGTTGGTGGAACTACAGAGAGAAATCCTTGCCACCAGTTGTAAGATTCGAGGACACTGATTAGTGTGAGTGCTTCCAAACGATCATGCCGATAGTTTCAAACATTTTTATGTTTTGAGAATTCTAGTCCTCTTTCCCTGACATAATGCCTCATTCTGACTCTTTCTCTCGCTCTCTCTATCTCTCACACACACACACACAAAACTCTCTCTCTCTCTCTCTCTCTCTCTCTCTCTCTCTATATACACCTTGATATTCCTCTGACTCAACCTGTAGGTATTTGTTCGTTCGAAGTATGTCCTGAAATAAAAGCAACCCTCATTTATCATGTGTAAGTACATATCTGCTGGGAGATGTCAGCCCGTCCATTCAATGGCAGTCAAAACAAATCAGCGAGCGATAGTAAACCGTTTTGTTATACTTCCCTCATAGCACATTATGTCCTGGCATCACAAGTGCACTTTAAAACTCGCCTCAATGTTTATTTGTGGCTGCTGGCTTCACCACCCTAATGTAATACGTGCCAGATTTCCACTACTTACTGGTTGAATACATTTTCCCTCGTGTCTCCTCTTAATCATCCAAGCAGTCTGGCATATCAGTCCTTACATTCCTCCACCAACTTCAATAGAATATTGTCAGTACACAACATTGTCTCAGAGGCATTATTGGTAACATAAAGATGCAAAGTTGTAACGCCAATACCAAGCTCAAAGTCCACTGCTCAACTGTCAAACATTTCTGCAGATGAACTTCAATTTCCTGCAGAAAAACCCCATCGTCTTCCTATCTTCTCCTCGTCTTCCTGCAAGAGCACAACATTGACACCTATATTAGTTCCATCGATAGCCATCTTGAATGTGTTTACTTCATTAGGTGTGGCTCATACTGGAGTAGTGGTTAATAATCTTTTCAGGCTGTCAAATGCCTTGTGAGAGTCCGCTGTCCACTGAAAATTCTTGCCTTTGTTTAGCAATTCAGTGAGTGGAGAAACAAAACTGCTAAAGCCATTACGATTCTTTGAGAAAAGACATTCAATCGTCGGTACGGTAAGACTGCTCCTTTTTGTTGATCTTACGGGAAACTCGCCAATTATCTTTGAATTTTCTGATGAAGGGCTTTTGCCCGAAACGTCGATTTCGAAGCTATTTGGATGCTGCCTGAACTGCTCTGCTCTTGCAGCACCACTAATCCAGAATTATCTTTGAATGTACGTTCCTTGGAGCCATTTGTCCATAACCAACAAGATGGCCCAAGAAGGTAACTTGGGCTCTGGCAAGTTCACATTCTGACAGCTTTATAATTAATTCTGTCTTCTTAGTGGATCGAACAAATCTGATGAATGCTTGTTCTAATTATAACTTCATGTCTGCTTTCTGATTCATTGTGTACTCTGCGAGTTTTAAATTCTGTCAAGTGATATTCCCTGCTCTATTTCATCGTTCCCCAATATTTGGCACATCATCCAAACATGTATAGTCTCTGAATTCCAATCTACAATATTTTTCTGAATCTATTTCAATGATCATCTCACCTCCTGCCGATGAACTAATTCAACTGGACTGAATGTTGTCGATTCACTCTGATCACAAAAGCTACAAAAGCAATTGCTTTATCCAATCATCCGGATAATCTTGACTATCAGCACTCAACATGGCCTTTAATATCTGATAACACCTTCCTCTGGTTGCCTGCAATTCAGGATGGTAAGTAGTAGATTAGAGTTGTTTTATTCCTAAGCTGTATATAACTTCCTTGCATATGTTCGATGTGAAATTTAACGCTTGATCTCATTGTATCTCTCTGGATAGTCCATAACTAATGTAAAATTTGAGTAAGTTCTCTACAATCCTTTTAACTGCGATACTGCAGAAAAGAAAGGCCTCTGAAAATCTAGTGTTCAAATCCTATATTGCTAACAATTACTGATTTTGTTTTGCGTAGGGATTTCACACAATCATTAAGACTCTTGAAGAAAGGTTCCTCAAATGCAGAAATCGGTATTGAAGATGGACGTTTTATTACTGCCTGCGGTCTTCCAATGAGCTGAAATGCATGACTTATCTGGGAAAATTGGACGACATCCTTGACAGTGCAGGCCAGTAAAACTATTTTTGTGCTTTAGCATAGGTTTTTTCTCACTCCGAAATGATCCCCTCGGTGTTGCTTATGCGCTATTCGCAACATCTCTTTTCTATTACATCCTGGCAATACGATTCAAGAGCTTCTGTCCAGTTCTCATCCGCCAGAAGATATGATTAGATTAGATTTGATTAGATTCCATTCAGTGTGTCAACAGGCCCTTCAGCCCAACCAGTCCACACCGACCCTCCAAAGAGCAACCCACCCAGACCAATTTCCTGCTGACAAAATGCACCTAATACTATGGGCAATTTAGCAAAGCCAATTCACCTGACCTGCACATCTTGGGTTGGTCCCCATTTTTGACGAAGACCTTACTTTTTAGATACTAACTTTCAGAGGTAGATTCGGATTATTTTTCTGTGTATGGCTTTTGATAAAATTGCTTTAACTTTTCATCTTTCTCATGTAACTCAGTGAATTTAACAGATCCAATGACATCTGCTTCGTAATCTATCCGCTCCTGATTTGTGTCCACTGTCTGATCAATTATAGCTGAAATGACTGATGATCATGAGTTGATCTATATGTTTGGCTTCCAAGATCAAGTTCAAACCGTTAGTAATTGAACTTGTGGACAAGTTAAATCCTCACGTGGAAAGGCAAAAGTAAGCAAGCAAAAAAAACTCTCTCAAGGAGCTGGAGATGTGTAATAATCAGTGACTCAACACACACAGCAAAATGAAAGTCATTTCTGCCATGAATATGAAAACATATTTAGGTATTGTTGAGAATGAAAGCACCTGAAAAAATGCAATTGATGCTGCTTGGAGACAAACTGTAATTAACATTTGAGGATCAGGATCAGGGTACTCGTTTCCGTGGAGTATTCAAATATACTAACTTAAATCTAAATGTGACACACCACAATATAAGTAAAAACATGCCGTTACTTTCATTTTGTTTTTGCTTAATTCAAACTAAAAGTTACAATAAAATCATAGGTTCCCATTGGATTTAACACAAAACATAAAGTATCCTCTCTGACCTGTTTCGTCAACAATTCTGGTAAAATTCTCCAATTCTGAGGGATTGCCTACAGCAGGAAGGGAGAGGTTGTTTCAGAATTTCTTTTTAAAAAGTGCATCTTCCGAGGCAAATGTTCGCTAAATTATGCAACACTATTCTCGCCATTATTGATGTTCCTGGTAGATCGTTTTAACAATCTACTTTGTAGAATTCAGTGCATTGAATCATACTCATACTCAAATTTAATAACCCATCCTTCTACGCCCACATCTAGATAACATGAAAAAATGACAAACAGCAGTGACCCCAAAACAAATCCTTGCAGTGCACCAACAATAATTGAATTCCAGATGAACATTTTCCATCAACCACTAACATCTATCTTCTTTCAGCCAGAAAATTTCTGATCTGACCATTAATTCATCTTTAGTCCAATGCCTCTGTATTTTGTTTAATAGCTTACCATAGGAGAAGCTTATCAAACGCTTTACTGAAGTCCATATGAGCAACATCAACCGCTTTACCCTCATGCACCTGCTTGGTGATCATCTCAAAACAATCAATTTGTGAGGCATGACCTAGCCTTCACAAATCCGTGTTGATTCTGTCCAACCAACTTGATGCTCTCTCGATGATTATAAATCCTAACTCCGATACTTTTTCCCAACACTTTACCCACAATCGAAGCAGGTTCACTGATCAACAATTACCAGGTTGTTTCTACTCCCTGTTGAACAAGGGGAAAACATTTGCTATCCAATAGTGTTCTTGCACTATTCTGTAAGACAATGACGAAATCAAGATCAAAGTGAAACGATCTCCAATCTCCTCCCTGGCTTCCCAGGGAATCCGAGGATACATCCCTTCCTACCCAGGGGACATATCTATTTCCACACTTTCCAGAATTGATAACACATCCTCCTTGTGAATCTCAATACTGTACGTCTGTATCTCAGTATTCTCCTCTAAAACATTATCCTTTTCCAGTGTTTTCCTTGCATCCTCGGACTCCACGCACAGCTATCCAGTATTATATTTGATTGACCCTAATGTTTCTCTTGTTATTCTTTTATTCCTGAAATACCACAAATAAGCTTTAGGGTTATCTTTGATCCTATCTGCCAACGCCTTCTCAAGTCCTATCTTGGCTCTTCTTACCTGTCTTTTTGGGTCTTTCATGACTAACTTGTAACTCTCCACCACCCTAACTGAGTCTTTATGTCGCATCCTAACATCAGCTTTCATTCTCCTCTTGACAAGACATTCAACAACTTTAGTTAACTACGACTCGCTCCAACCCTTCCGACCTTGGCTTACAGGTACATATTTATCAAGGACACTCAGTAGCTGTTCCTTGAATATGCTCCATATAACGATACGATGTTAAAATATGAAGTTTGTCACTGACTGTATATCGACCACATTATAGAAGGTCTTAGTGGCACATTACATTTTAATTATTGAAGAAATGACAGTTACTGCGTTTTTTTCTCATGTTAACTTTTCACTTTCTTCTCCTGCCGATGGAAACCGACTGGGCTTTCATGGATCTCTATTCCAGTTTTCTGATTTAAAGGTACCAGGTTCATGACGATGGTTCCCAACATCACGCGTGATGATATTTTATCATGTTTCCATCAGGCTTGAATCGCCCAACTTGAATAGATACTACTCCTGCAACTCGATCTAACTTATGTCAGCACTTGGAGAAAAGGAAGGCAAGCAAGTGCATCAGCGCAGATAGCAGGATCATAATGGATGGATAAAATCACAGGTTGTAGTGTAGGAGATATAAATTGGAACCACAAAGTGTCTCTTGACCGGAAGCCAGGGTATGTGGGATGCACCCGAATGAATGTACTATGGATTCCGGATAATGCAAGTTTTTAGTCAGTCTCAATGTTTCATGTATTTGAGAATTGGAGTGAAGGAATAGTTCACCACGTTTTTCAATTGCTCAATGAAGGTTGAGCGTGTCACAAGATTAATCAGCGTGTTTGTGCGGAAACTGATCATCTGGATACATTTGCACCAGTTCTTTGACAAACAGAGGTAGATATACAGTCTTATATCCCAAACATACCATTCGCCAATTTATAGAATATGCAACTGATACAGAGTAGATCAGAATGAAATTCTCTGAGATAAGAACCTGTAAAGTGACGGCATTTCTTTGACTCGTCCTCTCGAGGAGTCTGCACTCTTTCGTTTGCTGTAGTAGTGGCGTCTTTTGCGTGCTTTGTTATTCACGATAATGTGTGTAACCATTAAAGCACTGATGAACAGAGTGGGCATACAGGAAACTCCAAGTATTTGTAAATAATGAAAGAACTCAATTGTTCCTCCGGACTGAAGAAAACGTGAAGTCACTTATCGTCCAACAAATCCAGGTTCTGTTCCTCTTTTTATACTGATCTGTAAATGGAAATTAGCAAACGAAGCTCTTCAAGCAGCTTAGTGCAGTAAATGGACCTAGCACCTCAGCTGTTTCCTTCACATTGCAATATTTACTTTTCAGATTTGTGCAACAAATGTAATCAAATCGATCGGGGTAAAAGTGACAGTAAACAAGACACAGTAGTCATTCGCAGCATAAAGAAGGCCAGCATGGATATTCCACAGAGGAATGGCGTGTAGAAATGTATATTTCCCTTACACAGAATGGAATGTGTCCCAAAACGAGGTCAAAGATAATGACCAGAAGATCTGCGTTTTCCACGGGCACCTGGTAGTAAGTGACACGACGATAGCAACCACACATTCAACGGGACAGGAATGCAATACGTAGATATTAGCTGCGAATGCATAGAACAATTAACTTATCGACTCTGGTCAGAGTCAAGGAAGTACTGATTATATATCCGTTAAACAATCATGAGGTCATCTGCTGAAGTTAATGATCACTGTCACACTTATTCTGTTCATGAAATCAAAATATAAGGCAACTTAAACATTACTACTGTAGGCTCAAAAGGTTCCTTACAATTGGTGTGAGTATTGAAACAAATGCTAAAATTCACGAGGGATAAGCTGAAGGATTGATGTAGAACCACAGTAAGTCAGTCGTGATTAGTGTCCCAAATTACAGCGTTCAAATGACATTTGGATAGATGCATGAATTGGAAACATTTGGAGGGATATGGGCTCGGAGCAGACAGGTAGTATTGGTAAATAGTGGACAACATTCAGCATGGACTGGTTGGTCTGAAGGAGTTGTCTCCGTGCTGAATGACGCCATCTTTCTGTAACTTGGTTTGTAACCCGATGAAGGAACATCAATCTCGAAGTTAATACTTCCAACTGAAGCTGCTGGACTGCAACCTGGTGTTGTGTTATTTTTAATGTTGTCACTCATGTTCTTCCCATGATATTTACTGAGTACTCCTGTTTTAATTTTGAATAAAGACACTTCACCATAAATTCCCACGTCCTCCCTCGTCAGATCAGTAACCAATTATCCATTACTGGAGTGTTGGAGAAATACTAAGATACGTTCTTTAATTTCTTCCTATGAAGACTCTGTTAGTGAATACTTGCACTCTTGCACAGGGCTCTCAGCTACTTTCTGTCATCAGGAAATTAATGAAATAACTCCAAGTCGGTTGAATGCATGTCATCCAGTACAATGTGGTCTACGATTTTTGATCATAGCTAACAATGTAAACATTTATTCCATCCATCTGTAATCTTAATTAGTGCAGTATGAATCACAAGAGTCCTGTGGCAACTCGAAAATACACCTCAGGCGGTAACTTCTAAACCCAAGACTCCAGCTCTCTAAAAAGGAAAAGGCTGCACGTTATCAGAAAAATATCAACTGACTGAATAGCCTACACTGGCTCTTGATTCCTACATTTGCATTTTCTACATTTCAATGTTCGTTGTTGCAAATAAACTTCAAAAAAATGCCCAGGATATAATTACAAAATGTAACAACGTGACATGGTTGTCAAGAATGGGAAGAATTCTCATATCAGACTCAAAATGTCAAGACTGCTTTGTGCTCCAGGTATGTTCAAACCGCTGTCTTTCCCTCAGCCTCGGGGCTTGCTCTTGGGAAAGTTGGAATGAGAATGCAGGAACTAGCAGTAAGAGTAGGAATTGGGATAACGCAAGCATGTGTTTGTGACAAGTAACTTGGAAGTGGATGAAACATCAGTGGTACACCAATAGGGTGGCTTCATAATGTGAGTCATTGATTAAGCAAATAGGTTTGAAACGAATAGGAGAAAAAAACTTTGTTTTATATCGGTAAAATTCTTCAACAGCTTACGCATTACAATAGTAAGTCACTCATCCTTGAAAGAACACTACATTCGGTTTATATACCGAATTTTGGTAATCAGAGATTTGTGAGACATACGAGAGACTGCACAGTGCAGAGAGTAAATTAAAAGCACATGCATTTAACAATGGTATTTATTGAATGAACACCAGAAACATAACAGCAGCAAGGGATACATACTAAATGCAAAAAATAATTAGAAATTTGAAAAAACGCCAGGTGCACCAGCAAATAAAAGTGGTGAACGAATTGAATAATCTGAACGATCCTGCTGATGCGATGTGTTGGTCTCATCTGAAGCCAATTTGCATGATTTGACCATTCAAGTTGATTGCGTTCACATTCTGAACTGTTGCTGTCCAATTGCAATCTATTGCTTTCAATCCAGAATCATTGTTGGATCATGGCAATCAAGTGATCTTTGATTGCAATCTATTCTTGTGCCAGTGCAATCTAGTGTTGTCAGAGTCAAATCCTTTGTTTGAATTTACTATTCTTAGATCACGAGCTAAAATCACTCTGTTTCTTCTTTACTGTGCTACCACTGACACTCTATCAAAGATATTGAAAGATATGTTGTATTAATTAAAGAGAGACTCCCTCCCCTTGCACAATTATTATCCTCAGAGTTTTACATCCGTGACAATGATTAAAAGGCAGTACCTCCTAATCCAGGAAACAAAATAGTAGGGAAGGTTGTGGGCATAGTGGTAATGCCACTGGGCTAGTAATCTAGGCTAATCCTGTGGGTTCAAGTTCCTACCACAGCCAAAGGTCAACATTTAAGTGGGCGACACGGTGGCTCAGTGGTTAGCACTGCTGCCTCACAGCGCCAGAGACCCGGGTTCAATTCCCGCCTCAGGTGACCGACTGTGTGTAGTTTGCACATTCTCCCAGTGTCGGTGTGGGTTTCCTTCGGGTGCTCCGGTTTCCTCCCACAGTCGCAAAGATGTGCAGGTCAGGTAAATTGGCCACGCTAAATTGCCCGTAATGTTAGGTAAGGGGTAAATGTAGGGGTATTGGTGGGTTGCGCTTCGGCAGGTCGGTGTGGACTTGTTCGGCCGAAGGGCCTGTTTCCACACTGTACTGTAATTAAATCTATAAACAAAATGACGTATTTGCTCTGGCCAGATGCGAAGCCTGCTGGAGAAAGAAATTAATGAAGGTATTTGTCCGAAAACAGACGTTTGGTCGACAATAGAAAGCTGTAAATTTTTCTGGAAACACCTTAATTTGATCACATAATGGGGCTGTCAACCTGTCTTGCTTCAGGCAGGGAAATCTGTCAAAAGATAATCCACAGGAACCTACAGAGTTAAAGAGCTGACGTGAAGGGCAAGGGTGACTCAATCGTAAATTGAATGTGACAATTAACAGAAAAAATACTTTGACTCCACTACTGTATTGGAAATTTGTCGTCATATCGCTGTAATCAGAATGAAGAAGCCTACAACAGACTTGGGAAAGAAGAACTATTTATACAGCATGACATACATTTCTGTTGGAATGGGCCTTCATTGGTTTGGAGATGCAATTAGAACAGTAAACTGTCATCCTCAAATTTAAAACGTATATTCACATTAATCAGGGTGTGACAAGGTGTGAGTAGGGGCTTGAGTTAATTGTTCTGCTTTTTATGCAGATTCATTAGCACTTGGAGGAGGCACATACTTCCTGTATAAGTCAGACAGCGGCCCATGTTGAAGTCAGATTCCAGAGGGAACAATGCTATTCAGAAAATAATATTGAATATTATTCGGAAACATCAAATTACTCAAAACGTTTCATGCTGTGTTTCTGCATTATGAAAAAAAACTTCAAGCTAGTTCAATGCATTTGCTGAAGAAAATGCTTGGTGTATTGCTGCCCAAAATCTTCTGGACGGTGGACAGTGCATGTATGATGCATCATTGGTGAATGAAGTGGTTGTTTGAGCTATGATGCCAATTAATAGGCTGCTTGTCCTAAATGGCGTCGCATTTCCTGTGTGTTGATTCAACTGCACGCTTTCAGGCAAATAGGTTTATATTATTACTCGACTTCCACCTCATCAACGTTGCACTCTTTTTCCGGGAATAAGGTTTTGAGTTCCTCGCTACAGTATCTTGAGCCTCTGAATTGCTGTCACAGCTGTTGTATTTCTATGACTAGTCCAGTTCAGTTTTTTTGTTTATATTGGAAACATTGGATTCATGAAAGTAAAGGGAAGAGACACTGTTGGGCTGTAACTAAGCCAAAGACAGACAGTAATTAAGTGCACAATTAATGGTGTTTCTAATTGTATAATTATCAGTGCATCAGATAAGGATATGCATCTGGAGCCTGAATAGCTCCACTGCCTGTGATGGACAGACAGACATACCGTGGAAATACAATCCACGAATGATTTCGGCATATATATTTATCCCACCCCCCCCCATTCCCCCCACACCATGTCTTGCATTCTATAGAAAATGAACTTAACTTATGTATAGAGATTAGACATTTGATTGATGATACATTCTGAAGCAGCAATTTTGCAACAGGGTCATCAGTGATTTGGTAGAACTGTGCATTTTGCACAGCTTGTGTTGGAGATTTGAAAGGAATGCCTTGGGCATTAATGCAGATATATCCAGTTATAGAGCAATGAATACGAACCATGCATAGAAAGAAAGGTAATGATGTAGAGATGAATGATTAGTTCTGATTCCCGACAGTGTGGAAACATGCCCTTCGGCCCAACAAGTCCACACTGACCCTCTGAAAAGTAACACATCTCGACTCATTTCTCTGACTAATGCCTCTAACACAGCGGGCAATTTAGAATGGCAAAATAACCTGACCTGCACATCTTTGGATTGTGGGAGGAAACCTACTCAGATACGGGAAGAACGTATAAATTTCACACAGACAGTCGCACAAGGCTGGAATTGAACCTGGACACCGGGTACTATGAGGCAACAGTGCTAATCACTGGCAACAATGCCGCTCCAGACTGGCTCATATCTGAATAAAAGTGTGTAACTTGTCAAATTCTGTTTTATTGACTTTAATTCTCTGAATTTTTCAACTGATCGTTCTGAGCGATAAAAAGTTGTTACGCTCCTCAACTAAATTAAAGAGTCCTGAGTACATACTCTGATAGTTAGAATTCACTCAGTGAATGGCAACTGAGACAGTATTCACACTATCTTAATTCAAACTTTTGGCATGGATTCGGGGGCGCTGGGTGTGGAATTGGCTTTAACATAGTTTCTGATTGTGGTCAGTTACCCCATGTACTTAGTCCTATCCCCTCGTGAGGCAGTAGTTGTTTTTCTACATTTTTTCAACATGGTAAACAACTTACACTGTCAGGTGATTAATTCCGCTGTCGTCATCTGTTCGTTCCACCTTTGCAATGCAAAAAAGAAACGATTTGTAAAATCTTACAACAAATGGATCCCCGTGGAGATCCTGATGTAAATATAATTAAGACTTCCAAACGGCGTACTACATCACTAAACCTCGGGAACTTGCCTGCAGAAACGAGGGTCTATTGACTGCACACATGACATGTATCGTCTGATTGAAACTGTGAGAAAAATATTCTATATGGTCCTGGGCATAATTGGTATTCCCGGTAAGTGACTTGTAAATCTTGAGATTGTTTAAATTAATGTCTGAACTCATTCTACACTTCCCCTGTGAGGAATGATGTCTTCTTGCAATATTATGTCAAACGTCCTTGAATTGTCGAGTTTTATTTTGCAAATGTCATTGTTGGACGTCTCTCTCCTGTGTGTTGTGACGTTCAGCCTGCCTCTGATTAAAATAATACAGTGAATTTCTACATGATATTGTTCTGAGTACAGAAAAATGTTTACACTGTTCACTATAGAAACTCCTTATGATTTGCTTTGATTCAGCTATGCCAGGGTCAGAAAATTATTCTGAAAACGAGATAAAATAAAACCTTAAGAAATCACGCACATTTAGATAAACAGCTGGTTAATCTGTGGAGACTGTTTATCGAGCGTTTACTGACTTGAGCGTTACGGGTATAAGGCTTTTTAAAAAGTGAACTTAGTCCGCTTAAGGGTGAAAATAGATAAATCCCGTGGGCCTGATGGCATTTATCCTATGATTCTCTGGGAAACAAGGGAGGAGATTTCAGATCATTGGCCTTGATTTTTATGTCTTCGTTGTCAACAGGAATAGTGTCAGAAGACTGGAGGATAGCAAATGTGGTTCTCTTGTACAAGAAGGGGAGTAGGGAAAACCATAGTAACTATAGGCCGGTGAGCCTCACTTCTGTTGTGGACAAAGTCTTAGAGAGAATTGTAAGGGATACGAGTTATGAACATCTGGATAGGAATAATGTGATCAAGGATAGTCAGCATGGTTTTGTGAAGGCCAGGTCGAGCCTCATAAATCTTATTGAATTCTCTGAGACGGTGACTAAGGAGGTGGACGAGGGTAAAGCGGTCGATGTGGTGTATATGGAATTTAGTAAGGCGTTAGAACATAGAACATAGAACATAGAACAATACAGCACAGAACAGGCCCTTCGGCCCACGATGTTGTGCCGAACTTCTATCCTAGATTAAGCACCCATCCATGTACCTATCCAAATGCCGCTTAAAGGTCGCCAATGAATCTGACTCTACCACTCCCTCGGGCAGCGCATTCCATGCCCCCACCACTCTCTGGGTAAAGAACCCACCCCTGACATCTCCTCTAAACCTTCCACCCTTCACCTTAAATTTATGTCCCCTTGTAACACTCTGTTGTACCCGGGGAAAAAGTTTCTGACTGTCTACTCTATCTATTCCTCTGATCATCTTATAAACCTCTATCAAGTCACCCCTCATCCTTCGCCGTTCCAACGAGAAAAGGCCGAGAACTCTCAACCTATCCTCGTACGACCAACTCTCCATTCCAGGCAACATCCTGGTAAATCTTCTCTGCACCCTCTCCAAAGCTTCCACATCTTTCCTAAAGTGAGGCGACCAGAACTGCACACAGTACTCCAAATGTGGCCTAACCAAAGTCCTGTACAGCTGCAACATCACCTCACGACTCTTGAATTCAATCCCTCTGCTAATGAACGATAATACTCCATAGGCCTTCTTACAAACTCTATCCACCTGAGTGGCAACCTTCAAAGATCTATGTACATAGACCCCAAGATCCCTCTGTTCCTCCACCTGACCAAGAACCCTACCATTAACCCTGTATTCCGCATTCTTATTTGTTCTTTCAAAATGGACAACCTCACACTTGGCAGGGTTGAACTCCATCTGCCACTCCTCAGCCCAGCTCTGCATCCTATCTAAGTCCCTCTGCAGCCGACAACAGCCCTCCTCACTGTCCACAACTCCACCTATCTTTGTATCATCTGCAAATTTACTGACCCACCCTTCGACTCCCTCCTCTAAGTCATTAATAAAAATTACAAACAGCAGAGGACCCAGAACTGATCCCTGCGGAACTCCACTTGTAACTGGACTCCATGCTGAATATTTACCATCTACCACCACTCTCTGACTTCTACCGGTTAGCCAGTTTTCTATCCAATTGGCCAAATTTCCCTCTATCCCATGCCTCCTGACTTTCCGCATAAGCCTACCATGGGGAACCTTATCAAATGCCTTACTAAAATCCATGTACACTACATCCACTGCTCTACCTTCATCCACATGCTTGGTCACCTCCTCGAAGAATTCAATAAGACTTGTAAGGCAAGACCTACCCTTCACAAATCCGTGCTGGCTGTCCCTAATCAAGCTGTGTCTTTCCAGATACTCGTAAATCCTATCCCTCAGTACCCTTTCCATTACTTTGCCTGCCACAGAAGTAAGACTAACTGGCCTGTAATTCCCGGGGTTATCCCTATTCCCTTTTTTGAACAGGGGCACAACATTCGCTACTCTCCAGTCCCCTGGTACCACCCCAGTTGCCAGTGAAGACGAGAAGATCATTGCCAACGGTACTGCAATTTCCTCTCTTGCTTCCCACATAATCCTAGGATATATCCCGTCAGGCCCGGGGGACTTGTCTATCCTCAAGTTGTTCAAAATGTCCAACACATCTTCCTTCCTAACAGGTATCTCTTCTAGCTTATCAGTCCGTTTCACACTCTCCTCTTCAACAATACGGTCCCTCTCGTTCGTAAATACTGAAGAGAAGTACTTGTTCAAGACCTCTCCTATCTCTTCCGACTCAATACACAGTCTCCCACCACTGTCCTTGATCGGACCTACCCTCGTTCTCGTCATTCTCAGGTTTCTCACATACGCATAGAATGCCTTGGGGTTATCCTTGATCCTATCCGCCAGGGATTTTTCATGCCCTCTCTTAGCTCTCCTAATCCCTTTCTTCAGGTCCCTTCTGGCTATCCTGTATCCCTCCACTGCTCTGTCTGAACCTTGTTTCCTCAACCTTATGTAAGCCTCCTTCTTCCTCTTTACTAGACATTCAACCTCCCTCGTCAACCAAGGCTCCCTCACACGACCATTTCTTTCCTGCCTGATCGGTACATACATATCAAGGACACGTCGTATCTGCTCCTTTAAAAAGTCCCACATTTCCACCACATCCTTCCCTAACAGCCTATGCTCCCAACGTATGCTCCTCAAATCCTGTCTTACAGCATCGTAATTTCCCTTCCCCCAATTGTAAAATCTACCTTGTTGTGCGCACCTATCTCTCTCCATAACCAAGGTGAAAGTCACAGAATTTGTGGTCGCCATCACCAAAATGTTCACCCACCAACAAGCCCACCACTTGTCCCGGTTCGTTACCGAGTACCAAATCCAATATGGTCTCCCCTCTGGTTGGACAATCTACATACTGCGTTAGAAAAGCTTCCTGGACACACTGCACAAACACCGCCCCATCCAATCTACTTGATCTAAAGAGCTTCCAATCTATTATTTGGGAAGTTGAAGTCGCCCATGACTACGACCCTGTGGCTTCTGCACCTTTCCAAAATCTGTTTCCCAATCTGTTTCTCCACATCTCTGCTGCTATTGGGGGGCCTATAATAAACACCCAACAAGGTGACTGCACCTTTCCTATTTCTGACTTCAGCCCATACTACCTCCAGAGGCAGATCCCCCTCAAACTTCCTTTCTGCAGCCGTTATACCATTTCTAATTAGCAATGCCACCCCCCCTCCTTTTTTACCACCCTCCCTAATCTTACTGAAACATCTGTAACCAGGAACCTCCAACAGCCATTCCTGTCCCTCATCTATCCATGTTTCCGTGATGGCCACAACATCGTAGTCCCAGGTACCGATCCACGCCTTAAGTTCACCAACCTTATTTCTGATACTCCTTGCATTGAAGTATACGCACTTGAGCCCATCTCTGTGTCCGCAAGTAGTCCCTGTCAGTGCTACCTTCTCCACAGCCTCCCTACAGTCTTGCACATCCTGACACACAGCTAGCTTACTTGCTGGACTACAAGTCCGGTTCCCATCCCCCTGCCAAATTAGTTTAAACCCTCCCGAAGAGTGCTAGCAAACCTACCCCCCAGGATATTGGTGCCCTTCTGGTTCAGGTGCAACCCGTCCTGTTTATACAGGTCCCACCTTCCCCAGAATGCAGTCCAATTGTCCAAATATCTGAAGCCCTCCCTCCTACACCATCCTTGCAGCCACGTGTTCAACTGCACTCTCTCCCTATTCTTTGCCTCTCTGTCACGTGGCACCGGCAACAACCCAGAGATGACGACTCTGTCTGTCCTAGCTTTTAGCTTCCAGCCTAACTCCTTGAGCTCTTGAATGACCTCCCCACCCCTCTTCCTACCTATGTCGTTGGTGCCAATGTGTACCACGACTTCTGGCTGCACACCCTCCCCCTTAAGGATTCTGAAGACACGGTCCGAGACGTCTCGGACCCTAGCACCCGGGAGGCAACAAACCAGCTGAGAGTCTCGCCCATGTCCACAGAACCGACTGTCCGTCCCTCTAACTAGAGAGTCCCCTATAACTAGCGCTCTCCTCTTCTCCCCCTTTCCCTTCTGAATCTCAGAGCCACAGACCCCTTCACTGCAGCTTACACCTGCAAGGCTGTCCCCCCCAACAGTTTCCAAAGCTGCATACTTATTTTTTAGGGGAACGACCACAGGGGAACCCTGCACTGCCTGTTTCTTCCCCTTCCCACCTCTAACTGTTACCCAGCTACCTCTGTTCTCTGGCGTAACTATGTCCCTGTAGCTTCTATCGATCACCCTCTCAGCCTCTTGACTAATCCTCAGCTCATCCAGCTCCAGTTCCAGTTCCCTAACTCGTTCGGTGAGGATCAGGATCTGACTGCATTTCCTGCACACGAAGTCGGCAGGAGTATCGGTGGTCACCCCTACCTCAAACATCCTGCAGGAGGAACATTCCACCGCCTGCGCTGCCATGACTGTACACTGTCTCCAAAAACAAGAACACTGAGTCAATAACCTGTGGACTTTAAAGTTAGGTTAGAGGAGGCCCTACGGAAGTAGGACCTGGGGTCTAGAACACACCCACTCAAATACTAATCACTTACCTTCCCACCCAGCTATGCGCTCCAACCTCACTTCCGCTGCCCGATACAGGTAAGTAATTTTGAAACAAACTGTCTTACCTTAGCTGTAGTCTCCCGGGTTCGTTTTTCCTCGGCCGCTGCTCCCACTCAAATGCGTTCGATAAGGTTCCCCAAAAAATACAGAGCTATGGCATTGAGGGTGAGTTGGAGGTTTGGATTAGGAATTGGCTAGCTGGAAGAAGAGAGAAGGTAGTAGTTGATGGTAAAGGTTCAAAATTGGACAGCAGTTACTAGCGGTGTTCCGCAAAGATCTGTTTTGGGACCATTGTTTTTTGTCATTTTTACAAATGACCTGGAGGAGGGGCTAGAAGGTTGGGTGAGCAAGTTTGCGGATGATACGAAAGTTGGTGGAGTTGTTGGGAGTGAGGAAGGATGTGTCAGGTTACAGCAGGATATAGATAACCTGCAGAGCTTGGCAGAAAGGTGGCAAATGGAGTTCGATGTGGGTAAGTGTGAGGTGATTCACTTTGGTATGAATAACGAAAAGATGGGGTAATGGTCGGATTACTGGCGTAATGGTAGAATACTTGATAGTGTGGATGAGCAGAGGGATCTTGGTGTCCATGTACATAGATCTCTGAAAGTTGCCACCCAGGTAAATAGTGCGGTGAAGAAGGCGTATGCCGTACTGGCTTTTATCGGTAGAGGAATTGAGTTCCGGAGTCCTGAGGCCATGTTGCAGTTGTATAAGACTCTGGTGCGGCCGGATCTGGAGTATTGTGTGCAGTTTTGGTCACCATACTATAGGAAGGATGTGGAGGCACTGGAACGGGTGCAGAGGAGGTTTACCAGGACGTTGCCTGGTATGGTAGGAAGATCGTATGAGGAAAGGCTGAGGCACTTGGGGCTGTTTTCATTGGAGAAACGAAGGTTGAGGCGTGACTTGATAGAGGTGTACAAGATCATTAGGGGTTTAGATAGGGTTGACCATGAGAACGTTTTTCCACGCATGGAGTCAGTTATTACGAGGGAGCATAGCTTTACATTAAGGGGTAGATTCTTTACTCAGCGAGTCGTGAGTTCATGGAATGTCCTGCCAGTAGCAGTGGTGGACTCACCCTCTTTTTAGGGCATTTAAGCGGGCATTGGATAGGCATATGGAGGATAGTGGGCTTGTGTACGTTAGGTGGGCTTGGATCAGTGCAACATCGAGTGCCAAAGGGCCTGTACTGCGCTGTATTGTTCTATGTTAAACACGTTCATCTATAAAGATACAAAGTCAGGCAAATAGAAATCATCCATGTCAATATAGTCTTTGCCGTCGATAACACAGCCAATTTGGGAAATCGTTTTGGAGTTGCTAAGAGGAAATTCAGAAACGAAACGTTTTGCAGTGACAAAGAGGTACACTACAAATTGCTGAAGACATCAGGGGAAGAAACGCATGCGAAATCATCCAGAGTTTGTTTAAAACTTCAGAGGGAAGACATTGCATTACATGAATAACATTGGGAGAATGAATAAAATTAGCAAAAGTGTGAGCCCATTTTAGCAATATCGGATAAACATGAAGATAAGCATGGAGCACGAATGATTCTTTATTGAGTTTACAGAATCTGTAAGGTAGTTGGTGATGTAGGTTGATTGAATATTCCACGGTTATAACTGCATTGGCTTTATTTCAAAGAGTTATAAACACTGTGCCATAATTTGTGTATTTGTCTTCTTATGTCATTATCTCTGAGTCGTATTTCATTTAAAATACCATCACAATATTTAGTGAACACTTCCAGTGACTAATCTGTGTTGCAAACAGCTGATCAGTAAAACCTGTGGGCTACGAAGACCTATATCACTGTGGAATCCGCGGACTTCATCATTCCCACCAGTTAGTAACAATATAATGTACAAATAATGATGTACGAATCTCCCCTATTGACAATTCTGTAATTTCAGGACCCCAATTTGAAATGGCCGACCACTGGAGTCACATGTTCACTCATTATTTATGGTGTTCAGAAATGCTGTACGTTTGAACTGTTTATGGGGGAAGGATCGATAGTTCATTTTGAATAAGATGCAACGATTAACCATTGGTCGATAGTGAACCAGAAGATGTAAGGTTGCAGGTGGAAATGAACAGATTGTTCAGATGAGCGTATCAATCGCAGATGGAACATAACCTTGATAAATGTGATGCTCTGCACGTTCGAATCTTGAACGTGGCAAACGCAGCAATCCATTAATGGCGGACACCAGAAAGCCTCACAGTAACTTACTGGTTTTGATGCATTTGTTCTTAGATCAATGAAAGTTGGCAGACAAATTCATAAGACAGTTAAGAGTCATATGGTGCACTTGCTTTTAACGGTCATGTCATTGTTTATAAGAACTGGGATATCATACTCTTGCATTTCAGAAGTTTGGTTAGATGACAACTGCACTGTGTGCAGTTCTGTTATTTGCATTGTAGGAAGAATGCGACTGCTCTGGTGCAGGTACAACGGAGATTCACCAGAGTGTTACTTTTTTTTCGAACAATTCAGGTATAACGTGAGACTGGATAAGCTCCGATTGTTTCCTTTGAGATGTATAAGATTATGAGTGGCATGGGCAGAGTGAATTGAAGCATTTTTGACATTTTGTCGAATGATCAATTGCAAGGCGGCATAATTCAAAAGTGAAAAAAAGGAACTGTGGAGGGAATTGGAGGAAAATGATTTTATCTCATGCTTAGTGGGTTTCTGGATTGCACCGCCTGAGAAACTAATTGAGACTGGAAACCTCAATTTCGTAACATTGGGTTGCGTGCATTAGTAGACAATGTAATAACGTTTGCGGGTTGTGGGATGGACACGTGAGAGCTCAAGATTTAAAGATGTGGTCGGACTCAATAACAAGGTCAACAACTTTATGCCTTGAACTCCCTTGTATCTTTACCCCAACTCTCACACATCAGACCTTACTTCTTGCCACTCCCGCACCATATCTTCCACATATTTAGCAGACATATTAGAGATACCAAAAGTTCTGAGGAAGGGCCACTTGAGGTGAAACAGAGCACAGACTTCTGTCCACGGATGCTTGACAGACCTACTGACCATTTGCAGCAGTTTATGTTTCTTTGTCTCTTGTGGGCGGCACGGTGGCACAGTGGTTAGCACTGCTGCCTCACAGTGCCAGAGACCCGGCTTCAATTCCCGCCTCAGATAACTGACTGTGTGGAGTTTGCACATTCTCCCCGTGTCTGCATCGGTTTCCTCCCACAGTCCAAAAATACGCAGGTCCGGTGAATTGGCAATGTGAAATTTTCCGTAGTGTTAGGTAAAGGGGTAAATGTAGGGGTCTGGGTGGGTTGCGCTTGAGCAGGTCCGTGTGGACTTGTTGGGCCGAAGGACCTGTTTCCACACTGCAAGCAATCTAATCTAATCTGGATTATTCCTGATTCTTCGTTCACCTCTGTGTCCCATCATCATTAGCTGACCACCATGATGTAAATCCCTAGCTTAGTTTTATCATTGATCTTTTTGTCTGCCCTGTGTTCTGAAGACTGAAACCCTTCCTGTTTGTTCGTTCAGCTACAGTCATCCCCCTGCCTCACAGGAAGAATTAATACATTTATAATGCTGAGTTCTCCATCAATCTGATCACATGTCCTACAGATTGAGTTGCAACATCATTGTCCATTACCATCCTCACAGTTTGTGGTCGCTCTAAGTTCATCACTCCATACCTGATCGCCTTGCCTTGACCGGATTAAAAGAAAACAATTATCCTCAGGGCTTGAAGTTGACAAACAATGTGATTTGTTTTTGTGAAACGTTTCTTTTTCGGAGGGAATCTGGTAGCTCAAGGAATGTCCAGGATCTCCTAATTTTTGCAGACACTGACTGTTCTGTCTGATTCACGGACGCATTCACTTTGTATTTGTTTATTGCTGTTTATCGTCAGAATTTCAAAGATAAATATGGCAGAGTGAAAGCGACAATCATAGCAGTGGGAATTTTAACTCTGCTGATTTGCGTAAAAAACGTGTTTTGGTACTTCATGCTGACAGGTCAATATCGGCTAATGGAACGCCCCTGTCTCCAGATGCAGAGCACATATTTAGTACACTGCTTTCTGGGTCACGATTGAGTTCTTCCATCATATTCCACCCGGTCTTCCATTCGTTCTCATTCATTCACTCAACGTTGTCATCGTCCAACACCTTTCTTTTTCTGGGCCACCAACACTCTCTAGACACAGGGCAGTGGGATGACACCAGGAGATAGAGAGTAAAACGTAATCCCTTACTGAAAATTGTTAGATTGGGACAATTTCAAACTACGTTGGTCAAAATTTAGGATGTGTTTGCGCATGTTTTGATAGCATGGTGGGAGTACAATTCTGTATCTCTAACTACATTTGTGCTGGAATTAGAAATTGGATATCGAAATCAGAGTGTGGTCCACATTAGTGCAGAAGTATCTATTGACTTCAGTTCATCAATTCATCAAAACAATTAATTGATCAAGAAATTCATCACGGACAATGCCCAGCAGTTTGTGATTTCGATTTATTTCAATTTGAAAATGTCATTGAATACTTTGTGTTTTCAAACCTAATGAACATGGCATAATCGTTTTGCTCACAAAGTCAGGCAAATTTTCTCACTTTCACGAAAGACCAAACATGAATTACTGCAAGAGAAAGAGGACTGTATATCAATGGACATTTTTAATCAAGGATGGACCCTACCTCTATTGTGTGTGGTCTGTTCCATCTCAGTCGCAATATCCGTGCAAAAGAGCGGGAACTGCAATTGTTTTTAGTTTTAAGCCTGGTGTAGCGCTCGGAATCCCGTCAACTTCTTTCAACTGATATTCCTGTCAGCGTCATGTGTATACCGTCAACTGCAGCTTCATCTACATTCTCGTGAACTCCCATTTCACCTGCAGTTCCACAGAACAACTATCATTAACCAGACAAATCATATTGCGTTGATGTCTCCAGTAGTTGCCAGCTCTTGATCACTCCGCAACCTTGCTCACTCTTTTTCACATTCCATTGCCTCTAGTTACTACCATCCAGCTCGTTCCATGTCATTTCGCAACCATCCTCGTAAAACAACTTTACTAGCTCCAATATATCGTTTGGCTCGACACTTAACGCAGGTTTCACCATTCTACCAGCTAGCATCAGTAATGTTGCACACATTGAATTGAATATCATAAATACCAACCTGACTCCGATAGAGAAGCGAATGTGCCATGCTTACCCGATTTAGTCTTCATGTGACTCCAGACGAAGAACAAAGTGATTGAATTATAAAATGTGAAATTACAAGACTTTTGGATAGCAGGAACAGGACAGGTCAATGTTAGCATGGATTTACGAAGGGAATTTACTAATCCTCTGCATTTATTTATGAGGATGCAACTATGAAGATGAACAAGGGAGAACCAGTGGATGTGGTGTACTGGACTTTCAGAAAGCCTTTGATAAAGTCGCACATAGGACATTAGTAAGAGACATTAGGACACGTGGTATTGGGCCAAAATACTGAGCTGGATGGAAAATTGGCTGGCTAACAGGAAGCAAACAATAGGGATAAAGGGGCCCGTTTCAGAATGGCAGGCGGTGACCAGTGGAGTACCACAAGGTTTGGTGCTGGAACCGCAGCTGTTTGTAATGTACAATAATAATATATATGAAGGTATTCAAATAAATATTAGACAATGTGCTAATGACACAAAGCTGTGTGGCTGGTTGAAATGGGAGGAGGATATTATGATGATACAGGGTGACTTGGACAGGCTAGTTGAGTGAACAGATTTATGGCAGATGCAGCTTAATATGGATATATATGTGGTTATTCACTTTGGTGTTAAGAACAGGCAGATTATTATGTAAATTGAGTAAAGTTGGGTAAAGGGGAAGTGCAACGAGATCTAAGTGTTCTTGTATATCAGTCAATGAAAGGAAGCATGCGGGTACAGCAGGCAGTGAAGAAAACAGATAGCATTATGGCCTTCATAACAAGATAAGTTGAGTATAGCAGCAAAAAGATCCTTCTGCCGCTGTACAAGGCCCTGGTAAGACCACACCTGTATTGTATGCAGTTTTTGTCTCCGTATTTGTGGAAGGACATTCTGGCTGTCGAGGGAGTGCAGCATAGATTCACGAGTTCAATTTGCAGAATGGCGGGACTATCATATGTTGAAAGTTTGGAGACACTGGTCTTGTACACACTTGGGTTTAGATGGATGAGAGGGGATCTGATTGAGCTGTATATGATTATTAAATGATTGCACACAATGGAGGCAGGAAGCATGGTTCCACTAATGGTTGAGTCCAGAACCAGAGGACACGGTTTAAAAATAAGGGGTAGGTCATTTACAACAAAGTTGTGGAGAACCTTCTTCACCCAGAGAGTGGTGGATATATGGAATGCTCTGCCCCAGAAAGCAGCAGAAGCCTGTCGATACTTTCAAGGAAGAGATGGATATAAGTCTTAAAGATAGTGGAATCCAGGTTTATGGGGATTAGGCCGGAACAGGAATCTGATTGTGCATGATCATAATGAATCGTGGTCTGGCGCGATGGGCGAAATGGCCTACTCCTGGACCAATTGTCTATTGACCCTTAAATATCCTCTGAAACGAGAAAAAAAACCACAAAATTATTTCTATGACCATGAGTGACAATCAATGAATTAAAGTCCTGCCAGCATTCCCCACAACCATTGAAAGAATGATGAAAGGAATGTGCTCCGAAAGCAGGGGACTCTGCATTTAAATTCCATTTCCAGTTTGCCTTGCGCCAAATCATAGTTGTGCTAACTTTAGGATTTCAGTTTCGAAGCTTAGTTTCATTGATCAAAGAGCTGGAGAAATTAAAAGAGGATTGGGACCTCGTATAAAGCAGAGGCTGTGAATACTTAACTGGAGTTCATGGGGTTAAATCAGAAGGTCAGGTCAGTATGGTGACTCGGAGCTTCGTGCTCTTGCCTCACAGCAGCAGGGACCCAGGTTCAGTTTCTGATTTGCGTGACTGACACTCTGACGTTGTCAGATTCTTCCCGCGTCTGCTTAACCTTCCTCCAGGTGCTCTGGTTTCTTACAATAGCCCAACAATGTGCGGCTTAGGTTAATTGCCCATGCTAAACTGAGTGGGATACTCTTCCGAGGTTTGGTTTGGAATTTTGGACCAAATGGTCTGTTTCTATATTGTACTAATTTTATGATACTAGCAATGCACAGAGCGAAAGGTTAAATAATGCATTTAGTGGCAATTACAGAGTTACAGGTATTATTTGGTAAGATGTCATCAGGTTAGTTTCTCGAGTATGAGGGAGTGTTTGCCAGAACTTGGCGTGTAGTTCACATATAGATCGGCAATGAATTAGAGGACGAGGTGGCAATAATACACAGTATCATAGGGAGTGCAATTTGAAGGCATTTTTGTGTATTGAGAGTGATAGTGAATGATTGACTCGGTGTTTTGGGGATAATTAACATAGCACAACTGTGTGCTTTAGAGGAATTCATGCGGCAATTTCAGCAAGACGGCGATTTAAATGGTATCATGGCATTATTTTACTTAATGATATCATTGGGAATAACTTAGAGACAGTGAGAGATTGACAGAATGACACGTTTGGAATTAAAAGAACTTTAGGAAGTTATTGAATTGGCACGGTGGGGTGATTTGTACACATTTATGGATTGAATGACTGGTATCATGAGGGTGATTTATATAGTCACAGTCAGTGAGTTGGAGTACATCACGTGGATGTATGTGCACAATGGTGTGTGCGATGGATGGGGCACCATCGAGGTCCTTTACAAAGAATTAGTGCACGTGTGATAAGACAGGCACTCCAGAGCCCCAGGTAATCTAAAGAATGACAAGAACTGAGAGGGAGCAACCCTGCAACCCTTAACCTACAACCCTGTATTTCTCATGGTTCATGCATGCATCTTTGGATTGTGCGAGGACGCTCCACTCAAACATAGGGAGAATGTGGACACACGACGCAGACAATCACCTGAGCATCGAATCAAACCCGTCTGCTGCCGCCGTCCTTCCCTATCAGCGGCAATTGTAGTAGGAATCGAAGTGGCTCAATTACAACATGGGCCGGAGTGATTAAAGGGACGTGTATGGGGATTATTTGCAGAGTATTTGAAATAAACTGGTTGTAATTGCAATAATTTACATCGTGATCCAGAGTAATAGATTGGACTTCATTTGGCAATTTGCAGTGATAGCAAGGGAGTGATACGAAATAATTGGAGAAATTTACAGAATGATGAAGATAAGTTAGAGGATATCAAGGGATCATTTATAAAGTCATCAAGCATAAATGTGAGAATGTTTTGCGGGTAGATAACCGCCTAATACGGAGTGATTTGGAAGAATGTCTTGTGGTGATTTACCGAGTCATATGGGATAATTGCGGTAACTTAATGTGCATCAAGGAATGACATGGAAGACATGCTGTGGTAATATAGAGAGTGATAGGGAATGATTTGAACGACAACATGGGCTTATTTTACACTGCGATAAAGAGTAATTTCTGGCCAAGATGGGGATGATTTACAGAGTGATATAGAAGAATTTATGGAGCGCCATGGGGGTAATTCACAGAGTGAGCGGCATTGACTGATGGTGTGCCACGTGGGTAATTTACAGTGTGGCAAGGACAGAAATAGAGGGCGCCACTTGGTAACTTGTAGATAGAACATGACTCAGCTAATAATGTGTTTTATACATTGATAAGGAATTGATAACAGGAGATCATGTGAGTAATTAGCAGAGGTTTATGCAGTGCTTGGCAAGGCGAATTAGAAAAAATATAACAGTGATAAGGAGTGAGTAATAGGGCATAAGTAAGATTTGTAATGCAGAGACCCTGGTAATTCTTTGGATACCTGGGTTTGGATTCTATCAAGACAACTGTTTACATTTGAATTGAATGAAAGCCTGGAATTAAGATTTTAAACACTGCCAATTGTCTGGGGAATTTAAAACATCTGTTTCACGAAATCCCTTCGGGAAGGTAACTGCGAGCTTTGCCTGGTCTAGATTGTATGTGCCTTGAAATCCACAGAAATGCTATTAACTCTTAAACTGCCATTTGGGCAATTATGTATATACGATTAATAGTGACTTAGCCAGTGACACCCTGATTTTGTGAATGAATTGCTTTTACATTTTTGCACAATAGAAATTAAGGTTAACTTATGACATTTTAAGGAGTGAATCACGGTATGTAATGGGGTAATTTACTGATAGAATTCATGGGGCAGGCTCAGCCTGTTAAGTCGTCATTTAAGGGTGTGCTGTGAGTAATTTACCGAATGATTGCAAGGTCATCATGGCAATGAATCTGAGCGCAATGTGGAAAAGTGATTGGGCACAAAGAGGGGATTTGACAAAGATGGGCAATAAAGTATAAACGAACAAAAAAATGTACAGCAAAGTAAGAGGATCTTGTGCCATCCAAGCTTGGACCGATCGTTCTGCCCTAACTAAATTACATAGCGATACTTCTGCCACAATTCGATCCATAATCCCTTTATTCCCTCCCTACTTATGTAACCATCCATATTCCTCTTAATTATCGCCACATTGCTTGCTTGCACCACGCCTCTGGCAGTGTGTTCCAGGCTCCGGCCGTTCTTTGCATAAATATCTTCACCTCCACATTTCCCTTAAACTTTTTCCCTCTCACCTTGAACCTATGCATTCTTTTAATGAAAACATCAACCCGATCTACTCTTCTCATAATTTTGTGCACTTCTATCAGGTATCCTCCCAGCTATGGTTTCTTTTTCAGTGAAAACAATCCTAGCCTTTTAACCTTCATTCATAGCCAATGCCCTTACGACCAGGCAACATTTTAGTGAAACATCTATATAATCTCTCCCGATTTGCGACTTCATTCTGGTAGATTGCAGACCAGAACTGCATTCAGTTCTGCAATTGTGTCCGAACGAGGGTTTTGTATCACTGCAACATGGTTTGACAACTCTTCTACTTCATGCCCCAGCCCATGAATGCAATCTTGCCATGTGCCTTCTTAATCAGCTTGGCTGCCTGTGTTGCAACTTTTAGGGAACTGTGCACACCCAGATCCGTTTGCATCTTAATGTTTCTAAGTGTTCTGCCATTGACAGTAGGATTCACACCTAAATTTGATCCTCAAAATGCATCACCTCTCATTTATCTGGAATAAACTCCATTTGTCAATTTTGTGTCCAATTCACTAATCTCTCTCTCTCTGTCTGTCTCTCTCTCTCATACTCTTTATATAAAACTGAAGACTTAAGACTGATACCATTATAACGCCAGTACTTACCAGTCTACACACTGAATAAGTAGCCTTTCATTACTGCCTTCTTTCTTCAAGTGTCACGACAGTTTTGTGTCCATCTACCCAGCACACCATTTGGTTTTGACTTTTGGACAATGTGGGACATTATCAAATGTCTTAGTAATTTTCATATCAACTATGCACAAAGTCCTTCTCTGATCAACAGTCATTGACACCTCTTTCTAATGTTCAATCAGGTTGGTGAGACATGAACTTTCCCATAAAAAATGATGTTCCCTGACGCTAACTGGTCTATTTATTGTCCAGATGTCTATATATCTTGTCCCTAAGTATCTTTTCCCAGAGTTTTCCCAATGAAGACGTCAAACTAACCGGCCTATAATTTCCGGGAGTATCCCTATTTATTTTCTTCAACAACTAATTTCCAGTGCTCTGGAATGTCGCCTGTGTTCAAAAAGCATGTGAAGTTATCAGTTCATTCTCCAATTATTTCTACCCTTGCATCTTGCAGTAATCTGGTATAGAGTACGTTGCCCTGTGGACTTTTAAAAAAAAATTATGCAATTTAGGATAAAAAATCTTCATCCTTCAACATTTTGACATTCGCGAGAGTATGCATGCACGATCACTTGATGTCAACATCAGTCATATTCTTCTGCTAGGTGAATACTGACATAAAGTACATATTAAGAATTTCTCCCAATGTCCTCCTCTTCTCCTGGAGTGTGTGACCCGCTTTCTTCAAACATATGCCTGGAAAACTTTGTGCTTCTCCTTGACCTTGTTTGCCAATCAAGTTTAATGCACCTTTAAGCATTTAAGTTCCTTTCTAATTTATCTATACTCCTAAAGACTTCGTCAGTTTGCAGCTGCCCAGAGCTTTAGATTACATTTTTTTCCCTTTTGACTAAGTTGATAATTTCATGGTTCATGAATCCTGCCATTGTATCCTTGAGTTTTGCAGGGACATGTATGTCCTGCACTTTTATCAACTTGTCTTTAAAAGCCTATCACATGCCAGACGTAGATTTTCTCTCAATGAACTGATGCCAATCATATTTTCTAGTTCCTGCCTAACGTGGAAGTAACTGACCCTTGCCCAATTAAGGACTCTCACCCACGGGCCGCACTTTTTCTTGTCCATGACGACTGAAAATCTTATGGAGTTATGATCACTCAGCCCAAAGTGTTCTTCGACTGAAATATTGATCAGCTGGGTCATTCCCTAAAACAAAGATGCATATGGCCTCCTCCTTATGCATTGTCAATAAACTGTATCAAAAGCCCCCCGAGGACATCTAACAAATTAGTCTTCATTCAACCCCCTGCTTCTAAGGGATTCCATATCAATAAGTAGAAAGTAGAAGTCACCCAAAACAACTTCACAGTTTTGTTTCACAACTTTTTAGTATCTCACGACATATCTGTTTCTCCGCCTCCCATGAGCTGTTGGAAGTTCAATGGAATACATTCCAACAATGTGAATGTATCTTTCCTATTTTTGAACTCCACACATGATGCCTCACTGTGAGATCCCTTCGATGTGTCCTCTCTCAACGTAGCTGCGTAACGATTACTAATCAGGCATGCAACTCCGCCAGCGGGTAAGTGGTACAACGGCATGGGGGCAATTTAATGATTAATACGAAGTGATTCAGCTAACGTTAATGGAGTAATTGAATGTTGGGGAGCTAATGACAGGCTGACATGTGATAATTTAGATTATGATAGGGAGTGATTGACAGCACGTAAAACGTGTAATGCACAAAGTGATATGAATGGAATTAGACAACGTTCTTTCAGCAAATTTCAGAGTGATAGAAAGCAATTGATGGCATGTCATCGATTTAGAGCGTTCGAATTCACAGACACAGGCACCTCGGCCCAAACTGGTCCATGTCGACCAGCATGTCAAACTCCATTTATGTTTATTTCGCTCATAAAATTCTAAAACTTTACATCTATTCATTTGTCCAAAAGCCTTTTTAAATGTTGTTAATGTCCCAGGGAATGTTGTTGTACAAAGAGACCTTGGAGTGCAGGTTCATAGCTCCTTGAAAGTGGCGTCGCAGGTGGATAAAATTGTGAAGAAGGCTTTTGGTATGCTTTCCTTTATTGGTCAGAGTACTGAGTGCACAGTTGAGAGGTCATGTTGCGGCTGTCCAGGACATTGGTTCGGCCACTGTTGGAATATAGCGTGCAATTCTGGTTTCCTTCCTAGTGGAACGTTGTTGTGAAACTTGAAAGGGTTCAGAGAAGATTTACAAGGATGCTGCGAGGGTTGGAGGATTTGAGTTATAGGGAGAGGTTGAACAGGCTGGGGATGTATTCCCTGGACTGTCGGAGGCTGAGAGATGACCTTGTAGATGTGTACAAAATTGTGAGGTGCATGGATAGGATAAATAGGCAAAGTCTTTTCCTGGGGTTAGGGAGACCCGAACTAGAGGGCATAGGTTTAGGGTGAGAGGGGAAAGGTATAAAAGAGACCAACGGGGCAACGTTTTCACACAGAGAGTGGCAATTGTATGGAATGAGGTGCCGGAGGAAGAGGTGGAAGCTGGTACAATTGCAACATTTAAGAGGCGCTTCGATGTGTATATGTATAGGAACGGTTTGGAGGGATATGGGCCTGGGGCTGGCAGGTGGGAATAGATTGTGTTGGCACATCTGGTCGGCTTGGATAGGTCGGTCTGTTTCCATGCTGTACAACCGTTTGTACTCTATGATTGCATTCACCCTATCCATGCTTCTTATAATATTACACACTTCTACAAGATCCACTATCAGTGTCCTACGCTTTGAAAAACTTTCCCTAGCTTGTCTCAACTGACCATGTAACTTTAATACTGGAGACATGGGAAGATTATTGTAAATTTATTCTGCACCCTTTCCACATAATTATCAGCCTTCCAAAAGCAAGGGAACAAATGCTGAACACAATACTTGACGTTCAGCTAACCATAGCCATTTAAAATTTCAACAGAATTTTCCATATTCTCTGAACAATGTCCTGACTGATGACGGCCATTGTGGCTGAAGGGTCCATAACTGCCCTGTCTACCTGTGACTCCACTTTCAGAGAAATGTGTAGCTGAACTCGAAGGTCACTGTGTCGAAGTCGACCATTCACCATGAAATTTCTACCTTGATTTGGTTTCCAAAATGCAAGACCTCACACCTATCTGTATTAAAATCCGTTTGCCATTTCTCGCTCCATTTCCCCAGCTGTACGAGGTCATACTACAATTTTTGAAAACTTCGTCACTGTCAACCTCATAACCTACTTCAGTGTCACCTGAAAACGTTTTCATAATGCCTTGTACATTCTCATTTAAATCACTGATATAGATAAGCAATAGTAATAGCCAAAAACAATCCGTGACTCACTCCATTGGTCACATACATCGAATTCGGAACACAACCTGCCATCATTACATCCTGCTTCCTCCCATTAAGTAAATCGTGGAGACAATTTGTCAGCTCGCCCTGGATTCCATGCAATTGAATCTTCACAACAGCCTACCATGTAGAATTGTATGAAAGGCGTTACTTCAATCCATTTTAATTGCGTCGACCATTCTGCCTTCGTCATGCTTCCTGGTTACTTCATCAAAAATTTCTTACAAAAGTGTGAGGCATGATTTCCCACAGACAAAGCCTTGGTGACTACTCCTAATTATCCCCTGTCTTTCTAAATGCATGGACTTCCTGTCTTTCAGAATCTTCTCAAGCAACTTACCTACCACAGGTGTTAGGCTTCTTGATATGTATTTCCTATGTTTCTCTTTGCAGCCCTTCTTGAACAATGGCACAACATTCGCCATCTTCCAGTCAGCCACGACATCATTTATTGAAAAATTATGGAAAAACTACAGCCAGCGGCCCCGCAATTTTTTCTCTAAACTTCTGCAGTGTTTTTGGAAATATCTGGCCATGACCAGAACATGTATCTCCCGTCATACCTTCTAATACTTCCAACAACAGCAACGTGATATTGACTGTTCTCAGAATATCATCTGTAATTTCCCCAACTTTTCATGTCTTTACCCGTGGTAAACATAGAGGAGAATTGTTCATTGATGGTCTCACCTATCTCGTGTGGTTGTTCACATATATATTCAGTTTGTTCCAGGAGGGGTAGCATTCTCTCTCCAGTTATTATTTTTTTTTTACATTTTAAACAGTAAAGGACCTTCTTGGCTTCATCCTAATCTTTTCAGCCTTGACTATTTCTGCACCTCCTTTTCACCATCCTGACGATTTTCGTCAGTAGACTCCTGTATCCCCTATGTACCTCCAGGGCTTTCCTTGACCCGAGCTGCCTTTATCTGAGCATTGCCTGTGGGTTTTTTTTCTGTTAAAAGGCTTCGCATCTCTTGCAATCCATGTTTGCAATTCCTGCCAACCTTGCCGTGCACCCTCAAATGGACCTTGAACTCTTCCTATCGCACTTTTAAAGGCCTTCCACTTACTGTAGACCCTCTTACCTGCTAACTAACTACGAGAAAGTGAAGACTGATGATGCTGGTTATCAGAGTCCAAGAGGGTGGTGCAGAGAAAGCAAAGCTCTTCAGGCAGCATCCGAGGAGCAGGAGAGACGTCGTTTCGAGTTTTGGCTTTTCAACAGGAATGTGGGAGGGTGTGTGTGGGGAGAATGGGTGTGGACAAGGGGGCTGAAAGATAAATGGTAGGAGCTGGGGCTGGGGTCAGTAAGAGAGAGACTCACTGAACTGCTTTTAGAGGGATAGGGAAAACCTATTCAAAGTAGGCATCCTCGGACGATTAATTCCTGATGAAAAGCTTATGCTAGAAACGTTGACTCTCCTGCTCATTGGATGCTGTCTGACTGGCTGTGCTTTTCTAATGCCACAGTACTTGATTCTGATCTCCAGCATCTGCAGTCCTCATTTTCTCCTCATTGTTCATAACCTTTCTGCAAAGCCTCTTTCAAGGTATTTCCAGCTGTAAATCCTGAGTATCACTGAAATAAGCCTCTATTTCCTCATCGACATAAGTAACAACAAATACATCGTGTCTGTCAATTTCCAAAATGTTCCATTGTTGATCTTCTGTCATTCACTGCAAGTGACTTACTCCATACGTCATGCATTGGAAACCCTTAGGCACTGAAAGGGACGTTCCTACACAAGGCAGTACCAGCCTACAATAATGAATGTCACATCCACAAAAAAGTCACTCACCCCGTACTCCATTTGAATCATTCAAAAATTCTAAACGCAAACCACAAGTAGGCATCTTGATCACAGACAATCCCACAATTTGTTATGGCCACGGTCAGACCTACCTTTCTCTGAACTATATGACAGACATTGCCTAGTTTTTTGTATTTATTAAGAGACAAGTGGTGCTGTACTGTGTTCCAGGTATGAACTGATTGGCTCACCAAGATGTTTTATTCAAAAACTTCATTCTTGCCACACCATTAGAATACAAATTACATGAAAAGAAGGTATTAGCATATAATTTGTTTCATAGAACACGAAGAATCATCGAGCTGTACAGTGCAGAAACAGACCCTTTGATTCAAATCGTCCACACTTACTAGATATTCTGCATTAACATGTGCCAACGATAGTCCCATATTCGTCTGTTCCCATCCAGATGCCTTGCAAATATTTTAATTTTCCCAGCCTCCACCACTTTCTCTGGCAGCTCACTTCATGCAGGAACTAGTCTCTGAGTGAAATACGTTGCCCCTCAGGTCGCTTTTAAATCTTTCCCCTCTGACATTACACCGATGCACTCTAAGTTATGACTCTCATATCCTCGGAGAAAGACCCTGACTATTCACTGCAATTATGTCATTAGTGATTTTATAAAATTCGACAATTTCACTCCGACGCGCCAGGGAAAGAAAGCCCAAACCTATTCAGCCTCTCCCTACAGTACAATCTCTCCAAGCCTTGCAAATGTTCTCTCAAACCTTTCAAACTTCTCAACACCTTTCAGATTGGAGGGAAGCCGGGGTTGTATGCAGTATTCTAAAAGCGGCCTCGCCAATATCCGGTACAGATGTACCATGGCCTCCGAACATCAATATACAACACGGTGCTCAATAATGTCCAGGGTATGAAATGCCATCTTCACTACTTTGTGTATCCTAGAGTCCACTTTCAAAGAACCATAAGTCTGCACCCCAATGGCTCTTTGTTCATCAACACACTCCAGGCCCCTCCCATTAAGTGTATAAACCCTGCCCTGTTTTGCCTTACCAAAATGCAGTACCAACATTTTTATATATTAAACTCCAGCTGCAATGTTTAAGTCCATTGCGCCATCTGATCAAGGTCCCAGTGCACTATGCAGTAACGGTCTCTCTTGTCCACTGCACCATCAATTTTGATGTCATCTATAAACTTATAAATGATGATTCCTACATTCATATTCAAATCATTTATATAGATTACATAAAGAAATGGACCCAGAACTGATCCTTGTGACAAACTGCTGGCACAGGCCTGCAGTCCAAAAACCATCCATAAGCACTGTCTCTCTCCTATCTTAGAAGCAAATGTCTATCCAAATGGCTAGTTTCCAGGTATTCGATGTGATCTAACCTCACGAACCAATCTTCTATGCAGTCCATTGTCGAGCACCTTCCGAAAGACTATCTCGACAACGTTCACCACTCTGCTTTGAGTGATCTTCTTTGTAACCTCTTGGAACAATTCAAATTAGAGTGACATGATTTCCCATGCATGAAGCAATGTTGACGATCCATAATCAGTCCTTCCCTTTCCAAATACATTTAAATCATATCCCTCAGAATCATCTCCACCAAGTTCTTCACCACTGATGTTAGGCTCGCTGGTCAAACGTTCCCTGGGTTTTTCTTAACTTCTTTCTTACTTAACAAGTTAATGAAATTTTTAACCACTAATCAACTGGTTCCATATAGCAACATTCAATAACGAATTTTTTGTGAAGGCAATTCATCACAACAATTTTCGTGTCATCTGTAAACTGACAAATGATGCTCCTACATTCTTATCTAAATCATTTATATAGATTACAAAAAGCAATGGACCCAGCACGGATACTTGCGCCAAACTGCTGGCACAGGCCTCCAGTCTGAAAAGCAACCATCCACCACCATTGTCTGTCTCCTATCTTCGAATAAATTGTCTATCCAAACGGCTAGTTTTCCAGGTATTCGATGTGATCTAAACTTACGAACCTGTCTACCATGCGGACCTTTGTCGAACACCTTGCTGAAGTCCTTAGTGACCACGTGAAACACTCTGCTTTGAGCGCTCATCTTCGTAAATTCTTTGAAAAACTCAACACAGCTTGGCATGATTTCCCATGCACGAAGCAATGTTGACTATCCATAAGCAGTCCTTCCCTTTTCAAATATATTTAAATCATTTTACTCAGAATCATCTCCACCAACTTCCTCGCCACTGGTGTCAGGCTCACTGGTCACATTTTCCCTGGTTTTCACTTAATCCCTTTATTACTTAACAAATTAATGTATTTTTTATCCACTAAACGACTGTTTCCATTTGGCAGCATTCAATCACGAATCTTTTGGCAAAGGCAATTCATCAGAACATGCTTATTTTTACGTGTTATTTCTCTCCTGCTCAGTTGTAAAAACCACTGAACGAGGGGACCGAAATGTGTCCCTTTAGATTCCAAAGAGTAAGCGTTTCTGACGAAGACATTTCACTGGCAACAGAGAACCCAAGCTATTAGCTCCAGCAGTCAGTCAACAAACTTCAAGTCAACTCAACTGAAAGCAAAACAAAACGTCGCTGAATCCAACTGAACTTGAGTCAACTTTCTCTTTGAAACTGCTTGCATGGATGAAAAGTTTTTACACCACTTTGAGATAACCCTTCTGTGAGAAAAAAGAGAACACCAAGCAACTCTTAGAGGCACAGAATCATCATGCATGTCAGATCCAAGTTAATACTCTGCAGATATGAACTTAGTTGTGCAGTATTTATGCTACCAGTAGCACAATCCAAAGATAGCAATGTGTCAAGTTGTGATTCAACCGTTTGAAATTTATCAGGGAGGGGGATTTGTGGCGATGGATGCAGAAATGAATTCCACGTGTGAAGTACATTCTATACCTTTGATATTATTTTTTAGATGGCTTTTCTCAGAAATTAGAAAGCCCAACTATGAGGATAATAAAAAGAGTTTAACCTTTTAAACCGTGCACATGGAAGGGGAACCTTCCCAATGAGGTAAGAGCAAAAACTTGGTTTCGGGAGTTTAGATGTATTCCTAAGAGTCTCGATGCGGAAATATGCTTTTCTTAGTATGTAATTAAAATGTGGATCCGGCAAAAGAAAATTGCTGAAATCTGGCCGAATGGTGAGATCATTTATACAATATGTGGTGCATTCAATTTTAAACTAGCTCCATTTATTTTCTCATTGCAAGTGTACTTCTTGGGAGCAGAAACATGTATTTTGCCTTAAAGAGTTGAAAGGAACGTGCATGGAATGGCTCTGGTGGAATGCACATGAATGGCACTCTTCCGAGCTAATTGCCAGAACCCTGATTTAAAAATAATGCTACATCGTATAAAAGGTGGTTGCTGCATCATTTGTTCGGCAATTTTGCGTGTTGCACTATTCATTTGATTGAGGAATAGACCAATTATTAGATCCAACCAGTCGATAGATGCAAACGCAGACGTAGAGCGTGTTTTACTTTTATCTTTAATGAGTTGAATAATTAGTTAATATGCTGTTCCCTGAATTGGGTCTGAGCCATTGCATACATTAATGTATTTGTGCGACAGCTTAAAATCCATAGCATAAATCCAACTCATTTTAAAACATAAACACTTTTGGTGTTGTACCTCGAAATAAATGTATGAAGGTGCTGAACAAAGTAAGATTATCACCATAACATTCCTTCTTGCGTCCATCTCTGGGTCTTTGCGATTTGATCCCATGTACTCCTTGCACTCCCTTACGGACTCGCTATCCTGTAAGATATGATTGACTGTCAGAGCATTGACGAGCACAACTAATACGAATGGGAACAAACCAGTCATATTCCACTTATCCCACAGAAACAGTTTTATCCTGAAGAGACATGGTACTTCGTTGCCTTTTTCTCTCCTTATTCAAATAAAATCTAGATTCGAACTTTTTTAAAACAGGGAAGGATGCCAATTGTTCAAAGCACGATGGCTGCGCTTTTCTCAGTGCAGTATTTACTTTTAAACTTCTGGCGAAAACTTGTTACAACTCGATTAAAGGTGAAAGTGCCAGTGAATCAGACTGACCAGTCTGGGGAAACATGATTAAGAACAATAAATAGTACAGATGCAAGTGTATTAAATAAGTATCCTGGGAAATAGTGAAAGATCAATCGCCTCACCATGACATCAAATATGAATATATAATCATAGTTCTGCCATTGCCATGGCCATCAGGTATCGAGTGGTACAGTTAGAAAGTCTTCAGTTACTTCGGGTGAGAATGACAAATGCCATTAGTTGCAAAACGAAGGGAAAACACAATGCTGGGAATTACTTTTTAAACATACTCCACGCTAAACTGTTAACTGTCCATTCTGAATGCCCTTTCATTTTCATTTAAGAAGGTTTTAACCCATTTTAATTTTATGGATCTGTGTGTTCGAAAAGGAATTTGATAAAATCTGCTGTGCTAGGTAGAAACGCGAGTGGGCATGAGCGGGCAGTAGAAATTGAGGTCAGCCAACTGTGTTGAACTAACGTTATAAATGGACAATGGATAAAAGAATTCAGAGTGAAAAATGCTGGAAAACAAAGACAAACTGCCAACCAGTACTTGCTTAATTTAACCCAAAAACGTTGATGTAATTTATATGGAAAGAGACAAATAATTGACGGAAAATGGCAAAAATGAACAGAGAAACAATTCAGAAAAATTGAATTCCTGCATAGAAAAGTCGGAGGACTCACCAGAACCATCATTAGATTTTGAACACCAGCGATAATAGAAGATGAAGAGTGTCAACAGACAGGAGAACAGCTGACATACTAACTAAATTTGAATTAAACATTACAAGTAAGTATTGTCTAACACTGTGGAAGTCTGTTTGGGATTTTAAACAGCAACCCATAGGATTTCAGGAAAATAAATCGACTGGAATACACGAATTAAAGTAAAACGTTGTTGGCTTACTTGAGGAAGAATAATGTGATAATTGCCTGCATAGATTTGAAGAGTAATACAGCATGGAAACGCGCCCCTCCCCCCAAACTGATCCATTCACGCCATGGTGCCCACGCAGCTGGTTCCAATTGCTAGCATATTGGCCACATACCGCTAAACAATTCGCATCTATGAACCAATTCCCAAAAAATCTCTCTTGTACCGACCTCTGTCACATTCTCTGACAGTCTATTTCATTTTCGCAGCAGTCTCTGAATGGATAGCTTGCCCCTCAGGTAATTCCTCATTCTTTCCTCTCATACCGAAAAAGCATTTCCTCCAATCGTTGGGGAAAAAAAACAAAACCTGCATCCATTCCATCAAGGGCCGTTTTGGTTTCAGGCATCTCAATCAGGTGACCACCTCACTCTTCAAGGTTCCAAGCAATAAAGTTCTATACTTGTCAAGCTCTCCCGGTAACCAAGGGCATCTCGTTCGGGCAATATTATCATCAATCTTCTTTGCAATCTTTCCAGTTTAACGACATTGTTCCTATAACAGGGTGAATAAGAATGTATACAATACTCCAAGTGCAGCCTCAACAATGACTTATAAAACTGTAACATAAAATCTCAAGTCCTCGATCTCGTCAATGCATCAACTGATGAAGGCCAAAGTGCTAATGCCTCATTCAAAACCCTATCTACCTGTGACGCCTCTTTTAACGAACCGTGTACTTGTACTCCCAGTGCCCTCTGTTCCATAACCACTCAGAACATAACCACTTACTGGACAAGTCCTAACTTGCTTTAATTTTCCAAGAGCATAATCTCACACGTCTCTGTGTCGAATTCCATTTGCCAATCCTCAACCCATTTCCCATTTGATCAAGTTCCCTCTGTAATTTTTAATCATGTTCCTAACTTTCAACGAAACTTCCTAATTTCGTATCATCCACAAATTTACTAAACCTGTCTTATACATTTGCATCTAGATTATTTATGTAAATTAAAAATAGCGAAGGTTTTGGCTCCATAAATCTTTTGATAGGTCAAAAAATGTTCCAGGTATGCACACTCACTGCTCATTAACAACAACACAGAGATGATGAAAGCATTATAATGTAAACAAAGCAAATGAGTTAGAGAGAAAACGTAATTGAAACTATGCATTGAAAAGATGTTAAATACCTTAATATGTGATGATATGCTGGAATTTATATAACATTGGATGGAGTGCATTTTCCATTTAAAACAAAACTTCATTTCTCATATACTACTGTCAGGTAACATCAAAATATCTTTTCGGTTCCCTTAGTGAAAGCATTGTTACCATTTGAAAAATGCTTCCGTGCTGCCATTCTTGCAATGATTCACACAAAGAAAATTAATATTAAAATAAAATGCTGACGATGTTTAAAATCGGGATCAAGAATGGAAAGTAAAATTAAACGTGCAGCATTTCACGCTGCATCCGTGAGGAAAGAAACAGAGTTCATGTTCAGATTCCACCAAGGTTTGAAAGAAACTGTTATTTTTCACGATGACAGACCGGAAGGAGCGAATCAGATGGGAGAGTGTACGTAGAGAAAAGAGAAAAAGACTAAAATGTGTGACAGACTTGTAAGGTAGGCGTGAAAATAAGTAACCGCATCTTTGCTGAGAGAAAAGTCAACCATAAGCAAAGAATATATGGGCAGGGAAGGTAGAGAACAGGAAATGAAGGACGAAGGTTATTCTCTGAAAGTGTGGCGTTCAACATGAAGTCCAAACGGCAGCAAAATGCTTTCAAATGCAACGAGATGGAAGAGATGGAAGATATATGGATCAAAATGTTTACTGAGTTTTTACCTTTTCCGATGGTGCCAGGCCTGTTGCGATTCTCGAGAATTTTCGTTTATTAATGATAGCTTTAATTTGTTCATCCATATAATAACAATTTAGGTCTGCTGCTCAACTCTCAATGAATTGGAAATTTTGGGTTCTGTTTGGTTCATTCAATATGAACTGAAGGTCATTACTTCCACGTGCTGTCAAATGTCTTCAGGACTGACAAAAAAAGACCTCTTCCACTTTGAAAGCAATTGTGCTTTTCCAAAAAAGAAAAGAAAGAGAGTTGTGGGATCACTTTCCTGAAACAAATAGTTGCACCTTTCACCGAATGTTTTAATTGCAGGCACATTGAGGAACATCGTACAGACGGATGTCATTGAGATTCCATTTCGATTGGTGGCCTGTATTCAGCATAATCCCATTAAGAAATGGTTACTCTGGTTCACATAGTCAACACAATTCTACAACGACCCGTTATTTGGGACATCCTTCAGTGAATTGGCCATCATGATGTCTGATTTGACAATATCGGGTATTCTGACAAATAATGAATGGGTAGGTTATTAACGATGTAACCTCAAAAATTGAGACGTTTTTACTTTTGACATTGGTATAAAAGACCTGAATTCTCGTAATTTATGCACCAATCATGAAGTATCAACAGTTGTTCAATTTTTCAGCGCCAATTCAAAATGACACATTGTTAATAAAACACAGACCATGTCACAAAGAGATTTACACGGAAAGTTTGTCTCGATCGGGAGACCTATAATGCTTTGTCATCAGTGAGAGACCTTGGTGACGATCGTAATCCGAATGTGACCACAGCTCAGCGAAAATGCTTGGTTCAGGAAGTGTGCAACATGGAAAATGACTGATCAGGTATGCCAATGACTGCACGCATCTTATATCATGCTGTTCAGGTACGATGGAATATCTCTGTATCTTGTTTCGTGCATACTGGTTTGTCGCTCGGTCCTGAAGACAAAACCTTCATAAGAAACCTGCGTTCATACATGCCAGATTCTTGTAATTTCATAGTGTGAGATTTTCAGGAGGATATTGAAGTTGCAGCATCCTGCAAGCTAATTATTAATTATTTTTCTTTACATTTGGAAAAGAAAACGGATTGAGGAATCCTAGTGAAAATCCTATTACAATATTACATGTATTGGGAAATCCCAAGAACTACCAACTCCCATAATAGGAAATAAATTAGAATCGAAGCTATATTTTCTCTTGTTTCAAGTAACATCGAATCTGTTTCTGATTTGAAATTGTTTTGTGTACTTTCAGAAAGTGAAGATTTTCACAATCCGAATCACACTGACAGGAGGAAGCTGCAACTTTCACTAAGGTCAATCCGTTGGCACATAATGCATGTTAAATATGTTTTTACATCAAAGTATTAGGAGCTTGAACATATTGGCTAACACTGGGCCATTCCAGGATGAACATTAATCTTGAAATTTGCTTTGCATGAATTAAGGTTCCAAAGAAACTCAACACAAACTCTATGAATTGCACAGAGCCTACAATATTAGCATTGAGTTCCGTAATCTTTTTGAAATGTCAGAAAACCCCACAAATTGTAATGCTACAACACAATGTAAGTTAAGTTTCAAACTGAAATAAGTTATATAGAAAGCAGAACTCCTTAAGCAAACATAGTCAGTGAAACAAAATTAACGCTTGAAGCAATCATGGTCCGGAAACTGACAGTAATACTCACACTCAGTTAATGTAACTATATAAAATACACACCATTATGAAAACAGAAAATGACAAACTGATCTAATCACGGTAATGTAACGACTAAATCTAAGACCATCCACCAAATAGACGTTGGTCAATATTACAGTTTAATATCACAACTGAAACCAAAATACCATGTCAGATCACCACTGCTTCTTCATGTGGCCTATTAGACCAACTGAACAATCAAACCATTAGCAAAGATGTGGAGGGCACAATTATAGATTATTAATGTGCAACCGTGTTTTTTTTTCTTATAAGCACAGATCGTATTTAGTTTGGTGATAATTCAAGCCATGTGACAGCGTGAGTTGATTCTCACCATGTGTTATAAGACTCCCCCCTCTAATTACCATTTCATGACTCCCAATCAATAATCACGTTTCGACATCATCTTCTCAGACACTTTCCACAGCAACTCATCACACATTCTCGCATTCAGCAGCATCCATTGCACAAGCGCGCTAAATAACAAAAATCATTGGAGGCATTGTCATTCTTGGGATGCCCTGTTCCTGACATCTACCATGGACATGGCAGATTGAAGAACTCGGCTGCCAACTGCGTGAGCATGATCTGGAGCTGTTGTTTCATAAGTAGTGCAGAGGTAGGATTTCTTGTTACGGCCAGCAAGAGAGGACAATATTCCAAACCATGGTTCAATGTTGCACCTATTCCAAAACAGTCTCAGATGCCTGGAATAAAGTTCAGCATTGTAAAAGAATGGCCAATGACCATTCCCACTTCAGTAACGTAAGCACCAACTTTCCAAAATCTTATATTCACTCTGCATTTGCCACAATACCCACTGGCTTCCAAGCCACAAGGACTACCATGCTAACAATGCAGAAATTTATATAGAGTTTCACACAGAGTTCCTTCGTTTGGATAAAACTTCAGAAATAATTTGGGGATTTATTGAACGAAATCCTGGGTGAATTGCTGTCTGGAATCTTTTAGATGTCATACCGTGCTTCTACTGTGCCTCAGTGGTGGAGAGAGTAGATATTTTGAGATTTAATGTGAATCACATGGGTGGTTTGACCTGAATGGTTCCCGATTTTCCTTTGTATTGATGTATCTGCATATATTCGGGCGTGAATTTATTTCATCACGTGATTTTGATCTTGCAGACCGTGTACAGCTTTTTGGGGAGACAGAACTTGAGTCACTTGCTCAAATATCCTAAGCCTCTAAACTCTCCTTGTATCCATTGCTTTGATAGGACTAGTCCAGTTCAGTTTATGATCAACTGTAAAAATGCAGCATGTAGATACTGGAGATATTAGATTCATGGAAATGCCGTTAAGAATCACTGATGAATTGCAGACCAATGAGGGAGAGGCTGTAATTAAGTTACGTATTCTTCTGTTTTTGTGAACATCGCAATCACCCGATACAGAGACACATGTGAAACCTGAGTGTCTGCAGTCCTGTGATGGATAGGTAGACATAATAAATCCTAGCTTTTTGTTCAGGCCAAACACCTAAATGCACGAATGATATAACATTTACACTGATCGCTCCCCCAAATCCCTCCTCATCAACATAAGGTATTAACATATGTACGTGGATCAGCCACTTGACCGGGGAGAGAGTTCGCAGATGTTTGGCAACAGAGTCAACAATGAATGCACAGTAAACTACTGTTTACTGCGTTGAATATCTGTCATGAATTCCTTGAGAATTCGAGTTTCGTACAATTATAGAACAGTGAATACAAATGATCACAGTCGAAAACAAGCTAATAACGCAAAGATGATGGAAGTATGGCTGGCTTACGTGGAAAGAAAAGCATGATACTCGTCTAAGTCTGTGTTGCTCACTTTCATTCAGTAAAATTCTCAACTAGCTGAGCTTAGCTGGAAACAATGGGGATTCTCCAAAACGCAGTTAACAGCCTTGAGTGTGTTCTACGATGGCAGGAAAATGCTCGGTGAATGGCCTTTGTGGATATGAAGTCGAGAGCTGGAACTCGTGATGTTGCAGGATCATCACCATTTGACATTAGCACAGCTTCCAATGCTGATCAGTGACTTGGTGTGATCAGTGCCCTCCACTTGAGAAACATCAGTTGTTTATCCACTTTCATCCTCGCGTTAACATCTTTCAGATTTAGAAGATTAATTCAGTTGTCGCCATCTGCTTGTTCCAACATTTCAAGCAGTGACACCTTGTAAGCTTATGCAATAAAAGTATCGCATGGATATCGCTACATGTAAGTAATTAAGGCTCTGAGAATGGGATATCAGAATTGAAGATGAGGGAAATTGCATGCAGGAGCAAAGGACAATTCATTCCTATATGACGTGCATCTTCCGATAGATACAGTGACAAAAATATTCTACATGGCCCTGGGCATAATTGGTCTCCCTGGCAAGTTACTTATGACACTGATGGTGAAACATCCCTGGCGGATAGGATCAAGGATAACCCCAAAGCATTCTATGCGTATGTGAGAAACCTGAGAATGACGAGAACGAGGGTAGGTCCGATCAAGGACAGTGGTGGGAGACTGTGTATTGAGTCGGAAGAGATAGGAGAGGTCTTGAACAAGTACTTCTCTTCAGTATTTACGAACGAGAGGGACCGTATTGTTGAAGAGGAGAGTGTGAAACGGACTGATAAGCTAGAAGAGATATCTGTTAGGAAGGAAGATGTGTTGGACATTTTGAACAACTTGAGGATAGACAAGTCCCCCGGGCCTGACGGGATATATCCTAGGATTATGTGGGAAGCAAGAGAGGAAATTGCAGTACTGTTGGCAATGATCTTCTCGTCTTCACTGGCAACTGGGGTGGTACCAGGGGACTGGAGAGTAGGGAATGTTGTGCCCCTGTTCAAAAAAGGGAATAGGGATAACCCCGGGAATTACAGGCCAGTTAGTCTTACTTCTGTGGTAGGCAAAGTAATGGAAAGGGTACTGAGAGATAGGATTTACGAGTATCTGGAAAGACAATGCTTGATTAGGGACAGCCAGCACGGATTTGTGAAGGGTAGGTCTTGCCTTCCAAGTCTTATTGAATTCTTCGAGGAGGTGACCAAGCATGTGGATGAGGGTAGAGCAGTGGATGTAGTGTACATGGATTTTAGTAAGGCATTTGATAAGGTTCCCCATGGTAGGCTTATGCGGAAAGTCAGGAGGCATGGGATAGAGGGAAATTTGGCCAATTGGATAGAAAACTGGCTAACCGGTCGAAGTCAGAGAGTGGTGGTAGATGGTAAATATTCAGCATGGAGTCCAGTTACAAGTGGAGTTCCGCAGGGATCAGTTCTGGGTCCTCTGCTGTTTGTAATTTTTATTAATGACTTAGATGAGGGAGTCGAAGGGTGGGTCAGTAAATTTGCAGATGATACAAAGATAGGTGGAGTCGTGGACAGTGAGGAGGGCTGTTGTCGGCTGCAGAGGGACTTAGATATGATGCAGAGCTGGGCTGAGGAGTGGCAGATGGAGTTCAACCCTGCCAAGTGTGAGGTTGTCCATTTTGGAAGAACAAATAAGAATGCGGAATACAGGGTTAATGGTAGGGTTCTTGGTCAGGTGGAGGAACAGAGGGATCTTGGGGTCTATGTACATAGATCTTTGAAGGTTGCCACTCAGGTGGATAGAGTTTGTAAGAAGGCCTATGGAGTATTATCGTTCATTAGCAGAGGGATTGAATTCAAGAGTCGTGAGGTGATGTTGCAGCTGTACAGGACTTTGGTTAGGCCACATTTGGAGTACTGTGTGCAGTTCTGGTCGCCTCACTTTAGGAAAGATGTGGAAGCTTTGGAGAGGGTGTAGAGAAGATTTACCAGGATGATGCCTGGAATGGAGAGTAGGTCGTACGAGGATAGGTTGAGAGTTCTCGGCCTTTTCTCGTTGGAACGGCGAAGGATGAGGGGTGACTTGATAGAGGTTTATAAGATGATCAGAGGAATAGATAGAGTAGACAGTCAGAAACTTTTTCCCCGGGTACAACAGAGTGTTACAAGGGGACATAAATTTAAGGTGAAGGGTGGAAGGTATAGGGGAGATGTCAGGGGTGGGTTCTTTACCCAGAGAGTGGTGGGGGCATGGAATGCGCTGCCCGTGGGAGTGGTAGAGTCAGATTCATTGGCGACCTTTAAGCGGCATTTGGATAGGTACATGGATGGGTGCTTAATCTAGGATAGAAGTTCGGCACAACATCGTGGGCCGAAGGGCCTGTTCTGTGCTGTATTGTTCTATGTTCTATGTTCTATGTCGATGTTCTATGATGTTGTTTAAACCTGTGTTGGAATAGTTCCACTCTTCCATTAAGAGCAATAATGTTGCCTCGAATATTTGGAGACACATCCCTGAGACATCGTAGTTTATCGTGCAACTTTCACTGTATCAGGTCTCCTCACTTTTTTTTTTCATAGTTAACCTGCATCTGATGATCAAACAACAGCAATTGTCCGGAGCATACCCACTTGATTAATTGAACACTGATGAAGGCCAGTCCTCCACAAAGGAGTAAAGAATGAATTTGATTCATTTTGTGACGATCAGAAGGTATCTTTCACAGAGACTTAGAAAAACTCCAAGATATTACATGAATATAGACTAGTGAATGCAAGTAATCAGAGGAGATTATTGATCGAATATTTAATGGCTTGAAAATTGATGGACGTTTGTTGATTTTTTTAAGAGAAAGGGGCCGAAAAGCAGGTACATTCAAAGGGATGCAAGATCAGGCAAAGCGCAAACTTTTATTTCAGTAGCAAGTATTATTGCTATTAGAGCATACAGTCAAGTTGCTGCGAGAAGATTGGTGTTCATGAGGAAACAGAATCAAGGAACAATGTTTACTGGAGTAAAAAAGATGAAAGTACGCCAAAAAAACTTTTAAAGATAGCGTGTTAAATTATCAATAGTTTGTTAAAAGTCCTGAGACGAGACAGGAAATAAGGAAAATGGCATCAGGTGAGTGCAAAGAAATTGCCACCAGCGCAAGCGATTCTGACGAATTCAACTTAGTGTGGTTGTTACGATACTGTCAAGATGAAAACCTTAATTTGTCCTACATTTTTTCGAAGATAGATCATAAAGACAGAGGTGCAGAGTATTTAAGGTATTTAAAAAAGGGAGTAGTTAAATTTTCCAGTTCAGGTTATTTTCTTCTTTTTGTTTAGCTGTTGCATTCACAAGACGTCCCTCCTATTCGTAAGAATCTGCGTTGCTTTGTGCCGTTAACTTTGTGCCAAGAGGCGTTTTTATTTTGGTCTAATATGGCAAACGACAGTTATTGATAATAGTTGCTGTATCAGGTCAGTTATGTTTCCCACTTATTAAGTTAATCTATTGTTCGTATTTGAACTGCATTGTTTAAATAAATTCTGTTTTGCTGAAAGCCGAGTGGTTTGCACAGTTGCTTCACCATTGGAACACACACTTCATATATGCCTTTAAAACAAGTACAAGTTAGTGTCTAGTCTTCCCTTTAAAAACGTTTTTCAGAGGGTGTGGCCTGGCCCACAATAGATCTGGGGATCTTCTACGATCATTCTGTAATTCCCATCTGAGTTTTGGATTGGTCTCAAAGGTGGTGAATGGTAGTTGTTAGTATCTTTTGTTCTGAGTATTAGATTTGGTTTGCTTCAAACGAGAGGTAATCATAACAATGTCTTGACATTTAAATTTGTTGAAACTGCCGTTGGAGTCTTTGGAAATGACTCAAATGGAACTGGAGATGACGCTGCTGGAAGAGGGAAGGGAACAGCAACAGTTTCAAATACGGTAAATAGCAGATGAAGGACAAAAGAAAAGAATCGCTCTGGCAGAACAAACAGAAAAGAAGAAGGCCGTAGCAGAAGAAAGGAAAAGACAGGCAGAAAAGAAAGGGAGAAACAGAGAGAGATTGAGCTTCAGAGGTTTGCGATTAAAAGAATGGAGATGAACATAGAAGATAGGCTCAGTGACGAGGCTGGGAATGATGAGTACCCTGGCCTTAGCCAAACGCCAGGTTGGAATATGTTTAAATATATCCAAGCATTGCCTACATTTGACGAGAAGGATGCAGATGCCTTTTTAATCACAATAGTGAAATTGGCTTAGCAAATGTAGTGGTTAGAGTCCATTTGGGCATTGTTGAACTACACAAAGATGATGGGTAAAGGGAATGAGGTATTTGCATCAGCTAGCATATCTGTTTTCTGCGGCGGATGAGGAGGTGAAGGAAGTTATCTGAAGTGTGTACGTGTCTGTGTCAAGAGCATACAGATAACACTCCAGTCATCTAAGGACGGACGCTGGCCAAGTAAACATTGAGCTTGAAGTGATGAAATGAATTAATTTTTTATAGTTTTCACGGTCAATAAAAATAAATCAAACGTATGACTGTCGTGGAGTGACAATTATTTTGTAGAAGTTAAGAAAATACATATTTCTAGAAGTAGTGAGAACACATGCGGAAGAGCAGAGAGAAAAATGGCAAAATTCGCAGCTGAAATGGCTAATTGTTATGAATTGGTCCAGAATTCGAAGCTAGAATTCTGGCATCAATTTCAATCCTTGAAGGATTGACATTATGGAAAAGAGAAATAGTCATTTATAAGGGAAAAATATATTTCTTTGAAGATAATAAAGACAGCTTAAGACAGGGGAGAAAGGATACTCGTGAAGGGGAAAGAAAGGTAAAATACAGAAACGTTTTCAAGTAAGCCACATGAAATCACAATGGAGGTAGTACAAAAAAATGTGCTGGGAAGACGGATAAAGGAAAACAGGGTATGCCAGCATAGCTTGTTAATATGTTAAAGTAAAGCAACGTGCAGGCCAAAGCTGGGCCGTAATGTACAACCCGGTTGAGGTTTGTTTGAGAAGACTGTCCCAGATCTTTTTGAACAATTCATTTGCTAAAGTATGGGATACTCACAAGGCCTGGATCAACAGGTAAAGAGGTTACACAAATAGGAAGTAATGGATCATGTGAATCATTGATATTGAGAGATGAGGAGATATGTAACTCAGAGAGACTGTTGCCAGAAAATGTGAAATTCAAGGTGAGACGAGAAATGCTTCCTTATATAGAGTGATGATGAGCGTCCAGAGGAGAGATGGTGGGTAGGCATACTTGACAAACTCTCAGGTCCAGGAATACAATTTATCCTGGGTAATGTTATAGCTGGATCACAGGCAGGAATGCTGCATCCTATTTCTGAAAAGACATTGAAACATCAGGCAATTGAGGTATTAAACGAAGAATATCCTGGTTTTTAGCTGTCTGTGTGATAACAAGTTCGAAGAGGCACTGATTTAAACAACAGGAGAAATCAAATAACGCAGGTAAGGAAATTGATGTAGATGGTTAGAGACCATGTTTATTTGAGATTTGAGCCAAATCAATAACAGGCGGAGGACAAATGTATATGTTTAACTTGAGACATTAACTGAGTTACAACAGAATGATGAAATCCCGTAGCAATTGTGTCGCAAGTCGAACATAAAAGGTGAACCTGAATATGTGCCTGAAATTTACTATCTTATAAATGAATCCTTTGTGAGGAACTAAACACCATCATATATTCAGACGGATGAAAAATGCACAGAAGTTTCTCAATTTGTGTTGCATGTGGTTGACAAAAAGGAGGTGTTACTGGTAGCACATGAATCAGCATTGGGAGGTTTTTGAAGGGTAACAGACAATCAAGGGAAAATACAAAGTCATTTCTATTGGCTTGAACGGAATAAGGATGACTTTTTGTGAAACAAGGATGGAATTGAATTTTTCCAGACGTATCACTATGTGGTAATTGGAAATCCAGGGGCGTTCGTAAAACCTGCACATGTAATATGCATTCCTGCACTTGTGTAACCTTTTACAAGAGGTTTAATTGATTTCTTAGGACCCCCACGTAAGCAAGAATTGCGAAACAGTATTTTTCGACAATGATGGATATGTACACTAGATTTCCTGAGGCCATTGAATCATGCAATGTCACAGCTGAAACGATTGTGGAGGATTTACACATTGTTTTTCACTATTCATGGTCGACCTATAGAAATACAATCAGTTCAAGGGTCAAATGTTACTTCAAAATCATTCGTTGAATGTATGGATTGTTTCGGAATAAAACAATTCAAATCCACTGCCATTCAGAACCTCAGGGAATGTTAAAAAGATAGCATCAAAATTAGAATACCACGTTAGCTTATAGATAAAACCATCCAGATGGTTGGTACTAAGCAATTCCATTTTACTATGAGGGCTCCAAGAAATGGATCAACCAAATTCTGTTTAAGTTAGCTTTCAGGCATAAGGTGAGAGGACCACCCAAACTACTTAAGGAAAATTGATGAATCAGAATTCAGAGACCACGTACGTGTGCTGTGTGTCAATTTGTATGGAACAGTTAAATAGATCGTGGAAATTAGCTGAATAGAATTTAAATATAACGTATCACTGCATATGATAAAACAGGAAGCCGGCTGGAACTATGGACAATTCGCAATTTTGCTGATGGAGTGTTAGTGTTACTTAGAGTGAATGTTGAAAATGTAAAAGGGAGGTTTAGTGAACCTTACACAATCGAAAGAAGATTGAGAGAGACAAGGGCTCCCGATAGGAAAAAAAAACCTTAAAGATTGTGTCAAGTGACTATACTCAAACATCATTGTCATAGGTACGGAAATCAAACCAATAATGTGTTATTACGTGCAGAGGATTCTGAATTGGGCATGACTCAAATTAAGTTGGAGAATGAGGAAGTTCCCAAAACTGGAATAAATTATTAATTTACCTTCCAGAGGAAACTGGAAATGGCCTGAAAATGTCCTTACTATCGCATGGGGAGATAAATAGGAGTGAACTGGGTAGTACATATTTAATGATTTATGATGGACAAATAGGAAATTCGGTTCGAATTAAGCAACATCATTATTGACTAACACTCTACAGTTCTGGCAGGTTCAAGAAGAGATTGAAGGCATGTTCCCAGATAACAAAATGAAAGTGAGTCGGGTTGACTGCAGATCACTAATCAGAATATTGCCAAAACCAGTTGGTGATGGCACCCAACAATTGCGTGTCGACTATCACAAGGTCAATGCAGTCACAAAATCTGTTTCATATTTCATTATAAGTTTGGAAGATGGTACTGAGAATGTGGGATAAGGATTTTCTTCTATGTTGGGTTTACTGAGAGGATATTGCCAATTCACTTTTTTTCTGCAACAGCGAAGACATTTTCAACTTTTGTAACATTGAATGGGCTATACCAACTCAAATTAATGTCATTTGGTATGAAAACTGAGCCAACAACATTTCAAAGATTGACCAATGGAGTCATTTGTGGACTACAGTGTTCTCTGATATACGTTGATGACTTGGTGATTTTGGGTCACATGGAAGGAACGTTTGCAGCATTTATTGAAATTATTGGATCAAGTTTGGAAGGCAGGTTTGATGATACATCTGGCCAGGAATAAATTCGTCAAAGTACAAGTCATGTTACTGGATTATGTTATCTGATATGGAGAGATGGCCCTACGGAATGTGAAACCAATCGTTGTCGAGGAGATTCTCATACAAACGACACAACGAACAGTATTATGATTGTTGGTAGTAAAACCATTTTAGCGAAAATTTGTATCATATTTTAGTTGTGTAGTTGCTCCACTGACTGGTTAATTGCTGAAGTACAAGAAGTTTTAATAACGAGAAGACCGTCATAAGGCATTTGACAGCATGAAGGCTATGTTAAACACTGCTCCATTTTTCGCCATACCTCATTACGCAAAGCCATTCAAGGTGACTATAAATGTGAATCATGGGGTTTCCATTGCAGTACTCTCAGGTGAGGAAGATGAGATTAGAGAAAAGAGGAAGACCTACCGAATATTGATCCTGGAAATTGAACATTGATCAACAGAAATATTCCACAAATTATAAGGAAATCTTGAGCGTTATGTTAGCATGACAATATTTCAAAAGTTATATTGCCATGAATATTTTTGAGACAATTTTATCTCCTTATAATAACTCAATAGCTGATTAATGCAACCATTCGAGTTGAAACTGGTACACCTGGCATGACGTAAAATATAATTGTCAATGTGTTGTTGAGAATTGGACGAAGACAGAGGTCAGCGTTTATTGACAGCAGTAAATGATTCGAAGCTGTACAGGGTAGTGAATGTTTGCATGCTTGGAATCAATGTGAAATATATGCAACAGTGCAAAATGAAGATGTTTTTACATGAAGCTATCTTTGTTTTTGACGTGCGTTTTCCTTTAAGGGCCAAGGTGCGATGATGCTGTCACTTTAGTAAGGATTATTTTGTCCTTGGTTTCTTTGAATAGGTGACATAAATGCAGAGATCCCGACGAGACTAGGGAGTTTAACTGTTTTACAATGGAAGTGGAATGGTCATAGAGAAGACATAACATCGTTTTTTGCTCCCGCATCAAGGTTTTTCTTTCTCGCACTAATTGATGTATCCAACGCAAGATATTGGAATCCAGACGTATTGCAAGCTTCAGTAACGTGTTGTAAAATACCTGTCTTCCTCTGAAATCTCTCATTGGATGTTGTTCCCTCCTGTCTCGAAAAGCACGTGTTTGAATTTACCTTTTTGCCAAGGAGAGTCTTTATAATGGGATAGTACTGTACTGGAACAATTAATTAGTAATAATGACTGTGGAGATTTGGTTACGATTTCTAATTTGTACGTTTTCTAAATTCTGCCTTCTTTTGTCCGTGTTTCAGTTGTAGTATTTGGGAAATTCCTGTTTTTCTGAGTAGTTTGAACAATTGCACCAGTAGTCCTGGAGTACCCCCTTCACATCTGCCTTTAAAACATGGCGCAGGCTTCTTCCTGGAAATAAATTTGAGGGGATTCTACGTTGTTCCATAACATGGAGGTTAAGCATGAAATCATGACTGACTCTTCACTGAGGATGGAGTATTTGTAAGGTGGTTTGATTCAATCTTCCTTCGTGACTGTTCGATTGGACGTATTTGAAATAATTCTGAACACTAAATTTCCACTTGTGCGATAATGTTTCAGCATATTTTAAAAATTTAAATTACATTGACAGACTATCGTGAACATGTCCAGTGATTGACCTGCATTACAATCAACTGATTAATAAAAGATGTCGCCTACCAAGGCAGGTTTAACTCGGGAATCTGAGGACTTCACTATGAACATCAATTGGGAACAAAAGAGTGTGTCTAACAAATGGTAATGTTCTATTTTACCCCATAATCGCATTCATTTCAAGAGCCCAGTGTGAAATGGTGTACCACAGGGGTCAGAGCTGAATCCTCATTGTTTGTGATTTCACAAATGCTGTTCATGACAATGTGTCGGCGGGATATAGATTGGCCTGGTTGTTGACACTGCAAAGGAAGATGTTTTGATTCAGCAAGTTATTAACTGTTTATTCAGATGAGCACACTAACGCAAAACGGACAACAGATTGAACAAGATAAAGGGATTAGTGCATAAATGGCAATACAATCACAGTAGCACAGTGACAGAGGGATCTTGGTGGACTTGACCAAAGATCTGACGTGATGGTCAGAAAACGTATAAGGTAGTTAAGAAGACAAATGGTACTCTTGACTTCACCAGTCGTGCCATAGATAATACGAACAAGCATGCCATTTCGAGTAATTCAGAAATTCTTCGAGGTGATAACTATTATAAAGAGCATCGCTATGACCCCTTGTGTTGATCGCAGTTGTAACAATCCATCGAATAATCAATCATAACCTGGAAGAACGATTAAAAGAGAAAAGTAGCAGGTTTCGAGTGGATTCAAGGATAGTCATGTTCCCAGTAGGTGGTGGATATCTCAGAGACCAATTGTCGTGGAAAACATCAGAAACCTTCGAAAGTGTTTAGAATAACTTTTGAAGTCTTGTGGGCACAATGCTAAATGGTGGAATTAGAGCCACCTAGAGATAGAGGTGTACAAGTTGATTAAGGGTTTAGATAGGGTTGACCATGAGAGCCTTATCCACGTATGGAGTCAGCTATTACAAGGGGGCTTAGCTTTAAATTAAGGGATGGTAGGTATAGGACAGATGTTAGCGGTAGATTCTTTACTCAGCGAATCGTGAGTTCATGGAATGCCCTGCCAGTAGCAGTGGGGGACCCTCCCTCTTTATGGGCATTTAAACGGGCATTGGATAGGCATATGGAGGATAGCAGGTTCGTGTAGGTTAGGTGGGCTTGGATCGGCGCAACATCGAGGGCCAAAGGGCCTGTACTGCGCTGTATTTTTCTATGTTCTATGTTCTTAGAAATGTACAGGTTGGAAACAAACGCTTCGATCCAATTCGTCCATGCTGACCAGATATCCAAACTAAATATTGGCCACCATTTGGCCCATATTCCTGCAAATCATTCTTAATCATATATCCAACGAGATGCATTTTAAATGGTCCAATTGTACCAGCGTCAACCACTTTTTCTGGCAAATCATTTATACAGGTGCCATGATCTGCCTGAAAACTTTGCCCCTTAAGTTCCTTTTAAATAATTCCCCACTCACCTTAAGCCTATACCCAGCAGTTTAGATCTCCCAGACTCTGGAAAAAGGCATTGACTATTCAACCTATGCTTGACTGTCTTGATTTTATAAATCCCTATAACGTCACCGCTCAGCTTCAAACACATCAGGGAAAATAGCCCAAGTTAATTCAGCTACTCCCTCCAGCTTGAACTCTAGAACGCCAGGAACATCCTTGTAAATCTTCTCTGAAAAAGTTTACGCTTCGCATCATCCTTCCAAAAGCAGCGAGAAGAGAATTGCATGCAGTATTCCAAAAGAGGCCCAAGCAAAGCCGTGTACTGTTGCAACATGACCTCGTAAATCCTACACTTAATGTACTGACCAGTAAAATCAAGCAGAACAAGTGCCTTCTTCACTATTCTGTCTAGTTGAAACTCCACTTTCAATAAACAGTTAATGCGCACTCCAAGCACGCTATGTTCAGCGACTCTCTCATAAATGCTACTGTTAATTATATAAGCCTTGCCCTGATTTGCCTATGCAAAACTTATGTCATTTTACTTTTATTTTTGGCTGTAGTGAGTAAATTCGTCAAAGAATCCCGTCGTACTGTATGATTCTTTGCTTCTCTAAATCTGGAATTGTCCTGAAGCTGGATGCAGAGCTGAACACATACATCGGATTTCATTTATTGGACAGAGTATTGAGTACAGGAATTGGGAGCTCACGTTGCAGCTGATTGATCAATGGTTAGGCCACTGTTGGAATATTGCGTGCAATGCTGTTCTCTTTCCTATCGGAAAGACGTTGTGAAACTTGCAAGGGCTCAGAAAAGATTTACAAGGATGTTGCCAGGGTTGGAGGAGTTGAGGTATAAGGAGAGGCTGAGCGAGCTGGGGCTGTTTTCCCTGGAGCGTCAGAGGCTGAGGGGTGACCGGATAAAGGTTTACAAAATTATGAGGTGCATAGATAGGAAAGTATTTTTCCTGGGGTTCCCTAAACTCGCGAACTTTAGGGTGAGAAGGGGAAAGATATAATAGAGGCCTACGGGGCAACATTTTCACACAGAGGATGGTCCGTCTATGGAATGAGCTACCAGAGGAAGCGATGGAGGCTGGTACAATTGCAACATTTAAAAGGCATTTGGATTGGACATGAATAGGAATAGGTTTAGAGGGCTACGGGCAAGGTGCTGGGAAGTGGGACTAGAATAGTTTGGGAAAGCTGGTCGGCATGCATGGATTGGACGGAAGGGTATGTTTTTGTGCTGTACATCTCGATGACTCTGTGACTCTATGTGTGGCATGGCATTATTCTCACTTCAAACAATGTGAGATTAAATTTGGCCAAGAACTGAATCAAATCCCTCCCTGAGCATAACCGTGAAATTATTTGTGCTATCGGGGAAGATGTTCACTGAGTATAAAATATCACCAACAGTCATTACTTCGACTGAAGTGCCGTAAAATACTTTTGTAGCCTTTGAACAAATTACGATAAGACCCTGTCCTTGCTTAAAACAGCCCACTTTCTGTTCCAGCTCTTTAAGCCTTATGAAAACGAATTGAAATGCCATCTTTTACATGAACAAAGATTACCTGATTTCAGAACTTTTTAATTTCCCTACTCCACACGGTCGACTGATCCACATTCTTAGCCATATTTTGGGGGGCAGCGAGGAGACAGGAAGAGGGTGCAGGGGTGCCGAGAGTTAAGTTACCAACTTAAAAGGGACTTTTCTCGAGAGTCAGGCCTCCATTTCTCTGGATCAGCGAGCAGAGAGGCAGAGACGAACGGGCATACTGAGAGGTACGTTATTCAATTAAAAAGGAATTTACCTCGAGAGTCAGGCCTCCACCTTTTGAGAGAGACTGCTGGGAAGTTAATCACTGCTTTAAAAACGGACCTCGTGAATAGCTGGAGCACACGCTGAGCATGAGTGAGCATGTGAATGCTGAATAAGTGAAATAATATACTTGATCAGTTATGTTATAGCAAACGCTACTTAGGTCGCGACTCAGACCCATCCTCCTTCACAAACCAAAAAAAAAACTCTATGCACTGGATTGGTAAAGTAACATGTCTTTGAATTATGCTTCATTTTTCAAAAGTTTGTTTCGTAATTTAAAATAGTGGGAGTGGTGGTTAGGCAGTTGAAAGTTACTCTTCAGAATGTAGAATGTAAGGGTCACCACTCATAGCTATGTTGAATTCATCTGTGTAAAATGCACCCCATGCCAGCTCATGGAAAGCCGCGTTAGTGAACTGGAGCTAGAGCTGGATCAAATTAGCACCATTCAGAAGGCGGATGGGGTTATTGAAACGGGAAACAGGGAGGAAGACAGACCTCAGGTGCAAGAAAAAAGATGGACGTGTTACAATCATGGACAACGTGAACTTGGCAGACAGTGCAGGGATGCCATGTGGTTGTTCCCCTCAATTAGGAGTATGCAGTTTAGATGCTGCTGTGGGGGTGGGGCTGGGGGGAGCGGTTTTCGACGTACCAGAGATAAGCCATGGGTACATGTCTCTGGCACAGAGTCTGTTACTGTTACTCAGAAGGGACGCAGAGAGAGGAGCAGAATATGAGTCATTGGAGCTTCATATTTCAGAGCATATACAAAAAAGGTTTTGTGGGAATGAGAGAAACTCTTAGTTAGTGTGTTACCTTTCAGGTGCCTGGGTTTGTCATGTTTCGGATTGTGACTCCAGGATCCTTAAAGCAAGGGGGAGCAGCCCCAAGTCGTATTTTCCAAAGTCACTAATTACATACGTACCAAAAGAGATGGGGATTTAAGGCAGATATCCACGGAGTTAGGGTGGATGCTTAGAGCTAGGACAAAGGTTTTATCGCTCATTTGTTACCTGTGCCACCTGCTACCGAAGCCAGATATATGGGGACGGATGAATTGAACACTTGACGACAGGGATGGTGCAAGAGGGAGGGTTTCGGATGCCTGGATAATTAAGGTTCATTCTGGCGTAGTTCGGACCTTTACAACCAGGTTGTTCTACAGCTGAAACCGAAGAGTACCATTACCCTGTGCGGGAGATGGGTGAGATTGATTTGTTAATGCTCTTTGGGAAGGTTTCAACAAAATCAGCAGGGGGATGGGAACCTAAAGTATAGCCTTAGCATCCAGGAGGTTGTGAGTAGTAGGGCCATAAAAAAATTTCAAAGTCGCAATTGCACAGAAGGTTAGTTTGAAGTGTGTCCAGTTCAACGCCAGGATAATGTGGTTGATCTTGCCACATGGGTTGGTATCTGGGACTTTGATGTTCTGGCCATTTCACAGACATAGGTAGAGCAGGGACGGGAACAATTGTTGCAGGTTCCTGGATTGAGATGTCTCAATTAGAACAGATAGGATGCTAAAAGATGGGAAGATGTGGCATTTTCAGAGAAGAACGGTTTTACGGCAGGGGAAACAACATTTGAAACTCATCTATTGAGGCGGTATGGGCTGAGGTGAGAAATAGGAAAGGAGAGGTCAACTTTTTGGGAGTTTTGCATCGACCTCGGAATAGCTCCAGCGATGTAATGGGTAGTGCAAATGTAACTCTTGATAGGAGCGTGAGTGCCAGTGTTGTTGTTGTGGGGGTATTTGTCTTTCTGAATATTTCCATATTGTACAAGGTTCCCAATGTCTCAGCATATCATGCCGTCTATAATAGATACATATACACCAATTCCTCCACATGTCTTGAAATGTTGGAAATGTAACAGTATACAGTGCCTCAAAACTGTGGTAATACATATTGCGTCATTTCAGTTGTCCAAATGAAGTGGTCTTAAAATGTTTCATTGAGCTGAAAAAGTTCCATTAAACCTATGCTTTAATTCAAATGCGTCGTCTATGACGTGCCAATGAAATGGATTGTTCTAAGAATAACATAGAACATAGAACATAGAACAATACAGCACAGAACAGGCCCTTCGGCCCACGATGTTGTGCCGAACTTCTATCCTAGATTAAGCACCCATCCATGTACCTATCCAAATGCCGCTTAAAGGTCGCCAATGAATCTGACTCTACCACACCCACGGGCAGCGCATTCCATGCCCCCACCACTCTCTGGGTAAAGAACCCACCCCTGACATCTCCCCTATACCTTCCACCCTTCACCTTAAATTTATGTCCCCTTGTAACACTCTGTTGTACCCGGGGAAAAAGTTTCTGACTGTCTACCCTATCTATTCCTCTGATCATCTTATAAACCTCTATCAAGTCACCCCTCATCCTTCGCCGTTCCAACGAGAAAAGGCCGAGAACTCTCAACCTATCCTCGTACGACCTACTCTCCATTCCAGGCAACATCCTGGTAAATCTTCTCTGCACCCTCTCCAAAGCTTCCACATCTTTCCTAAAGTGAGGCGACCAGAACTGCACACAGTACTCCAACTGTGGCCTAACCAAAGTCCTGTACAGCTGCAACATCACCTCACGACTCTTGAATTCAATCCCTCTGCTAATGAACGAAAATACTCCATAGGCCTTCTTACAAACTCTATCCACCTGAGTGGCAACCTTCAAAGATCTATGTACATAGACCCCAAGATCCCTCTGTTCCTCCACCTGACCAAGAACCCTACCATTAACCCTGTATTCCGCATTCTTATTTGTTCTTCCAAAATGGACAACTTCACACTTGGCAGGGTTGAACTCCATCTGCCACTCCTCAGCCCAGCTCTGCATCATATCTAAGTCCCTCTGCAGCCGACAACAGCCCTCCTCACTGTCCACAACTCCACCTATCTTTGTATCATAACGAAGGTCTGCTACAGGAGGAGAGTTCTGAGTGGCATAGAATGATCTCATTTTCTGGGGAGTAATACAAAATCAGGAAAGATACGTCCCTTTTTCTAGGATGGAGCTGAATCCGTCAGAAAGCTTCTGATATACCTGTTTTAATTTCCTCATTCAAATATACACTGTTCCACTTGCCACTTGCAAGAAAAAAAGCATGGTGCATGCTCACGTGTCACATATATTCAACCGAGGGACTTGGATGTTGGAGGCATGTGGGTCACAGGATTAAGATTATGCATATGTTATTCAATGCTACTGTCACATTTTGTGGTAATATATATAAATATTACCGCCTTGCCTCAATAACAGAAGCTGTTAGGATTTCGCTGTAACTTGTTTTTTTACTCTGCCTCCCTCTTGCAGTCAATTTAGTGACGATTGCTATACTTTTCCGTGGAAAGTGTGGGCTCACAGCATGCACCACATGTTATCTTATGGCCATGTCAACGGTGGATCTATTATTCGTCATCTTTGAGATCATACTCAGCAAAATCAAAAATGATTATTTCCCACAATCGTTCCTGGACATCACTCCTGCTTGCAGTGTTCGCTATGCCCTGCGCCGTGCAATTATAGACTGTTCTGTCTGGTTTACGATAGTTTTCACTCTGGATCGACATGTCACAATTTGTTGTGAGAAGTTGAAAACTAAATTCTGTACTAAAAAAACTGCAACTGTGGTTTTAGCAATAACTGGAATCCTGTTGTGTTTGAAAAACATTCCTACCTACTTCAGATTCCGGCCATCAATGATTATAGACGACGTACCATGGGGCTGTTTTAATTCTTATGCATATTATTATGACCCTGTGTGGATTAGTTTTAGAAACTTTGAGAAGATTTTAACTCCAATCATCCCATTTGCATTAATTCTGTGCCTCAACGCACTGACAGTGAAATACATATTCGTTGCCAGTCAAGTCCGGAAGGGTCTGAAGGGTCAGACTAAGGGAGAAAAACACAGAGACCCAGAGATGGAGAATCGAAAGCAGTCTGTCATTTTACTTTTTGCGCTATCTGGCTCCTTCATTTTTCTGTGGTTATGGTATATTTTGTATTATTTTGGTGTTGATGATCCTTTGGATAACGATGGCAAGTATGCATTTAAACATGTTGCATATATGTTACGGAATTTGAACTGCTGCACTAACACGATTGTTTATGTAGCCACTCTCGCCAAGTTCAGAGAGAAGCTCAGGAACCCATTAGAAGCTATTTTTGGGTGAAGAATTCATCAAAAAAGACGACCAAGCAAAATGTGAGCTGCATAGGGAACAGAGGACCCTTAAATTAAACAATGTAATTTGAAAGTGGTGTTAACGATTCATATGAAATGGAAAGCTCTGGAATGAGAAGAACAGAGAACATAAGATATTGCAGCGCAGTACAGGCCCTTCGGCTCTCGATGTTGCACCGATCTGTAGAACGAATCTAAAGTCCATCGATCCAAAACAATTCCATTTTTACTAATACGTTTGTCAAGTAACCAGTTAAATGGACTTAACGTTGGCGATGCTACTATTGTTTATGTCAGTGCATTCCATGCCCCTACTACTTTCGGAATTTAAAATATAGTACCGCTGATATCTGTCCAATATCTATCCCCACTCAAATTAAAGCTGTTAGCCATCACAATGCAAAGGAAAAAGGCTCCAATTGACCACCCTATCTAATCCTCTCACGATCTTGTCTGTCTCAATAAATTCAGATCTCGACTTTCTTCACTGGAGTTAAAACAACCTCGATTCGATCAGCGTTTCCTCGTAACGCCTTCACCCCATACCAGCCAATACAGTAGTAAAACTCATTTGAACCGATTCCAAAATTTCCACATACTTCCCATAATGTGCCGACCGGAACTAGGACCAAAGGTTCAGTTGCGGCTACGCAAGAGTTTTGTACGTTTGCAACATAACCTCGTGGCTCCGGAACTCAGTTGCACTACCAATAAAAGCTAACATACTATATATCTTCTTAATAACACTGTGGCATGGGTGGCAACTTTGAGGGATCTATATACAAGGACACCAAATTGATTCTACTCAACAGCATTCGCAAGAATCTTACCATTAGTCCATTACACAGTCTTCCTGTTGTTTCTTCGAAAGTGAATCACCTCACACTTATCCGCATTAAACGTAATTTTCCACCTCTCAACCCAACTCTGCAGCTTATCTATGTTCCTCAGTGACATGCAACATCCTTCAGAGCTACCCACAATTGAACTGACCTGAGTGTCATTCGCTAATTTACTAACACAGCCTAACACGCTCTCACCTTGGTGATTTCGAGGAATGACAAACACTCCTAATACTCCACTCCTAACTGAACTCGAGAACGAACATTTCCCACCAACAACCACTCTTTGTCTTCTTTCCGCTGGCCAACTTCTGATCCAAATAGCTAAGTCACTGTCAATCCCATACCTCTGTATTTTCTCCGATAACTGACCGTAGGGAACTTTATAAAATGTCTATCTTAACTCAGTATACACCTGATTAAACGCTTCAATCTCATTTACCTGTTTGCTCACCATTTAAAAGAACTCTATAAATTTGTGAGGCACGGCTTATACTTCACCAAACCCGGTGACGATATTTAATCAACATATTCCTCGCTAGTTTATTATAAATCCTATCTTTTAAAACGTTTTCCAGCATTTTAACCTTACCTAAAGTCCATCTCTCTACTTATAATTACTAGTGTCGCTTCTACTTCCCTTCTTGAACAAGGAAACAACATTTGTTATCGTCCAGACATTTGGCACTTCGACTGTATAAAATGACGACATGAAGATCAAAGCCAAAAGCCTGGCAATCTCCTCCATGGCTCCTCGGATTTATCCTGGGGGCATATATATTTTCCCACTTTCCAGAATTGCTAATACCTCCTCCTTGTGAACGTAAATCCAAACTAGTGAAGTAGCCTGTATCATGGCATTCTCCTCGACAGCATTGTATTTTTTCCAGTGCGAATCCGAACGAAAAATATTCATGTAGCACTTCCACTATCTCTTCATACTCCACGCACAACTTCCCGCTACTCTCCTTGATCGGGTCTAATCTATTTCTAGCCATTCCTTTTTCCTAATATAGCTTTAGAAACCTTTCGAATTTTCCTTGTTCCTACCTGTCAAAAAGCATTTCCTTTCCCAACTAAAATGTGAGTTTCAAGCACCCGAACTGAGCCTTCATTTCTCATTAGAACATGAAGCCTTCCTTTTCCTCTTTTCAACAGATTCAACTTCTTTCGTAAAACCCGACTCCCGCGCTTGACCACTCCCTCCCTGCCAGAGAAGTACGTATGTATCAAGGATATTCAGTAGTTGTTCATTGACTGAGCTCCAAATTTCTTTTGTGCTCATCTCCTGCAGTTTCATTTCATATTTTATGCAACCTAAATCTTGCTTAATCGCATTAGAATAATTCTTGCCTGTGATATATTCCTATCCCTTTCCACCACTAAAATAAACATCACTGCTCCTTCTCCCCACATGGAAACTGAAAACACGACCTGAGACACCACGGGCCCTGACACTTGCGAGGCAACATTCCTCTCCTAACACCAGAATATCCTACCTGTCCTCTTACCTATGGAGTCCTCAGGGATTAATGCTTTGCTCATCTCCCACTTTCTCTTCTGTACAAACGGTGCCGACACTGTACCACGGTCAAGTACCACATGGCTTACCCATGGTAAGTTATCTGCCCAAATAGTATACAAAAGCGTATACTTAGTTTAGAGGGAACCGAAACAACGGTTCCCTGCAATGCCTGCCGGTTCCCTTTCCGTCCCCGACAATAAACCATCCCATCTTTTTGTTGTCCCTGAGGTGCGCTGACCTCCTTGTAAATTCTCACAACAACCCGTTCCCCCTCCCTTATGTTCCGAAGTTCATGCAAATTCAGCTCCACTTCCCTAATACATTTTACGAGGAGTTGGAGTTGTGTCCAATTTCCGCAGATGAAGTCAGCATGGACATGAGTGGTGACCCTTACCCTCCACATTGTGCAGTATCAACATGCAACTGCCCAATCCACAATTCCCACTTTCTGAATTCCCAAAGAGACTGTTGAATCAAAATGAGCAAAATAAAACTTATTTCTGTACCAATCCAGCGCACAGAAACGTTGTTTTTTTTTCCTTTGGTTAGAGGAGGAGGATGGGTCGGAGACATTACCTAAGTAGTGTTTCAGGTGATGAAACCATGCAAATATATTTCTTCATTTGATCAGCAGTCCAACCTCCACCTCTGCTCAGCAATTACTCTGCCTATTCAAGAGGTAAGTTTAAATAGTTTTGCATTTTCCTTCCCAGCTGGCCCTGGACCTCACTCCCACTCCTCCCACTGCCACTGCTACTGGTAAAAAGACAATGTCGTCAGCTGTTTGATTCCAGACAGTAGAGTGTCGAGATCAAAAGGTCACATTTGGAAGATATGAGGTGACAGAGCAGGAGAATGTAGCCATGTCAAACAACAAAGTATAAAACGAAAGACTAAACAAATAGATATTCCTCCTATTAAATTAACCAGTCATTATACTGAGATTATGCCCAATAATTGTGAATTTTCTGACAAATTGAAAAAGCATTTTGACTTCTATGCTGTCAAGTACTCTAACAATCTCAAATGCGTTATTAAGGTCACCTCTCATTCTTACAAATCTCAATGAGTGTAGGTTGATTCTACTGAAACTCCCTTCATCACATAGAACCTCCAGCGTTGTCATTAAGCTAATGCACGTTCTCTGGAAAGCTTCAATCGCCAGTACATCATTCCCTTAATCATATAATCCCTTTAGTGTGGATGCAGGTACTTCAAGAGGACAAGTCTCTTCCAACGATCCGAGGAGTAGCCCTTGCAGTTAAATTCCCCTATATTTACCCGTGACAAATGCACCTACCATACACACCCCTTAACACTATAGGCAGTTTTGCATGGCCAATTCACCCAACTTGCACATGTTTGGATTGTGGAGCACATCGGAGCACCTGAAAGAAACCCATGCGGACACGGCGAGACTTTGCAAATTCCACATAGTCGGTCACCCGATGCTTGAATCATATCTGGGTTTCTGGCCCTGTGAGACAGCAGTGCTAACCACTGAGCCACTGTGCCTCTCTCCCCCCCTCGCCCCCCCGCCCCCAATACAGGACGATACAGGAACCACAACGATTCTCAGTACTCCAACGGTCGACTGACTCATACCCAATACATTTCTACGAAATCCTCTCCACTGTTACAGGCAATTAATTTTGAAATAAATAAAGAAATTACATTTCGGTTCATCGGTATTAGTTAATCTAGGATATTAATCTTTCTTTTTCATGGACAAGCATTCTCAAATGCATCTGCTCTATTACTTTCTGCAGCCTTTCTCCATTCAAATTATATACTGCTCTCCAAAGCCTCTTACCAACCTGTGTAACATCACATTGTCCAGCATTATATTCCATCACCCAATTGTAACACCAGAGGATATTTATTGCTTTGAATCTGCTTGGCCGAAAGATATAGTGGCTCCTGTTCACTGCTGCAATGCAAGCAAGTCAAAGACAACAATGCTCCTCTCATTCATTTCATGGGTTTGCCAGAGCAATGAGTACTGCCTGTAGCCCTTTCCTCTATGATTTACTTGTTTCGGCCGGCTCCAGCATTCAGTAAGATTATGGCAGACGATATGTTTTCGTTCCTCATTTCTCAGTAGATGAAAGGATGCAGGAGTTCATTCAGCGTTTCCACTGGATTGCAAATGAATCACAGAATGCTGTAGAACTGCCTTCAGTACCAAATCCCATCGGTGTGTCAGCTGATACCCCAAAGATATATTTAGCTAAGGCCGTCCAGATCTGAGTCTGCAATCCCCATAAAAGTCTTAAAGGAGGGCATTTCCCACACGACCGTTTGAAATATCCTTCGTGAAACTCAGCAACCTTACTCCACCCAAACTACAGTCATAACGCCTCATTTTCAATCACGTGACTCCTTTCCCTGCAACTGTGTCTCTGTGTCTGGACTTTCCAACAAATTGAAATGACGTACCATCTGATTTTTGTATAGTATTCAGCACCATTCCTCGGATACTGAAAACGTTCATGTTCAAATTCAGCAGAATTGCACTTTGCCAAGATTTTTGCTAAAATGTCACAAATAACATTTGCACCACATACTTGATTCAAAATGGACATCTTCAAGAGGATATAACAACGCCATCGCCTCTTGAAACCTAATGGCGTCACAATCATTGAATCCCCAGTATCAACGTTGTGGGAGTTACTATTGTCCAGAAACTTAACTCGAAAAACCATATAAATACCAAGGCCACAAAAAAGTAAAAACACATCAGAGTACAGGAACACGGCACGAAGTAACTCATCTCCTAACAATGTTCTCTAAGCAAGTTAGCATTTCTATTTCAAGTTACTGATAAATGTACAACCATGGTACTCCAATCGCACAGAACGGTCAGTGTATTATTGGCTTCTCCGATCTCAGCAAAGCTTTTGGTTGGATAGTGATTTCATGTTGCTTAGTGCAGGTTCATTGCTCCTTGGAAGTGGAGCCGCAGGTAAACAGGAGAATGAATGATCCGTTTGGTATGCTTTCATTTATTTGTCAGAGCACTGAGTATAGGAGTTGGGATGTCATGTTGCCACTATACAGGATATTGTTTAGGTCACTTTTGGAATATTGCGTGCAGTTCTGACTCCCTTCCTGTTGGAACAATATTTTGAAACTTGAAATGGTTCAGAAAATATTTACAATGATTTTGCCAGGTTTGGACGATTTGAGCTATAAGGAGAAGGTGAATAGGCTGGGGCTGTTTTCCCTGCAGCGTCGAAGGCAAAGGTGTGAGCTCATAGATGTTTATAAAATCATGAGTGGCATGGATAGGATGAATAGTAAAAGTATTTTCGCTGTGGGTGTGTAGGAGTAGAGAGCTATATGGCGTAAATTTAGACTGAGAGGGAAATGGTATAAAAGGGAACAAAGGTGTAACTTTCACTCAGAGGGTGGTGCATGTATGGAATGAGGTAGTGGTGGAGGCTGGTACAATTGCAAAATCTAAAAGGCATCTGGATGGGGCGATGAATATGAAGTGTTGATATGGATATGGACCAAGTGCTGGCAAATGGAAGTAGATTAAATTAGGCTACCTGGGCGGTATGGACGAGTTGGACTGAATGGTCTATTTCCATGCTACACAGCCCTATGACTCTGTGCCTGTATGACAGCATGAATCTTCCGGCCATTGAATTAAATTTTGAACACATATCAGAAAATGAAAACTGCATCAATAATATCCATGTCGCATTTTTTCTTTCCCATAGTAAATATAGTGACAATTGCCATCCTGTCTCGGGAAATTGTTGAGTTTCTGCGTGCAGCACCCCCCAACTTTTGGCCATCACAGCGGTTATCACTGAGGTTATACTCCATAAGATCAATCCGACTACTTCCCAAAACGTTTCTTGGATATCACTCCTGTGTACAGTTTTCATTATGCCCTGAACCGTGCAGTTATAGACTGCTCTATTTTCGTCACCATTGCTTTCACCTTCGATCCATTTGTTGCCATTTGCTGCAGCAGAGTTTTAAATTGAAATGTTGTACCAAAAGGACTGCACGTGTAGTTCTGATTATCACAAGAATTCTACCCTGCTTTAAAAAATACGTACCTATTTATTTTAGATTTAGATGTTCAAAAACCATCAACAATGTAGCATGGTACTCTTCAAATACACAGGCGTATCTCTATGATCCCGTATGGAGACTATTTAAACGATTTGAAAAGGTCTTTACGCCAAAATTCCCGTTAATTTTAATTACCTTGTGGAAAATACCGACATTAAGACACATTTTAAGCTCCACCCATGTCTGCAAGTGACTTAAAGGCTAAAGGAATGAAGAGAAAAGCAGTGACCAAGAAAATGAAGATAGTGTGTACTTTTACTGTTCGCCATATCCACTAATTTCATACTTCTATGGTTGTAGTATATCTTAAAATATTTTAACATAGATTATCCATTAGATAGTGCTAGTGAATATACATTCACAGTAGTAGCGTACATGTTGCAGGATTTAAGTTGCTTTACGAAGTTCATTATTTATGTGGCAACTCACTCCAAATTTAGATAACAGTTCAGGAATATAGCGAGACCTTTTTTTTAAGGTAAATTGGCATATTTATAAATAAACAAAGGAATTGAATCAACCTAATGGACAACAAGTAATAGCTGGAAGACATAAGGATAAAGTGTTTCAGTTGTACATTGATGATATAGTCATAGAGTTACATAGATGTCCAAGCCGTCCATGACGACCAGATATCCCAAGCCAATCTTGTCCCACCTTGCAGCACCTGGCACATCTACCTCCAAACCCTTCCTATTCATATACCCATCCAAATGCCTCTGAAATGTTGCAATTGTAACAGCCTCCACCACATCCTCTGGCAGCTCATTCCATGCACGTACCACCGTCTGCATAAAAACGTTGCCCCTGAGGTCTTATTTTTTATATATTTCCCCTCTCACCGTAAACCTATGCCCTCTAGTTCTGGAATCCCTGACACCAGCGTGGGTTGGTACCTGGGATTTCGATGTTGTGGCTATTACAGAGACATGGGTAGAACAGGGACAGGATTGGCTGTTGCAGGATCCAGGGTTCAAATGTTTTAATAGGTTCAGAGGTGGGGGTAAAAGAGGGGGAGGTGTGACATTGCTTATCAAAGATAGTTTTACAGCAGTGGAAAGGACGATGGATGACGACTCTCCATCTGAGGTAGTTTGGGCTGAGGTTAGGAATAGGAAAGGTGAGGACACCCAGTTAGGAGTTTACAACAGGCCTCTTAATAATCTGAGAGACGTCGAAGAAAGGATTGCAAGGATGATTCAGGAGAAGAGTGAAAGTAATAGGGTGGTTGTTATGGGGGTCTTTAACTTTACTGATATTGAGAGGGAAAGCTATAGCTCGAGTTCGTTAGATGGGTCCGTGTTTGCCCAATGTGTGCAGGAGGGTTTCCTGACACAATATGTCACAGGCCAACAAGAGGTGAGGCCATACTGGATTTGGTTGTGGGCAACGAACCAGGCCGGGTGTTAGAATTGGATGTAGGTGAGCAATTTGGGGACAGTGACCACAACTCGGTGACTTTTACTTTAGTGATGGAGAGGGATAAGTGTGTACTTCAGGGCAAGAGTTATAGCTGGGGGCAGGGAAATCATGACGCGGTCAGTCATGACTTAGGATGCGTGGCTTGGAAAAGTAGGCTTCAAGGCAATGGCGCAATTGATCTGTGGAGCTTGTTCAAGGAGCAACTATTGAGTGTCCTTGATAAGTATGTACCTGTCAGACAGGGAGGAAAGGGTCATGTGAGGAAGCCGTGGTTTAATAAGGAATTGGAAGCCCTTCTTAAAGGGAAGAAGGCGGCCTATGTAAAGATGAGGGGTGAAGGTTCAATTGGGGCGATTGAGAGTTATAAGGTAGCCAGGAAGGATCTGAAGAGAGAGCTAAGAGCAGCAAGGAGGGGACATGAAAAGTCCTTAGTTGGTAGGATTAGGAAAAAACCAAAGGCTTTCTATAGTTATGTCAGGAATAAAAGAATGTCTGGGGTAGGAATAGGTCCAGTCAAGGATAGTAGTGGGATGTAGCGTGTGGAGGCTGAAGAGATTGGGGAGACACTGAATGAATACTTTTCGTCAGTATTCACTCAGGAACAGGACATTGTTGCTGATGTGAATACTGAGTCACAATTAATTAGAATGGACGGCTTTGAGGTATGTCGGGAAGAGGTGTTGGAAATTCTGGAAAGGGTGAAAATAGATGAGTCCCCTGGGCCTGATGGCACTTATCCTAGGATTCTCTGGGAAGCAAGGGAGGAGATTGCAGAGCCATTGGCCTTGATTTTTATGTCCTCGTTGTCTACAGGAATAGTGCCAGAAGACTGCAGGATAGCAAATGTGGTTCTCTTGTTCAAGAAGGGAAGTAGGGATAACCCTAGTAACTATAGGCCAGTGAGTCGTACTTCTGTTGGGGCAAAGTCTTCGAGAGAATTGTAAGGGATAGGATTCATGAACATCTGGATAGGAATAATGTGATCAAGGATAGTCAGTATGGTTTTGTATAGGGCAGATCGTGCATCATAAACTTTATTGAATTCTTTGAGAAGGTGACTAAGGAGGTGGACGAGGGTAAAGTGGTAGATGTGGTGTATTTGGATTTTAGTAAGGCGCTTGATAAGTTTCCCCATGGTAGTCTACTGCAAAAAATACGGAGGTATGTCATTGAGGGTGAGTTTGACGGTTTGGATTAGGAATTAGCGAGCTGGAAGAAGACAGAAGGTAATAGTTGATGGTAAAGGTTCATCTTGGAGTGCAGTTCCTTGCGGTGTTCCGCAAGGATCTGTTTTGGGACCATTGCTGTTTGTCATTTTTATAAATGACCTGGAGGAGGGGCTAGACGTTTGGGTGAGCAAGTTTGCTGTTGATACGGAAGTCGGTGGAATTGTTGACAGTGAGGAAGGATGTGTCAGGATACAGCAGAAAGGTGGCAAATGGAGTTCAATGTGGGTCAGTGTGAGGTGATTCACTTTGGTATGAGTAACAAAAAGATGGGGTACTGGGCTAATTGTCGGATACTTGGTAGTGTGGATGAGCAGAGGGATCTTGTTGTCCATGTACACAGATCTCTGAAAGTTGCCACCCAGGTAAATAGTGCAGTGAAGAAGGCATATGGGGTACTGGCATTTTTTGGTTGAGGAATTGAGTTCCGGAGTACTGAGGTCATGTTGCAGTTATAGAAGACTCTGGTGCTGCCGCATGTGGAATATTGTGTGCAGTTTTGGTCGCCATACCATAGGAAGGATGTGGAGGCACTGGAACGGGTGCAGAGGAGGTTTACCAGGATGTTGCCTGGAATGGTAGAAAGATCGTATGAGGAAAGGCTGAGGCACTTGGGGCTGTTTTCATTGGAGAAAAGAAGGTTTGTGGTGACTTGATGGAGGTGTAAAAGATGATTAGGGGGTTTAGATAGGGTTGACCATGAGAACCTTTTACCACGTATGGAGTTGGCTATTACGGGCGGGTCATAGCTTCAAATTAAGGGGTGGTAGGTATATGACAGATGTTAGGGATAGATACTTTACTCAGCGAGTCGTGAGTTCATGGAATGCCCTGCCAGTAGCAGTGGTGGACTCTCGCTCTTTATGGGCATTGAAACGGCATTGGATAGGCATCTGGAGGATCGTGGGCTATTGTAGGTTAGGTGGGCTTGGATCGGTGCAACATCGAGGGCCAAAGGGCCTGTACTGCGCTCTATTTTTACTATGTTCATTGTGCTATGTTCTATATGTGCCATCTAGAATCGCAGAGAACGCTCGAAATTCATCAATGTTCAAAGACCATGTTTTGGCTCATCGTCAAGACTATCCATATGATTGTGATAAAGGAATTCCATTTCTGTTTCTTTGCACCAAATGAATTGATCAATTTTAGTCCATTGGGATTCGTTTTTTGGTCATGAATTGAGAAGATTGTTAAAATTTATTACGTAGAAATGGGTAATTCAGAAATTAGATACCACATATTTGGACGATATGTCAAATTTATCGAATGTTTAAAACAGCCGGGGAGTTGTCGAGAGACCATTTAAAAATATCACAGCATACAACATAACAGGAAGCAGACAAGAAATCAAAGATTCACAGTTTTACTAGCCAGAATAAGGTAATCGTGAAACGTCTCATTATTCAATGTTAGTGAATTTTCAAAGGCAGTGATGATTAAAACACAGTTAGGATCTGGGATAATTTCTTGAACTGTTTTTGGCCTCATGTGATATATCTTGCCGCCTCATAAATACATTCAGTACTTTGTCATTAATTACTTCCTGAGGTAATGAATTCCGCAGACTCACCATTATTTGGGTGAAGAAATGTCTCGTCATGTCCATCCTACATTGGTCCAAACTGTATCATCAGACAGTGAACCCTGTTTCTGGACTCACTGATCATCGGGAACAACTGTCTTGACTACACTTGGAAATATATTTTTGTCTCTATGACGTCCCGCCTCACTCGTCTGACGTCCCGCGAAATAATCCTAAAATAGTTATCTCTCCTGAAACATCAGTCCTGCCATTCCTGGAATTAGCCTGGGAAGCGTTTCCTGCCCTCCCGGGTAACCAACAGCATCATTCCTCAGAAAAGCGGACAAAAACTACACAATTTATTGTCGGTGTGACCTCGTCAAGGCCTTGTATAACTGCAACAATGCATCAATGCTCCTTAACGTGAAACATCGCACAATGAAGGTCAACATATATTTTGCCACTTTTCATCATGTGCTGCACCTGCATTTTTACCTACATTGATTGTGCCCAATGTTTCACAGGTCCTGCTGTACATACTCAATTTATAACCATTCGAGATCATTAATTGGCAATTTAGCACTTTCAAGACTGCCCACCAATCAATAAGATCATGACTAATCAATGCTATGTTCTGGCTTTCTTTCCCTCCCTGCGGAAATCTTGAATATTTAAAAGAGGGACAATCTGTTCCTTGAGCTGATTTAGCATCTTCTTGTTTTTCCCATCAAAAACCTCGCATTTATCCAAATTACATTGAATCTGCTGCTTTTGCTGTCCGATGTACTGCTTTTATTCACACTGCACGCCATTGAGTCTGGCATTCAAATTTATGCTTGCACATTTTTGTAAATGTTATCTCATGCACTGGGATGTTGCTCAGGATGAAGACGTCGCTAATTTATTATACTCGTCCTGAGCTTTCTGTGTCTGGCTGGGAAAAAATGGCACTCCACTCTCACATGGCTACGTATAACGCAGTTGCAACACTGTGAACAATTTCGTATCCCTTATTTATCGAAATTTATTCTGGTATTTGACACAGTGCAGTGAAGATTTACTGGACTGATACTGTGTCTGGAGGTACTACGTCATGAGGCTAGTTTGAGTCAGTCATGCTTCCATACATTGGAAAGTACGAAGTTTGCCTTTTTAGGTCTTTCTATTTCAGAAAGGAAAGACTTATCACAGAGGGAATGCAACGAAAGTTCATGAGGCTGGTGCCCAAGATGCCAAGACTGTCTCAAGAGGGCACATTGCTTCATCTCGGGAAATCCAGATTCAGGGGATACAGTCTCAGGATATAAGCTACACTGAGATGCACAGAAACGTCTCTACTCTCAAACATGATCAAACTTGTGGAATTCTCTGCGTACCATAAAAGGCTTCCGTTATCAAGACTCTGAATATGCTGACAGAAGAGTTTATTTTAAAAAAGATATTCAAGTTATGAAGCAGCGGGGAAAGAAAGGCAGAATATGGCGTTGAAGTAAATAATCTATCATAGTCACATTGATTAGTCGGGCAGGCTTGAAAGAGCTGAACGTTGTATTCCTGTTTCTCTGACATTTGGTTTTGACATTTTAATTGACTCCTGAGATTTTTATCGTGAACAGTATCAACGATCGTATGTTAGAAGCATATCAAAAACTGTTTTGAAGTGTACGTTACTGCATTTAATAAATGTTATTTATTTTTGCAGAAACTGCTTATTGTCGTTCTGATGATGAAAGTGAACTCCAGAATGTCTGCTGTCTTCTCAGTAAACTCACCACAGAAATATGTCTTTGCTCTTGTTGGTCAATCCACGTGGTACTTCATGAATCTTCCTAATTGCTGCAGTTGTAGCAGGTGTCATGTCTTGTATGATGTGAATACAAACACTTTCAAAGAACACAGTGTGTCTTTCAACATCGTTGGTACTGAATTCGTCGGCAAGAATGTGAATTAGGTAAATCATTGATGGAGAGTAGCAGGCCGGATAGTATGCAAGGAGAAAGTGATTGGAACGAATCGATTGTTCTTCCAAAGGACCAGTATGTCTGGGTGGGCCAAACAGCCGCCTCCATTGCTGTACTTTTCCTTCACTCTACCCCGTCTGTTTTCTATTATTTGCACGTACTCACATATGTTACCAGTCTAATCTATGCATAAGTAACAACTCTAATCATCACAAATGCCTTTGTCCTTTTCATTCTGCTGTCTCCAGGCGGAATGGCGACCAAGCTAGCAAGAAACAAACAAGGAACACGGACTTCCACAGAGGACGTTTTCACATGATGTTCCTGATTCTTTGTTGCTATTTCATCAGCAGAGGCAGGACAGTTCAGGTCAATCAGCAAGAGGTATCCTTGCCCAAGTTTGAAATGAAGCCATCAGAGGTTGCGCGGTCTGGAATACGTTCTGTGGACACCAACTGCAACTGCCTCTCCATTGTATACCACGGTGCCACCACCTCTGCTGGGTCTGTGCTGACGGTGAGACAGCACATATCCAATTATGGTGATTGGCTGTCAGTATGATTCCGTGAGTATGTCTATGTTAAGCTTGACTAGTCTGTTAGAAAGCTCTCCCAATTCTGCGATTAGCCCACAGATGTTAGTGAGGAGCATGTGCAGCGTGGACAGTACATATCTTTTCTGGTGCTGAGTACGATGCCAATATATCCATCCAGTTTCTTTGAGTCTTCGTAGCTATTGGTAGAACTAAATGGATTGCTTGGACACTTCAGAGGACAATTGAGATTCAACCATGTTGCTGTGTGTCTGAAGTCACATGTTGGCCAAACGAGGTGAGGATGCTAGATTTCCTTCTCTGTAGGACATTCGTGAACCAGATGGGAATTTCTGACAATCCACAATGATTTCATGGCGATCAGTATGTACTTAATTCAACCTTTTTTTAAACTTGAAATCCAATTCCACAACTGTTTTTGCTAGATCGTCGGAACCTTATGGGTGATGTATAGAGGTTTACACAATCAAGAGGAACAGGGATATGGTAAAAGGACAAGGTCTTTTCACTAGGATGGAGGCGTCCAGAACCAAAGGGCATTAGCTCCGGGTGAGAGGGAATATAATTAATAGATATCTAAAGGGCAATTTCATCACATATAGAGTGGTGCGTGTATGGAATGACTTGCCAGAGGGAGTGGTGGAGGCTGTGCATTGCAAAATTAAAAGGTATCTGGGTGGGCATGTGAATAGGAAGCGTTTACAGGGATAGTGGCCAAGTGCTGGCAAATGAGACAAGATGAGTTTATAATATCTGGTTGGCATGGATAAGTTAGACTGCGGGTCTGGTTATGTGCTGTGCATCGAATTGACTCTATCTGTGGTGGCGTGTACGAACCTTTTTACCTGGAACATGAGCTGAGTTTCTGGATTTATGATCTAGCAATACTTCCAATGGAATATCGCTTAACCGTTCCAGCCCTTGCATCATTCTATGAGGACATTGTACAGATAAACCTATTTTTGTTTTTTTCTCAAGTAATAGACACATCTTTTTTCTGTATTGAATCCTGAATTCGACCTCTGTTAGAAATGTTTGATAGAGAGTGTGTCTTGAATTTTATTCTAAAACAGCACTCAGGTTGTACCTGACCTGGGTTTGTTCATTGCGGATCATTTGGAGGTGGTTCAATCAATAGTGAAATCCATGCTGAAGCTGGAATGGGGACTTCCAAAGGGTTTCAAATAGTCGCTTCAGCTAAAACACCCTTGTCTTCAACAGGAATTGGCTATAACGCTGGTGATTAACATAGAACATCAGTTGTAAATTGCATAAATCCCTTACATGTATTGACTCTAACTGGATTCCAGTCCAACTGGTTTAAAAGGTGCTGCTGTTGAATGATTTTCTTGTAACGTGTGACCGCACAGATCAGAACTATGACTTCTTTATCAGAACAGACTGCATGTTTAAAATATTAATTGATGTTCCCTTACCAGACTCAGCAAGCCGTGTTTCTCTCCAGTTAACACAACAGTTTCCATAATTATTCGGAAAATTATAATGGCCGGATATCTTTCTATATTTCGTGGGTAGAACACTGGGTTTGTGTCATTTGACCGTGTCCTCATTGAACCCTTCGTTTCAAGCTGTCATTCTGGTGAATCTCCACTGCACTCGAAAGCACATGCACTGCTAATTACGTTCACTTTCATGGCTTTTCCAGTTTATGATGTAAATGACATTACAGTGCTCACATCAGATGGGGACAGTGAACAAATGTAAATTGCCTACCTCACTCCATCAGTCTCGGTCATGCAGCCTTGCACATTAAAACTCATCTCACACATTGTACATTCTCATCTCTTGGCCTCCTGTTTGTGAAATATAGTGATACGTGAAGTGTTTTGAATGTTGGACTCAGAAATTTGATCTAAACCAAATGGTCCAATGTGAGGAAGGGTATTGGGCAGGGAACCCATCACTTTGGGTGTGAAATTATGTTCACAAGATGTTGGGGGACGAAATGTGCTTGAATCTATTTCCGTTCATTCATTCCTATATTGGAAAAATGATAGGTTCTAGTGTCGCAATAGCACTTGGGAAAATAGGTTTGAAAGGATGTGCAGGCTTTGCCATGTTAAGATGCAAACTTCAGAATTGATGTAGAGTCCCAGAGTCTTACAATCATACCAAATGGAAAAGGACCCGTCGTTCACACTGTGCAATGCCAAAAATGATCCCACGCTAAATGAGTCCCACCCCCCTGCGCTTGGTCAATATCCTTTCAAATATTACTTTGTCATGTATTTAACTGTAACTCCAGCACACAATACTTCAGATGATGTCTCATCAACGTCCTCTATCTCTTCAATATGTCATTTCAACTCTTATGCTCAATGGTTTGAGTAATGTGAACAAGCATGCTGTAAATGCCTTCTTAGCCACAGTATCCATATGTAATGCAAAATTGGAACCATTAAATACTTGAACCTGTGGGTATACCTGTTTGGCAACTCTGCCCAATTCCCTGCGTTTAGTACCATAAGCCATGTCTTTGCTTGTTCTTTTTTAACAGAATGTAATGCCATTCATGTATTCAAATTACACTCCGTCTTCCACTATTCAGCCAATCGACCCAATTGATCAAAATCTCTTTGTAATCTCTGATAACGCTCTTCACTGTCTACTGTACAAAACAATGTGCCATGCACAAACTTACAAAACATGTTTTCTGTATTATTATCTAAATATTCCATCATTCAAAATATTACCCAAAAAGTCTTTCCTTCTTACCTCTCCGAATATTGACTTCAAACAGATGTGCGTGAATGGAACTGGGATGGAGAGGGTTGAGGCCGTCACGTTCCTGGAGACACTCTTGGCAAATTGACAGAGAATTGAAGGAGATTCTACGAGTACATTAATAGCAAGCTAACAACTACGGCGACAGTAGGGCCACTAAAAGTTCAAAGACATCCTTTTGCGTTGAAACCCAGGAAACAGGATCGATATTAAATGAATAATTTGCATCGGTTTAACTGTGGAGGAAGAAATGGAGGCTAAACAGCTCAATGAGATAATTGTTGATAATTTGAAATCATTACAGATGAGGAACTGCTGAATATCTCAGAAAACATAGGACAGATATATCTCCAGGACTTGATCTAATATATCCCAAGAACTTGTGAAAGGTTAGGGAGGAAATTACAGTGCCCCTGACAGAAATATTGGCGTCACCGATAATGAAGTGCGTGGTAACTGGAGAGTTTTAAATATTGTGCCTTCCTTTCAGAAGAAATATAAGGTGACTTTGAGTAACAATAGACTGTGAGTCTAAATGCAGTGATGGGTAAGTTGTTAGAAATGATTCTGAAAGATAGAATTCACGTGCATTTGGACAAGCAATGGATGATTAGGGATAGTCAGAATGGGTTTGCGCGAGGAAAATCGTATTACATAAACTTGATTGAGATTTTTGATGAAGTAGCCAAGTTGTGTGATGAGGTTATAGCAATATAACTTGTTTTCTTAGACTGTAGCAAACAAGGTTGGACATGTTCAACTAAATCGAAAAGTGACATTACATGGGATTGTGAAATTAGATTGCCAGTTCGATACAAAATTAGTGTAACAATAGTAGACAGGGAGTGATTGTGGAAGTCGAGCTGTAGGCCCATGACAAGTGATTATCGATATGTTTCAGTGTTGGGTCTACTTTTTATCGTCATTCATATGCGTGATTAATTTGATTTGATTTATTATCATGTGTAATTATGTACAGTGAAAACCTTTCATTGTGTGCAGTACAGACAGATCATAATAAGCAAAGAGAGACAAATTGTAGGATGTTTGGACAGAGTGATGCACATAGGTTACACTGCACAGGAGGTATTGATTCAAAATCAACATTAACACGTTCAACATGATTTATGATTATTGAGTACATTCGCTATTTGAATAACGACAGAGAAGTAACTGTTCTTGACGTTTCTTGTGCGTATGTTCAAGCGTCTGTATCTCTGCCTGACAAAAGAGGTTGCAAGACAGCATTCCCGGGATGAGAGATCTTTTTACTGATGTTGGTAGACTTTCCACGTCAACGAGAAGTGAGAAAGGAGTCCAAATGTGGAAGGTTGTTTTCCGTGGTGGTTGTGTACGGAACTTTGTGTCGTTTCGTACTGTCCTGCGCATGGCAGTTTCATATGGTGCATATATGAAAGTTCATGAGGTTCCTTACAAATATGCCGAAATTTCTAAGCCATCTGAGGAAGGAGAGGCGCTGTTGTACTTTCTTGAACTTCGCATCAACCTGGGAAGACCAGGACAGTTTGGCTGTTTTATATATACAAAAATTGGTGATCAAAACCCCAATGTGTATATTCGTTTATGGTTCTCGAATCCAACCAGTCTTACCCTTTACTGTAACAGGAAATTAATGATACTGAACTCTCATTATTACACATTTGAAACCTTTACTTTTCAGACGTTCTTTTATTTGTGAACAGTCTACACTAAATCATTTTAGGATTTCTTGTCTCATCGCGTTGAAATTTCGCTTTCCACAACTAAAATCTGCATAGTTTTGTGGAGGGCTTATCGTTTTCGATAACTATTTTAAAACAAACAGAAATAAGATCACGAGATCAAAAGTGTTCTACTCCCTTTGCTTTACTCAGTTGTTCTGTCTTATTACCCAAAGAAAGTCAAGATTTGCTCTTTCTCTGCTACAAAATCTTGCATTTTGAGAAAGAGCCTTTTCTTGGACAGAGTTAACAAACCGTTTAACATCCAAATGTTCAACATGATGGCAGTCCCAAACAATGTTTGGAAAAATAAAACAAAATACGATTAGAGTCTTATTATTTTTGCATGTACCGGAGATTTCACCACGTGTTTGTTCCTAAATTTCCCTCTGACTATTTGGAAGTCTATGTTATAATCCATTCAAAGTAATCATTTTTTCATTATATAATTTAAAGATAAATTCACTGTCGTGAAGTAATTAAATGGTTAAGCAATGTCACAATCACTCTCCCAAACTCAGTCAGTGTGGTGGGAACAGATAAGAAAATGACATATCAGGCCAACCACTGACAGTTGATCTGAAGTGTCGCTCAGAGTCTGACACAGATACTTAATTGCATTTAAGGCTTGTTTTATTCAGGACTCAGGAATTCGTCAGAACTGATTAAAGTTAGAAATGGTTACATACAAGGCACAATGTGGTGCTGGGAAATCACAGCCATTCTGACAGCATCCGAGAAGTAGGAGAATCGAATTTTCGGGTACAATCCCTTTATGAGGAAACCGAATGGAGGGCCTCCGCCCGAAATGTCGATTCTCCTGTTTCTCCGTTGCTGCCTGACAGGCTGTGCTTTTCCAGCACCACACTCTCGACTCTGATCTCCAGCATCAGCAGTCGTCACTTTCGCCTATATGCAAGTGAAGCCAAACCACCAAAGATATTGTGTGTCTTCTTGCTCCTTGTGACAACGTCAAAACCCCCATGTCTTTTGTGTTTATTTTACTATAATTCTCCATTCTATATTCATTAGTTGTAATTTTTCGGTTTATACCTTGTCCTGTAATGTAAACCCAACGAAGATCCCCAATAGCAATTTTGATAACTCCGAACCACATTTGAAAAATAAACAAACACAGGCTTTGTGAGTAATGAATTACAGAATCTGATTTTGTCTGGTAAACAAAAGACTTAACAATTTATTAAGTCAGCAATGTCTTTAGCTGAAAAATTCAATAAGATCAGTTGATTACGATCAATGCTTTGAAACAGAATTTTTTTTTAGCGCCCATTCACAGAGAGGACACACAATCAAACAAAGACAGTCAGGGACAAAATAAATTTTAAAAAAAACCCAGCAGGCCAGATGCCTTAGTAGCTGCACCTATGTCTGCAAGTGACTTAAAGGCTAAAGGAATGAAGAGAAAAGCAGTGACCAAGAAAATGAAGATAGTGTGTACTTTTACTGTTTGCCATATCCACTAATTTCATACTTCTATGGTTGTAGTATATCTTAAAATATTTTAACATAGATTATCCATTAGATAGTGCTAGTGAATAAACATTCACAGTAGTAGCGTACATTTTGCAGGATTTAAGTTGCTTTACAAAGTTCATTATTTATGTGGCAACTCCCTCCAAGTTTAGACAACAGTTCAGGAATATAGCGAGACCTTTTTTTTAAGGTAAATTGGCATATTTATAAATAAACAAAGGAATTGAAACAACCTAATGGACAACAAGTAATAGCTGGAAGACATAAGGATAAAGTGTTTCAGTTGTACATTGGTGATATCGTCATAGAGTTACATAGATGTTCAGCATGAAAACAGACCCTTTGGTCCAAGCCGTCCATGACGACCAGATATCCCAAGCCAATCTTGTCCCACCTTGCAGCACCTGGCACATCTACCTCCAAACCCTTCCTATTCATATACCCATCCAAATGCCTCTGAAATGTTGCAATTGAAACAGCCTCCACCACATCCTCTGGCAGCTCATTCCATGCACGTACCACCGTCTGCATAAAAACGTTGCCCCTGAGGTCTTATTTTTTATATACTTCCCCTCTCACCGTAAACCTATGCCCTCTAGTTCTGGAATCCCCGACACCAGCGTGGGTTGGTACCTGGGATTTCGATGTTGTGGCTATTACGGAGACATGGGTAGAACAGGGACAGGATTGGCTGTTGCAGGTTCCAGGGTTTAAATGTTTTAAGAGGGTCAGAGGTGGGGGTAAAAGAGGGGGAGGTGTGACATTGCTTGTCAAAGATAGTTTTACAGCAGAGGAAAGGACGATGGATGAAGACTCGCCATCTGAGGTAGTTTGGGTTGAGGTTAGGAATAGGACAGGTGAGGATACCCTGTTTGGAGTTTACTACAGGCCTCATAATAATCTGAGAGACGTAGAAGAAAGGATTGCGAGGATGATTCTGGAGAAGACTGAAAGTAGTAGGGTGGTTGGTATGGGGGACTTTAATTTTCCTGATGTTGACCGGGAAAGCTACAGCTCGAGTTCTGAGATGGGTCGGTGTTTGTCCAATGTGTGCAGGAGGGTTTCCTGACACAATATGTAGACAGGCCAACAAGAGGTGAGGCCATACTGGACTTGGTTCTGTGTAACGAACCAGGCCAGGTGTTAGAATTGGATGTCGGCGCGCACTTTGGGGACAGTGACCACAATTCGCTGACTTTTACTCTAGCGATGGAGAGGGATACGTGTGCACTTCAGGACAAGAGTTATAGCTGGGGGCAGGGAAATCATGAAGCGGTGAGGCATGACTTAGGATGCATGACTTGGAAAAGTAGGCTTCAAGGCAAGGGCGCAATTGACATGTGGAGCTTGTTCAAGGAGCAACGATTGAGTGTCCTTGATAAGTATGTACCTGTCAGGCAGGGAGGAAAGGGTCATGTGAGGAAGCCGTGGTTTAATAAGGAGTTGGAAGCCCTTGTTAAAGGGAAGAAGGCGGCCGATGTAAAGATGAGGGGTGAAGGTTCAATTGGCGCGATTGAGAGTTATAAGGTAGCCAGGAAGGATCTGAAGAGAGAGCTAAGAGCAACAAGGAGGGGACATGAAAAGTCCTTAGTTTGTAGGATTTGGAAAAACCCAAAGGCTTTCTATAGTTATGTCAGGAATAAAAGAATGACTGGGGTAGGAATAGGTCCAGTCAAGGAGAGTAGTGGGAAGTAGCGTGTGGAGGCTGAAGAGATTGGGGAGACACTGAATGAATACTTTTCGTCAGTATTCACTCAGGAACAGTACATTGTTGCCGATGTGAATACTGATTCACAATTTATTAGAATGGACGGCTTTGAGGTATGTAGGGAAGAGGTGTTGGAAATTCTGGAAAGGGTGAAAATAGATAAGTCCCCTGGGCCTGTTGGCATTTATCCTCGTATTCTCTGGGAAGCAAGGGAGGAGATTGCAGAGGCATTGGCAATGATTTTTATGTCCTCGTTGTCGACAGGAATAGTGCCAGAAGACTGGAGGATAGCAAATGTGGTTCACTTGTTCAAGAAGGGGACTCGGGATAACCCTAGTAACTATAGGCCGGTGAGCCTCACTTCTGTTGTGGGCAAAGTCTTAGAGAGAATTGTAAGGGATAGGATTTATGAACATCTGGATAGGAATAATGTGATCAAGGATAGTCAGCATCGTTTTGTGAAGGGCAGATCGTGCATCAAAAACCTTATTGAAATCTTTGAGAAGTTGACTAAGGAGGTGGACGAAGGTAAAGCGGTAGATGTGGTGCATATGGATTTTAGTAAGGCGCTTGATGGTAGGCTACTGCAAAAAATATATCGAGGTATGGCATTGAAGGTGAGTTTGACGGCTTGGATTAGGAATTGGCTAGCAGGAAGAAGACAGAGGGTAGTAGTTGATGTAAAAGGTTCATCTTGGAGTGCAGTTACTTGCGGTGTTCCGCAAGGATCTGTTTTGGGACCATTGGTGTTTGTCATTTTTCTAAATGACCTGGAGGAGGGGCTAGAAGGTTGGGTGAGCAAGTTTGTGGATGATACGAAAGTCGGTGGAGTTGTTGACTGTGAGAAAGGATGTGGCAGATTACAGCGGGTTATAGATAAGCTGCAGAGCTTGGCAGAAAGGTGGCAAATGGAGTTCAATGTCGGTAAGTGTGAGGTGATTCACTTTGGTATGAGTAACAAAAAGATGGCGCACTGGGCTAATTGTCGGATACTTGGTAGTGTGGATGAGCAGAGGGATCTTGGTGTCCATGTACACAGATCTCTGAAAGTTGCCACCCAGGTAAATAGTGCAGTGAAGAAGGCATATGGTGTACTGGCATTTATTGGTCGAGGAATTGAGTTCTGGAGTCCTGAGGTCATGTTGCAGTTGTATAAGACTCTGGTGCGGCCGCATATGGAATATTGTGTGCAGTTTTGGTCGCCATACTACAGGAAGGATGTGGAGGCACTGGAACGGGTGCAGAGGAGGTTTACCAGGATGTTGTCTGGTATTTTAGGTAGATCATATCAGGAAAGCCTGAGGCACTTGGGGCTGTTTTAATTGGAGAAAAGAAGGTTTGTGGTGACTTGATAGAGGTGTACAATATGATTAGGGGATTTAGATAGTGTTGACCATGAGAACCTTTGACCACGTATGGAGTCAGCTATTACGGGGGGGGGGGGGGGGGGCGGGGGGCATAGCTTTAAATTAATGGGTGGTAGGTATATGACAGATGTTAGGGATAGATTCTTTACTCAGCGAGTCGTGAGTTCATGGAATGCCCTGCCAGTAGCAGTGCTGGACTCTCACTCTTTATGGGCATTTAAACGGGCATTGGATAGGCATCTGGGGGATAGTGGGCTAGTGTAGGTTAGGTGTATCGGTGCAACATCGAGGGCCAAAGGGCCTGTACTGCGCTGTATTTTTACTATGTTCATTGTGCTATGTTCTATATGTGCCATCGAGAATCGCAGAGAACGCTCGAAATTCATCAATGTTCAAAGACCATGTTTTGGCTCATCGTCAAGACTATCCATATGATTGGGATAAAGGAATTCCATTTCTGTTTCTTTGCACCGAATGAATTGACAAAATTCAGTCCATTGGAATTAGTTTTTTGCTCATGAAGTGAGAAGTTTGTTAAAATTTATTACGTAGAAATTGGTAATTCAGAAATTAGATACCACAAATGTTTAACGATATGTCAAATTTAGCGAATGTTTAAAACAGCCGGGGAGTTGTCTAGAGACCATTTAAAAATATCACAGCATACAACATAACAGGAAGCAGACAAGAAATCAAAGATTCACAGTTTTACTCGCCAGAATAAGGTAATCGTGAAACGTCTCATTATTCAATATTAGTGAATATTCAAAGGCAGTGTTTAGTTATCAAGTCGAAAAGAAATAGAATAAATTAAACTATCTGTTGCGGATTCCGGAGGGAGAGAAAAATAACTCAGAGCATGTCATGTGACGATGGTGGAAAGCTATTTTGACAGGGAAGTAAAGTCAGTCGACAATGCATTTTTGATTGACAAACAGACAGAACTACCAAGTTCAGAGTGTTCAGAATTGGAGATTCCTCAAATTAAATTGGACCATGAGCAAGTTGCCCAAAATTGCGGTAACATATTGAGTAACCTCCAGAGGATAATGGAAGTGACCTGAAAGACTTTTCAATATCACATGGGGAGATATTTGGAAATCAACTGTTCAATACTCATCTAATTATGCATGATGTGGATTTCGTAGATGCTATTCTGACGAAGCAACATCCTTGTAGTCATAACCGTCGTAAGTTGGCACAGGTTCAAAAGAAGATTGAACACACGCTGTGAGGCAACAAAGTCAAAGTGAGTTGCAGTGACGAAACCTCGCCCAAAATAATGGTTCCAAAATCAGACATTACACCACTGTTATGTTTGGATGATCAAACACTAATGCATATTTGATTTTGCGGTTGGAAGACTGTACTGAGAAAGTATGCCAAGCAACTTACCTTTCTAAGATGGACTTGTTCAGAGTATACTAGCAGATAACATTGTCATAAATTAAAAAGACAATTTCGGCTTTCGTCACGCCAAATGGACTGTATCAGTTTAAAGCAATGCCAATTGACTTCGAAAATCCGCCAGTTCCAAATCACAGATTAACGAATAAGACCATTACACATTTACCCAACTGTGATGTATATATCAATGGTGATTGTTACTTCCATATGAAAAGAATATTTACAACATTTACAAGGCTTGTTCGGACGATACCACATGGCATGATTGGTGATTAACGATTGTAAAAGTAAATTTGCCAAAGCCCAAGTCACATTCCTGGGCCATTTTATTAGACACGGTTGAACAGTACCACGGGATGCAAAAGTAAATGTAACTGAGGAGATTCCCTTACCATCGACGAAAAGACGATAATGCAGTACCTGGGATTGAGTTGGTTTTGCCAATATTTATCGCAAATGTTCGCAGCGTGTCTTTCTACAGAAAGACAAGAGGATGCACTGGACAGCGGACTGTCAGAAGGCATTTCACTGCATGAAAGTTGTGCTCACCATTGGCCCAGTATTAACCACACCAAATTATGCAACACCAGTCAAGATGTCTGTCGATGCAAGTCATGTGTGTGTCGGTGCTGTCCTCTTACAAGAAGATGACGAGAAGATAAAAAGACCTATCGGGTATTTCTCCAGAAGGTTGAACATTTCTGAGCAGAAATATTCGATGGTGTTGGCATTACAATTCTTCAATGCATTTGTTAGCAATATCGTACCTGAGGCAATCGTTTATGCTGATCATACCCCATTGAAGTCTGTGGAGAAATTTGAGGACAGAAATGTCAACCTGTTTAGATGGAGCTTGTTGCAACAACCATTCAATTTGAAGATTGTGCGTGTGGCAGGAGGAGAAAATGTGATAGTCGATGCATTGTCGACACTCGAATGAGAAAAGGAGACGTTCGGTGACAGCAGTCCAACAGACTGAAAAGGAATAGAGTTGCGCATGTTTCAACATGAAGTCAATATGATATGTCTGTGTTACAGAAGTCTAAAATGTGTAGAATATTATTAGGCAATTTAAAATGATTATGGATAAAATAACCTTTGATTATGGATGGCACATTTTCACTTTAAAGGGAGTGGTGTTGCTTCTTTAATACGGTTATGCAGGTGTTGGGTTTTTCCCTTAAGAGATGTCGTAAATGATTTAGGCTCCGAAAAGCATGGGGTGTCGCCATTTCGGGTCAATTTGATAATAGCTCACAGCTACTGCCTCAGGCGGAGGCTGTCAATTAAAAAAAAGCTTATATAATTAAAGGGGATGGCCCGTTGTTGCAGCTCAGCATCACTCTGGTTTGTGTTTCCTTTTTTAGCAGTAGTTCGAACAAAAAAGCTACTGGTCCCCTAGAATCGAGTCCAGGCTGGTAGAATCTCTCCGACTTTCGTGTTGTAACAATCTGTGCTAGATTTTACCTTTCTTACCAATTGACGTTAATGGAGATTGTTTCAAGTATTTGGAACAGCATCATTATTGTGGGATGAGCTCTTCAGCAAGATTAAATTATTCGGGTTTTTTTTGGTCTTTGCATTTCGTTCAGTTATATTGTAAATAAATTTCGTTTTTGCTTAAAACTGAGTGGTTTCATCGCCTGATTATCTCCTGGAATTTCTACGCTACACCTGCTTAAAACACAGTTAGGATCTGGGATAATTTCTTGAACTGTTTTTGGCCTCATGTGATATATCTGGCCGCCTCATGAATACATTCAGTACTTTGTCATTAATTACTTCCTCAGGTAATGAATTCTGCAGACTCACCATTATTTGGGTGAAGAAATGTCTCGTCATGTCCATCCTACATTGGTCCAAACTGTATCATCAGACAGTGAACCCTGTTTCTGGACTCACTGATCATCGGGAACAACTGTCTTGACTACACTTGGAAATATATTTTTGTCTCTATGACGTCCCGCCTCACTCGTCTGACGTCCCGCGAAATAATCCTAAAATAGTTATCTCTCATGAAACATCAGTCCTGCCATCCCTGGAATTAGCCTGGGAAGCGTTTCCTGCCCTCCCGGGTAACCAACAGCATCATTCCTCAGAAAAGCGGACCAAAACTGCACAACTTATTGTAGGTGTGACCTTGTCAAGGCCTTGTATAACTGCAACAATGCATCAATGCTCCTTAACGCGAAACATCGCACAATGAAGGTCAATATATATTTTGCCACTTTTCATCATGTGCTGCACCCGCATGTTTACCTACATTGATTGTGCCCAATGTTTCACAGGTCCTGCTGTACATACTCAATTTACAACCATTCGAGATCATTAATTGGCAATTTAGCACTTTCAAGACTGCCCACCAATCAATGCGATCATGACTAATCAATGCCATGTTCTGGCTTTCTTTCCCTCCCTGCTGAAATCTTGAATATTTAAAAGAGGGACAATCTGTTCCTTGAGCTGATTAAGCATCTTCTTGTTTTTCCCAATCAAAAACCTCGCATTTATCCAAATTACATTGAATCTGCTGCTTTTGCTGTCCGATGTGCTACTTTTATTCACACTGCACACCATTGAGTCTGGCATTCAAATTTATGCTTGCACATTTTTGTAAATGTTATCTCATGCATTGGGATGTTGCTCAGGATGAAGACGTCACCAATTTATTATACTCGTCCTGAGCTTTGTGTGTCTGTTTGGAAAGAAATGGCACTCCACTCTCACATGGCTACGTATAACGCAGTTGCAAAGCTGTGAACAATTTCGTATCCCTTATTTATCGAAATTTATTCTGGTATTTGACACAGTGCCGTGAAGATTTACTAGACTTATACTGTGTCTGGAGGTACTACGTCATGAGGCTAGTTTGAGTCAGTCATGCTTCTACACATTGGAAACTACGAAGATTGCCTTTTTCGGTCTTTCTATTTCGGAAAGGAAAGACTTATCACAGAGGGAATGCAACGAAAGTTCATGAGGTTTGTGCCCAAGATGCGAAGACTGTCTCAAGAGGGCACATTGCTTCATCTCGGGAAATCCAGATTCAGGGGATACAGTCTAAGGATATGAGCTACACTGAGATGCACAGAAACGTCTCTACTCTCAAACATGATCAAACTTGTGAAATTCACTGCGTACCATAAAAGGCTTCCGTTATCAAGACTCTGAATATGCTGACAGAAGAGTTTATTTAAAAAAAGATATTCAAGTTATGAAGCAGCGGGGAAAGAAAGGCAAAATATGGCGTTGAAGTAAATAATCTATCATAGTCACATTGATTAGTCGGCCAGTCTTGAATGAACTGAATTTTGTATTCCTGTTTCTCTGACATTTGGTTTTGACATTTTAATTGACTCCTGAGATTTTTATCGTGAGCAGTATCAGCGATTGTATGTTAGACGCGTATCAAAAACTGTTTTGAAGTGTAAGTTACTGCATTTAATAAATGTTATTTATTTTTGCAGAAACTGCTTATTGTCGTTCTGATGATGAAAGTGAACTCCAGAATGTCTGCCGTCTTCTCAGTAAACTCATCACAGCAATATGACTTTGCTCTTTGTATGCAAGGAGAAAGTGATTGGAACGAATCGATTGCTCTTCCAAAGGACCAGTATGTCTGGGTGGGCCAAACAGCCGCCTCCATTGCTGTACTTTTCCTTCACTCCACCCCGTCTGCTTTCTGTTATTTGCACGTACTCACACTTGTTACCAGTGTAATCTATGCATAAGTAACAACTCTAATCATCACAAATGCCTTTGTCCTTTTCATTCTGCTGTCTCAGGGCGGAATGGCGACCAAGTTAGCAAGACACAAACAAGAAACACGGATTTCAACAGAGGACGTTTTCACATGATGTTCCTGATTCTTTGTTTCTATTTCATCAGCAGAGACAGGACAGTTCAGGTCAATCAGCAAGTGGTATCCTTGCCCAAGTTTGAAATGAAGCCATCAGATGTTGCGCGGTCTGGAATACGTTTTGTGGACACCCACTGCAACTGCCTCTCCATTGTATATCACGGTGCCACCACCTCTGCTGGGTCTGTGCTGACGGTGAGACAGCACATATCCAATTATGGTGATTGGCTGTCAGTATGATTCCGTGAGTATGTCTATGTTAAGCTTGACTAGTCTGTTAGAAAGCTCTCCCAATTTTGGGAATAGCCCACAGATGTTCGTGAGGATCATGTGCAGCGTGGACAGTACATATCTTTTCTGGTGCTGAGTACGATGCCAATATATCCATCCAGTTTCTTTGAGTCTTCTTAGCTATTGGTAGAACTAAATGGATTGCTTGGCACTTCAGAGGGCAACTGAGAGTCAACCATGTTGCTGTGGGTCTGAAGTCACATGTTGGACAAACGAGGTGAGGATGCTAGATTTAGTTCTCTGTAGGACATTAGTGAACCAGATGGGAATTTCTGACAATCCACAATGATTTCATGGCGATCAGTATGTACTTAATTCAACCTTTTTTTAACTTGAAATCCAATTCCACAACTGTTTTTGCTAGAGCATCGGAACCTTATGGGTGATGTATAAAGCTTTATACAATCAAGAGGAGCATGGATATGGTAAAAGGACAAGATCTTTTCACTGGGATGGAGGCGTCAGGAGCCACAGGGCATTAGCTCCGGGTGAGAGGGAAAATAATTAATAGATATCTAAAGGGCAATTTCATCACATATAGAGTGGTGCGTGTATGGAATGACATGCCAGAGGGAGTGGTGGAGGCTGTGCATTGCAAAATTAATAAGATATCTGGGTGGGAATGTGAATAGGAAACGTTTACAGGGATAGTGGCCAAGTGCTGGCAAATGAGACGAGATGAGTTTAGAATATCTGGTTGGCATGGATGAGGTAGACCGCGGGTCTGGTTATGTGCTGTGCATCGAATTGACTCTATCTGCAGTGGCGTGTACGAACCTTTTTACCTGGAACATGAGCTGAGTTTCTGGATTTATGATCTAGCAATACTTCCAATGGAATATCGCTTAACCGTTCCAGCCCTTGCAGCGTTCTATGAGGACATTGTACAGATAAACCTATTTCCTTTTTTTTTCAAGTAATAGACACATCTTTATTCTGTATTGAACGCTGAATTCGACCTGTGTTAGAAACGTTTGATAGAGAGTGTGTCTTGAATTCTATTCTAAAACAGCACTCAGGTTGTACCTGACATGGGCTTGTTTGTTGAGGATCGTTTGGAGGTGGTTCAATCAATAGTGAAATCCATGTTGAAGCTGGAATGGGGACTTCCAAAGCGTTACAGATATTCGCTACAGCTAAAAGACCCTTGTCTTCAACACGAATTGGCTATAACGCTGGTGATTAATATAGACCATCAGTTGTAAAATGCATAAATCCCTTACCTGTTTTGAGTCTAACTGGATTCCAGTCCAACTGGTTTAAAAGGTGCTGCTGTTGAATGATTTTCTTGTAACGTGTGATCACACAGATCAGAACTATGACTGCTTTACCAGAACAGACTGCATGGTTAAAATATTAATTGATGTTCCCTTACCAGACTCAGCAAGCCATGTTTCTCTCCAGTTAATACAACAGTTTCCATAATTATCCCGAAAATTATAATGGCCGGATATCTTTCTATATTTCCTGGGTATAACACTGGGTTTGTGTCATTTCACCGTGTCCTCATTGAACCCTTCGTTTCAAGCTGTCATTCTGGTGAATCTCCACTGCACCCGAAAGCACATGCACTGCTAATTCCGTCCGCTTTTATGGCTTTTCCAGTTTATGATGTAAATGACATTGCAGTGCTCACATCAGATGGCAACAGTGAACAAATGTAAATTGCCTACCTCACTCCATCAGTCTCGGTCATGCAGCTTTGGACATTAAAACTCATCTCACACATTGTACATTCTCATCTCTTGGCCTCCTGTTTGTGAAATATAGTGATACGTGAAGTGATGTGTTTTGAATGTTGGACTCAGAAATTTGATCTAAACCAAATGGTCCAATATGAAGAAGGGCATTGGGCAGGGAATCCATTACTTTGGGTGTGAAATTATGTTCACAAGATGTTGGGGGACGAAATGTGCTTGAATCTATTTTCGTTCATTCATTCCTATATTGGAAAAATGATAGGTTCTAGTGTCGCAATAGCACTTGGGAAAATAGGTTTGAAAGGATGTGCAGGCTTTGCCAGGTTAAGATGCAACCTTCAGAATTGATGTAGAGTCCCAGAGTCATACAATCATACCAAATGGAAAAGGACCCGTCGTTCCCACTGTGCAATGCCAAAAATGATCCCACGCTAAATGAGTCCCACCCCCCTGCGCTTGGTCAATATCCTTTCAAATATTATTTTTTGTGTATTTAACTGTAACTCCAGCTCACAAAACTTCAGATGATGTCTCACCAACGTCCTCTATCTCTTCAACATATCATTTCAACTCTTATTCTCAATGGTTTGAGTAATGTGAACAAGCATGCTATAAATGCCTTCTTCGCCACAGAATCCACATGTAATGCAAATTTGGAACCATTAAATACTTGGACCTCTGGGTATACCTGTTTGGCAACTCTGCCCAATTCCCTGTGTTTAGTACCATAAGCCATGTCTTTGCTTGTTCTTTTTTTTTAACGGAATGTAATGCCATTCATTTATTCAAATTACACTCTGTCTTCCACTATTCAGCCAATCAACCCAATTGATCAAAATCTCTTTGTAATCTCTGATAACACTATTCACTGTCTACTGTACAAAACAATGTGCCATGCACAATCTTACAAAACATGTTTTCTGTATTATTATCTAAATATTCCATTATCCAAAATATTACCCAAAAAAGTCTTTCCTTCTCACCTCTCCGATTACTGACTTCAAACAGATGTGCGTGAATGGAACTGGGATGGAGAGGGTTGAGGCCGTCACGTTCCTGAAGTGACAATAACTGCCAAACTGTCCTGGTCTTCCCAGTTTGATGTGAAGTTCAAGAAAGCACAACAGCGCCTGTCCTTACTCAGATGGCTTAGAAATTTCGGCATATTTGTAAGGAACCTCATGAACTTTCATATATACACCGTCTAAAACTGCCGCGCAGGACTGTACGAAACGACACAGAGTTCTGTACACAACCATCACGGAAAACAACCTTCCACATTTGGACTCCTTTCTCACTTCTCGTTACCGTGTAAAGTCTACCAACATCAGCAAAGAGATCTCTCATCCCGGGAATGCTGTCTTGCAACCTCTTTTGTCAGGCAGAGATACAGACGCTTGAACATACGCACAAGTAACTTCAAGAACAGTTACTTCTCTGTCGTTATTCAAATAGCGAATGTACTCAATAATCATAAATCATGTTGAACGTGTTAATGTTGATTTTGAATCAATACCTCCTGTGTAATGTCATCTGTGTGTATCACTCTGTCCAAACATCCTACAATTTGTCTCTCTTTGCTTATTATGATCTGTCTGTACTGCACACAATGAAAGGTTTTCACTGTACATAATTACACATGATAATAAATCAAATCAAATTAATCACGCATATGAATGACGATAAAAAGTAGACCCAACACTGAAACATATCGATAATCACTTGTCATGGGTCTTCAGCTCGACTTCCACAATCACTCCCTGTCTCCTAGTGTTACACTAATTTTGTATCGAACTGGCAATCTAATTTCACAATCACATGTAATGTCACTTTTCGAATTAGTTGAACATGTCCAACCTTGTCAAAGGCTTTGCTACAGTCCAGGTAAACAAGTTATATTGCTATAACCTCATCACTCAACTTGGTTACTTCATCAAAAATCTCAGTCAGGTTTATGTAATACGATTTTTCTCGCGCAAACCCATTCTGACTATTCCTGATCATCCATTGCTTGTCAAAATGCACGTGAATTCTATCTTTCAGAATCATTTCTAACAACTTACCCATCACTGCATTTAGATTCACAGTCTATTGTTACTCAACGTCACCTTATATTTCTTCTGAAACGAAGGCATAATATTTACCACTCTTCAGTTACCACGCACTTCTTTATAGGTGACGCCAATATTTCTGTCAGGGGCACTGTAATTTCCTCCCTAACCTCTCACAATTTCTTAGGACATATTAGATCAAGTCTTGGAGATATATCTGTCTTATGTTTTCTGAGATATTCAGCAGTTCCTCATCTGTAATGATTTCAATTTATCAACAATTATCTCATTGAGCTGTTTAGCCTCCATTTCTTCCTCCACAGTTAAACTGATGCAAATTATTCATTTAATCTCGATCCTATTTCCTGGGGTTCAACACAAAAGGATGTCTTTGAACTTTTACTGGCCCTACTGTCGCCGTAGTTGTTGGCTTGCTATGAATGTACTCGCAGAATCTCCTTCAATTCTCTGTCTATTTACCAAGAGTGTCTCGTTTCCCGTTTTTGACTCGTACAAATGCCCTTCAGTTCATTATACTGTTCAATAACTCCTTTTAAATCCACTTGTACATATGTTTTATATATATTAAAATTGGTGATCAAAACCCCAATGTATATATTCGTTTATGGTTCTCGAATCCAACCAGCCTTACCCTTTACTGTAACAGGAATGTAATGATACTGAACTCTCATTATTACACATTTGAAACCTTGACTTTTCAGACGTCCTTTTATTTGTAAACAGTCTACACTAAATAATTTTAGGATTTCTTGTCTCATCGCGTTGAAATTTCGCTTTCTAAAACTAAAATGTGCATATTTTTGTGGAAGGCTTATCGTTTTCGATAACCATTTTAAAACAAACAGAAATAATATCACGAGATCAAATGTGTTCTACTCCCTTTGCTTTACTTAGTTGTTCTATCTTATTACCCAAAGAAGGTCAAGATTTGCTCTTTCTCTGCTACAAAATCTTGCATTTTGCGAAAGAGCTTTTCTTGCACACACTTAACAAACCGTTCAACATCCAAATGTTCAACGTGATGGTAGTCCCAAACAATGTTTGGGAAAATAAAACCAACTACGATTAGAGTCTTATTATTTTTACATATACCGGAGATTTCACCACGTGTTTGTTCTTCAATTTCCCTCTGACTGTTTGGAAGTCTATATTATAATCCATTCAATTCAATCATTTTTTCATTGTATAATTTAAAGATAAAGTCACTGTTGTGAAGTGATTAAATGCTTAAGCAGTGTCACGATCACTCTCCCAAACTCAGTCAGTGTGGTGGGAACATATAAGAAAATGACGTATCAGGACAACCACTGAATAGTTGATCCGAAGTGTCGCTCAGAGTCCGACTCAGATACGTAATTGCATTTAAGGCTTGTTTTATTCAGGACTCAGGAATTAGTCAGAACTGATTAAAGTTAGAAATGGTTACATACAAGGCACAATGTGGTGCTGGAAATCACAGCCATTCTGGCAGCATCCGAGAAGTAGGAGAAACGAATTTTCGGGTACAATCCCTTTATGAGGAAACCGAATGGAGGGCTTCCGCCCGAAATGTCGATTCTCCTGCTTCTCCGTTGCTGCCTGACAGGCTGTGCTTTTCCAGCACCACACTCTCGACTCTGATCTCCAGCATCAGCAGTCGTCACTTTCTCCTATATGCAAGTGAAGCCAAACCACCAAAGATATTGTGTGTCTTCTTGCTCCTTGTGACAACGTCAAAACTCCCATGTCTTTTGTGTTTGTTTTACTAGAATTCTCCATTCTATATTCATTAGTTGTAATTATTTGGTTTATACCTTGTCCTGTAATATAAACCCATCGAAGATCCCCAATTGCAATTTCGATAACTCCGAACGACATTTGAAAAATAAACAAACACAGGCTTTGTGAATAATGAATTACAGAATCTGATTTTGCATCGTAAACAAAAGACTTAACAATTTATTAAGTCAGCAATGTCTTTAGCTGAAAAATTCAACAAGATCAGTTGATTACGATCAATGCTTTGAAACAGAAATTTTTTTTTAGCACCCATTCACAGAGAGGACACACAATCAAACAAAGACAGTCAGGGACAAAATAAATTTTAAAAAAAATCAAGCAGTCCAGATGCTTTAATAGTGGAAACCGATCATTCAGTCCAACCACTTCATGATGTCCAAGTTGCCAAACAAAATCCGTCGTATTAGATTGCATTTGATGCTTCTCTATTCAAATATTTCCTGGTCATGTACAGACAGAAAAGTGTTTAAAATGTTGTAGTTGTACCATTATCCATTTTTTTTCCGAACAAGAACCACTCTGTGGGTGAAATCTTTGCTCCTCCTGTGTTTTTCATATCTAGTTTTGAACTCTCGCATCCAAGAAAGAAGATACTTGTTTTTCAACCTCTGACGTTCCAATGAAATACGGCCCAGCAAATCCAGACAAGCTTTTGACTCAAAACCTCCATTGGGTACCTGGTGGAGAAGATTGGAATGTATATTAGGGATTTGTTGCACTTAACAAGAGGGGAACACATGTCCTGGGCGGGAGATTTTCTCGAGCACTTTGGGTGGGTTTGAACGAGTTTAGAGTTTTCTATAGGCCTCCGAATACTTCCAGTCATGTAGAGGAAAGGATAGCAAAGATTATTCTCGATAGGAGTGAGAGAGACAAGGTAGTTGTCATGGAGGACTTCAACTTCCCAAATATTGTCTGGGAACACTGTACGACGAGTCATATAGATTGGTCAGTTTTTGTTCCATTGTGTGCAGGAGGACTTCGTGAAACAGTATGTAGACAGGCCAACAAGGGGTGAAGCCACATTAGATTTGGTACTGCGTAAAGAGCCCGGCCAGGTGTTAGACTTGGAAGTCGGTGAGCAATTTGGTGATACCACTTGACAAGAGTTACAGCGGGGGGAAAGGCAATTACGATGCGATTAGACAAGACTTTGGAAGCATAGGATGGGGAAGGAAACTGCAGGGGATGGGCACATTAGAAATGCGGAGCTTATTCAAGGAAAAACTCTTGGGTGTCCTAGATAAGTATGTACCTGTCAGGCAGGGTGGAAGCTGTAGAGCGCAGGAGCCGTGGTTTGCGAAGGAAGTGGAATCTCTGGGCAAGATGAATAAGATAGCTTATGTTAGGATGAGATGTAAAGGCTCAGTTAGGGCGCTTGAGGATTACACGGTTGCCAGGAAAAACCGAAAGAGAGAGCTCAGAAGAACCAGGACGAGACATGAAAAGTCAGGCTTTCTATAAGTAGTTAAGGAATAAAAGAATGATGATAGTAAGATTAGGGCAAATCAAGGATAGTAGTGGAATAATGTGTGTGGAAGCAGAGGCGATAGGGGAAGTAGAGAGATGGAAGGACAGATTTGACAGCAGATCTTGAAAAGTTGCACATGTAACAGAGTTGTAATAGGTGATTTCAAATTCCCTAACATTGATTAAACCTTTTAATTGCAGATTGTCTTGCTAGTGCTGATTTTGTCAGGTTTTGCCTGGAATGATTCCTACACAATATGTAGATCGGACGACTAGAGAGAGACCATACTGGATTTGGTGATAGGGAACGGGCAGGACAGGTGTGAGCTCTCTCAGTGGAACAGCATTTTGGTAACAGTGAGCACAACTGCCTCACATCCGGTATAGTCATGTAGAGAGCTCCGAAAAGGCAGGATGGGAAACTAAGTAACTGGGGGAGGGAAGATTACACAGCTGTTAGACAGGAGCTGTGGAGAAGAATTGGGAACAATTGTTCCACGGGATATGCATAACAAAAATGTGGAAGCTGTTTACGGAGCTCTTGTTCCGAGCGTTGGATAGTTTTATTCCACTTAGACAGACAAGGAATGGTAATGTAAGAAACCGTGGATGGCAAGAGAAGAGGAGCTTCTCGTCAAGAGGAAGAAGGAAGATTACTTAAGTTTGAGGAAGCAAGGATCGGCCACAGCTTTAGAGGATTGAAAACCAGCGCGAAATGGACCGAGAAGAGCTCAGAGGGAGCATGCGAAAGTCTCGCCAGGAAGGTTTATGGAAAACTCAAAGAGTTCCACACTAACATGAGGAATAGATGAATGCGCAGGGAGAGGGTAGGGGCAATCATAGCTAGTGGAGGAAACTTGTGTCTGGAGTTTAACGAGTTACAGGAGGTCCTAAATGATTTTTGACTGCCTCTGTATCCAGCAGAGAGACGGACCTTGTTGATAGTGAGAACACGATCGATCTGTTTAATATTAAGAATTTGAATGTGATGAAAATTCGTGGTATCATCAAGCAAGATAATGCCCCAGAGCCAGACCAGCTGTATCGAATCTAACTACAGGAAATAAAGAACGAGATTGCTGCACCTCTCTTTGTGATCTTTGCACGCTCACTCTCCATAGGATTATTGGAAGGTAGTGAATGTTTTTTTCGCTGTTCATGAGAGTGAATAGGAATATCCCTGGGAATTGCAGACTAGTTGGTCTTACATCTGTGGTGAGCAAGGTACTGGAAATGATTCTGAATAAAAGTTAATTCGATGTGCAGCATAGAAACAGATGCATCGGTCCAACTCGTCCATGCCAACCAGATGTCCTAAATTGTATGATCTCATTTGCCAGCACTTGGTCCATATCACTCTAAATCCTTCCTCTTAATGTACTCATCTACATACCTATTAAATGTTGTAATTGTAGCAGCACCCAACACTTCGTCTGGAAGGTCATTTCACACTCGTAACCATATTTCATATATTCTCATCCAAATCCTTTTACATAAATGAAAAATGGCTGAGGATCCAACACTAAATCCAGTGTTCATCACACGCCTCCAGTTTGAAACAAAACCCTTCTCTCTTATAAAATCAAATATGTAAACGCAAAATATCAAGAACCCCTGACATTGCTTGCATCAGACACCCCCAGAACTTGCACAGCAACGAAAGAAACACTCTGCTCTTTCAAAATGAGGAGGGACCAGTATTGGACTGGGGTAGACAAAGTTAAAAATGAGACAACACTAGGTCACAATCAAAAGAATTATGAATTATGACAATTTTCAAAAAAAATCATAGTTTGATGAAAGAGATCAGCATGGCTTCGTGAGGGGAAGTGTCATGTCTCACAAGCCATTTTGAGTTCTTTGAGGTTGTGACGAGTTAGGTTGACAAAGGTCGAGTGGTGGATATGGTGTTCACGGATTTTAGTAAGGTATTTAATTAGGTCATCAGGTGTGCTCATTCAGAATGTCAAGAGGTCTGGGAAATAGGGACACAGAAATGGCGAAAAGGAGACAATAAGTGCTGGTGAATGGAAAATATTTTGCCTGGAGGTAAGTGTCAGTGGTGCCCCGAGGGATGTGTTCTTGGGCCTATAATCTTTGTAATTTTACGAAATGACTTGGATGAAGCTGTGGAATGGTGGGTTAGTAACTTTGCCGATAACGCAAAGTTCGATGGTGTTGTAGATGGTAGGTGAGAATGTTTTGCCAGAAAAGCACAAGAAGTCAGACAGCATCAAAGGATTAGGAAAATCCACGTTTCCTGATTAGATTACATTACAGTGTGGAAACAGGCTCTTCGGCCCAACAAGTCCACACCGACCCACCGAAACGCAACCCAACCCTACCACTACATTTACATTTACCCCTTACCTAACGTTACAGACAATTTAGTATGGCCAATTCACCTGACCTGCACATTTTTGGACTATGGGAGGAAACCGGAGCACCCGGAAGAAACCCACACAGACAGGGGGAGAACGTGCAAACTCCACACAGTCAGTTGCCTGAGGCGGGAATTGAACCCAGGTCTCTGGCGCTATGAGGCAGCAGTGCTAGCGACTGTGCTACCGTGTTGCCCATGCAAGGGCTCCGGCAAGAAATGTCAATTTTCCTACACCTCAGATGCTGCTTGACCTACTGGGCTTTTCCAGCATCACACTTTCAACTCTGATCTCCAGCATCTGCCTTCTCTCCGGTGTTGTGGATAGTGTCGAGGGCTGTTACAGGCGATAACAAAGCATTAACAGGATGCAGAGCTGGGCTGAGAAAAGGCGTAGAGAGTTCAACCTGGATAAATGGGAAGTGATTAATTTTGGAAAGACAGATTTGACTGCTACATACTGGGTATAATGTGGGACTATTGTCAATGTGATAAAACAACGGGATATTGGGGTCCATGAACATAGATCCCTTCAAGTTGCCATCCACTTTGATAGGGTTGTTCGCAAGGCATATTGTGTTTTGGCATTCATTAACAGGGGTATTGATTTTAAATGCAGCGGGGTTTTGCTGCCGTTTTGTAAAACCCAGGTTTGACAACACTTGGTATATTCTATCCAGTTGTGGGTGCAGAGGAAATTTACCAGGATGCTGCCTAAATTGAAGTGCTTGTCTTATGAAGAGGGGTGAGAGAGCTCGGGCTTTTCACACTGTCGAGGAGAAGGAAGACTGGTGACTTGGTTGAGTAATACAAAGTGATGAGCGCATAGGTAGTGTAGATAGCCAGAAGATTTTTCCCAGTTCAAAATGGCTGTCACGAGGGTCCATAATTTTAAGTTGTTTGGACGAAGGTACAGTGGAAATGTCAAAAGTTGATTCTTTATGCAGAGAATGGTGAGAGCGTGGAATGCACTGCCGCTAGTGGTGGTAGAGTAAGCGACTTGGAGACATTTAAGCGATTGCTGGAAAAGTACAATAACGGCAAGAAATTACATGTGTGTTGGTTAGATTGATCTTAGATTGAGATAATTACTCTGCACAGCTTCATGGGCCGACTGGTCTGTACGATACTGCTCTGTGTTCTATTCCTAGCGATAGTCTGGTCAAAACTTTCTGAACGGTCTCCAAGTTAATAACACCCTCCCTGTAGCAGTGCGACGATAACTGCAAACAGTAGACAGAAAAGGTCTCAGCAACGTCCATTCAAGCATTAACGATATGTCCCAATTCCTATACTCAATGTTCTGAACAATGAAAGCTAGTGTGCTAAACGGCTTCTTAACTAGTCTATCTACATGTGAAAGCAAACTCAACGAATTATTTACCTTACCACCTCGGTCTGTCTATTCTGCGTTAGTACTCAGTGCCCTATTATCTTTTGTATACGTCCTGTCATTGGTTGTTTTAGTTCACCACAATTCCTTGCATTAATCTAAATTACACACCATCTGACATTCCTTAACCCTGTGAATTAATTGAAAAACATTTGCATGCAACCTTGGATAACATTATTCACTGTCTACGACGCCACCCATTTAGGTGTCATCCACAAACTTACAAACCATGCCTTTGAATATCTCATTCTGATCGTTTATATAAATTTGAAACAAACGTTGGCCTATCGAAGATCCCTATTTAACACCAATATTCGCTGACCCCGCAAGTCCGAAAAAAACCAATATTCCACCACAACTCTCTGTTGACACATATCAAGTCAATGTTGTGTCCATTTGGTAAGCTCACCCTGAATCCGATTTCACCTAACTTTATAAGTTAGTCTATAAAGTGGAACTGTGTTAAGGTTTTGTTAAAGCTCATACAGGCAATATCTACCTTTCTCCCCACAGGAATTATTTTTACTTCCACAAAAGACTCAATCCAGATCGTTAGATAAGATTTCTCTGGCAGAAAACATGCAGAATAAACCCTAGTTCGCCCTAGCCCACTCAAATTCATGCAAATTCTATATTTTCGAAACAAGTCATCCACCACTGATGTCCGGCTTACTGCAGGAGCCAGTCTTCTCCTTGCAGCCTTTGTTAAATTAAGGCATAAAAGTAGCTGTCCTTCGTTTCCTTATATCATCGTTTGTATAAAATGATACAAATTTTTCGACTAGGGTCAGCGTAATTTACTTTAATCATGCTTCGCACAAGTTTCTTGAATACAGTTGATCATGTGGTGAACATTTGTCCACCTTTCTGTTTTCTAAAACCACCAGTATTCCCTCTTCTATAATTTAACTATTTTCATAACATCGGCATTCTCTTTCCTGATTCGTCTCGCCTCCAATTGCTTCTCCACTTTAAAAGCAGATGCTACATCTTCATTCAGTCTCTCTCCCATCACCGGAGGTTCAACACTTGGACGACCACCTTGAACTTTCAGGGTCCCTATTTCGTCACTAGTTGCTGTTTTGCTGTTAATGTAATCGTAGAATCTGTTGCAGTACACTTAACCTTATCTGACAAGGCGATCTCATATCCAGTTTTCCCTCCTTATTTCCATCTTAAGACGTTATCTACATTATTTATACGAAACAACAGATTCATTTGTGCTCAGCAGTTCATATCTAATGCATGATTCTTTCTTATGATTGACTAGGAACTCAATATGGTTACTCATTTAACAGCCTTTACTTTTACTCCAACAGGAACATAATTCCTCTCATTGTAACACATCTGGAAATCTCTCACTTGTTACTTCAATGTTTATCATAATGCTTTATTTCACAAGTCAGGATGTGGAGCCCTTTTCTGTGGAAGCAGCCATTGGAATTTTCAGAATTCGGTCAGGTATGTAGTGCCAGAAGAACAAAAGCGGGAGATCAATGAAATGCCATTATGCCCCTCGAGCGAAATTGGCATTCGAATCGAGTCATGGCTGATGTGAATTGCCTCATATAAATATAGAGCCCTATCAGAATGACAACTTTATTTGTTTGCTTCGGATATTCATTATCCGCAGTCCTTCACTTCAGTAGAGTTGTATTCATTGGAGTTCAGACGAATGCTGTCTGGGTAATCATACAGAAACCTTTAAATTCTGAGAGGACTAGGCAAATTAAATAAGGAAGCATATTTCTCATCTGTAATTGTTCCAGAAAAAGGGGTCACTGTTCTGAGAATACAATCATGGGATTTCACATTGAGTTGAAAAAAAGGATTCCACCAAGAGACTCTTAGTTTCATGGAATTCTCCACCACAGGCAACTGTTCAGGCAAAACTATTGAATACAGTGAGTTGGGAGATAGACATGGCTCTGAGGAATGAAGACAATTAAATGGGAAGGGAGAAAGAATGTTCTAATTTTAATGATAATTCATGGTCATCTCAGATGATGGAATAGCCTCTTCCTTCTTGTAGCGTCTGTATTTACATGTGAAAATCGTGTTGTAACAGAATTCATTGCCTCCTTCACATGAATTTAGATTGTAAAGCTCCAGAGCATCGGCATATTAAAGTTAGCCAATCGGAAAATTGACAATTACTCCCAAATGTCTGTTTTATGTTACGTTCCTGTTTTTTGTTATGAATCCGAGTCAAGGTGACGTATTTGCTATAAAACCCTAGTGGGTTTATTTTCTGCAGTAACTTTTGCTTGTACCTGATCAATCGAGTCCACTGTGGCATGTGACGTTGTCGATGGTGTCTACTGAATATACCTCAAGTTATCTCTACTTTAGAAAGTGCATTGATTTTTTTCCTCGTTGCATTTTGAGTTACAAATCACCAGCTCCCATCAAGTCAGCAATTTCTGCTAACATTATCCAAAGGCTTAGCTGTTTCTTGTTGTATGATTGCCTCTTTTCCTATCGATGCTATTATGCTCGAGATTTACCAAATAGTTCGTGCCTTTTCAAAATCGCTGGAGTTTGCTAAAAGGTTGAACATTCTGCGGGTAGCCATTGTGAGCAAGCAGACTTTCAAACGAATTGCGATTTTACTGATGGAGTCTTCTCCACCATATATTGCTATACAACGTTCCAGAGAGAGCAACACACACAAGGCACGGCAAAGCCCTATTCCCTTAAAATTACACATTATTCCTTCCCAATATTAATCCATACATCCTATACTCCAAGATCATATTTGAGCATGTCTCAATTTTCTCTTTGCCAAATCCGCTGATCTCTCTCCATCATTATGAACCATTCCAACAGACGGAATAACGTTTTTTCTCTCTTCCCCATCGATGATACTCGAAGTTTGAAGTTTAACATATGACCAAGAAGCAGTAACAAGCTATTTGGTACCTCGCGGGTGCTGCGCCATTTATTCTGTTTATGGTTGATCTGATTATAACCTCAAAAATGCACTTTCCTCTCCCTCTGATAAAGAGGAATGTGTATTTTTGAGGTTATAATCAGATTCCTTGACGCAAATTCCTTGACGCAACATGCCGATTATGAAAGCTCATCTCAGCCTACCCATTCAGAGAGAAACAGTTCCATATTTTGTTTGCTTAACATTTGTGACCAATAACCCGAGGATCATCTTGCCCTCATTCCCGTATGCAATGCAAAGTAAATACAGAGTAATCTATTCCTGTACGGAAGAGGAGCGAAAGAAGTAGTAGCATCCACCATTGTTCATCCTTTAAGAACCTTGTTTGTGGCCATCGTGCAAGATTATTGGCCATGATTGATGTGTTATTGTGCCAAACTGACGTCATTCATCCAGCAAGTAGTAAAAGCAAACCCATTTTAAGAAAGAGAAAGGCCTCAATTCGGTATCAGCTTGTACTAAGAGTGGAAAAGTGTCAGTCACTGAGTTGGAACAGCATCATAAGACTTCAGAAATACAAAAGGAGCCCATTCGGCCCATTGTATCTGTTTCACACATCCTCACTGCCCTTTTCGTATTCCTTTGCCTTATTAAACACCCCCTCCGCCTGGCCCAAAATTAACAATGACCCCCTTGAATACTTTAACTGAACGTGTATTTCCAGGAAGTGCTTTGACTCTAACTACACGTTGTGTTTCTTTCTTTCTCGTGCCACCCATGCTTCGTTTGCATGTAGTTCAAGTATAAAATCACCGTTTCTTTGTTTTTTTTTGACTGGAAATACCTTCGCCCGACTTATTCTGTTTGGTCACCAATGATTTCGCAGACCTTTATCAGATCTCCCTCTCAGCCTACTTGTTGCCAAGTTAAACAGTCTCAAATTCTTCAGGCTGTCCTGATCATTGAAGCTCCTCACTCTGAAAACCATTCTTGCTCGTAGCTTCTGCATATTGTCTCCAATGTATCTGCCTAAACTACCTTCGGGAAATAATCAGAGGTTGAGGTTTGGCTGTGCCAACTGCCGAGTAAACCACTGTGATAATCACAATTTCTGGTATGAACCCCCGTGTGAATTTGAGGGTTTTGAGGAACACAGTCAATGTGTGAGAGTAAGGAGCAATCACCAAAAGGACTTCCATGAAAATTTAGCATTTGAAATGTTTCAGGAAGTCTCTGACAAGAGCAGGGTCGTGATTTGGAAGGAAGGTTCAAACCTGTTTAAAAATTGACGCTCTAGGTTCCTACATATTCAAAGCTTAATGTGATTTCCATACCTGATTTTTTTTTATTATCACAACAGTAATGTGACTTTTGCGTGTCCTATGTATTTTTGTATGCAAGTCCACACAATTCATTTGATGCATTCCAGAAATGAATTGAGATTCTTCCAAAACTTTGTTCAAGTGCATATTATATTTGAATCAAGTTCAATCTGACGTCAAATAAAACCGAACTGCTGTGTGTGCTGGAAATTCGACACAAATGCAGGAAGATCAGTTTGCATGGCAGCATTCTTGTAGGAGAAACAAGAATTTTGTTTCAAATCAGACATGACTGTATTTCAGATCTTTATTTTAGACGGTAGCAAGAAATATCTGGTGATCCTGAAACCTTCAAGAGGTAGTGCCCTAACAGAACTCTGGAAGCACAATTGACAACATGTGCTGCAGAAGCACATTCCAAAGAAAATAATTTTACTCAAATAAAAATCTGGCATTTACTCAATAACATCGAAAATTTCTCGATTGTGTCCTGTTCACAATATCCTTTCCAGAAAAGAAAATGACAGTCTGAATATAAACTGAATAATCACTGCCTTTATGAGTCGTCAAGGAATGTGCAGATAAATTGTATTTTAATTACAGTCAGCTCGTGACATGAAATATATTGGCTTGTATCATATTTCGGGAATAAGATAGGCTCATAATATTATTGCAGTTTTTCGAATGGATTCATTTCACATCATTCAAGAGATCGACTTTCAATGTAATTAGTGAGACATGCATGTTAAACGAAGGGTGTGGGTGGAGTTTCTCATCGCATGGAGGAATTGCATAACTTGAATGTTTTATCTTCTATGATCCTATAGGTCATGTCCCAACAGTAATTAATAAGATGTTTCTTGCTCTTGCCCATCCCACATTCAATTTTAACACTGCGTTCTTCATAACTCGCTCTTTCATCATGAAAAAAAAATGCGGGTCCCTTTCATTGTTTCTCCTTTGGACACCTTGCCAGACAGTTTAGTAACATTAACGAGTTATTATCTGAGTATTGGATGCATCACGTTTGCTGATAATGCATTACATTCCATTATCAACACTGTGGATACAGACATAATTTTTACACTGTTCTTAACGTGCAAATGGGACTAACTTCATCGGGATATTTGGAAAAGCACAGAAAAATTCGAAATTTACTTAGCTTGCAATGTACTTGTTGTAAACTAGGTCAGATAATTCCCTGGAACATTTCCCCCAGCATTATATTTCAGTTGTGTGATTATAACTATGCAGCGTGTGATCATGGCCTATTTAAATTTATGGCGAGATTAACTGCTAAACAATATATGTTCTACCATAACCTTGCTGTTGTGATGCTTTGTAAACTTCGCGGGAGATATTTTAATGCAACATTCAGTCAATTGCATTTGTAACCATTCTTGCAAACTGAGAACCCCTGACAATCCCATACATAATTGTCACTTTGTAATTGACTGGCAAATGCGACTGGGGGTTTCTGGTTCAATTGAAATTGTTCAAGAGGACAGCATATAAATTAGAACCATGAGGGGATAGGAAACCTTTGCTTTACTTCGAGCATGGAGCATTGAAAATATGTTAAGTTGAAACATGGTTACGTCTGTTATGTAGGAGCATAAGTCGGCCATTCCACCCACTGAAGGAGTTTTAAGGATCTGAAACAGTCGTAAGATCCTGAAGGTGGCTATTGTTCTAAAATATCATGAGGCATGTGGAAGCTTTGTGGGAACACGAATGTTGAGGTCTCTTACAAACGTTAGCATTCAGAGTTTGGGAGGTTTTTCACAATGGTGTCATCGTTTGTTCAGTCAACAGATGAAGCGGCCATAAAGTAATCAATGTGGTTGGAGTTTTAGAGGTCATTCAAAAGACTAGTCCATAATACGGGGTGGGGCAGTTAGCTCAAAAGCATGGGCTGCTCCTTCTGGTCTATGTGAGAAGTACCTGTGAACAGGTGCTTGGGATACAGCACACGCGCATTATGTATGTCCAGTTCAGGTCCCTTCTAAGTGCAGGGATTTGGAAGGGGAGCGGGTAAGACATACATGAGACTTAGGGAATCATGGGTAAAACAGGCGTTGGAAGAATTCAAGAGCAGCGAGGGAAATGGCAGAACGAGTTGACTGGAAGGAACCCCGCCCCTTTGACAAACGCCATGGAATCAGGTGCACTATTTTGGTTCCTTTTGGAGGGCCGCTGAGCACTCGGGGTAGGGGGAGCAGCACTGGCCCGTAAAGATCCGCCTCGTCGTTCTGCTGCACAGTAGAAAGGGCAAGAAAGCCTGTGTAAATGGTGATCCAAATGTATGGTCAGCAGATAGATGTTTCCAAGATTAAAAATAGGACCCCAGTAGCTTTTAAGGTCTCTCTTGTGCTTGGGAGAGGGGAAATGTGGGCAAGGTGAGAACAGCCAGTGGTCAGGGGGCATATTGATGTCAAGGTGTGTACAAAATCAGAGACGATTCCCTAAATAAGAAGATTGCATGTTGGGGAGTTCAATCAACAGTTGCCTCCCAAAGGGATTGATCTCAAATTAACTGTGACGGTTTCCTGCCCAATTCACAAAAAAATGCGTACTTCGTAATTCCCTCAAGTGAACCTGCTTTCCCGACATTTCCAGGCCTTAAACTTCACAATATAATGATACGCCAGGTGACAAAATTTACCCTTGCATCGACATCCGTTACAAATCATTATAAATCGATTTGTCTCATCCCTGATTCGTTTACAAGAGATGAGGACAGTGTTTTCCTGGCTATTCTGTGCTGAGACGTCATGGAGTTGGTCAACTCCATGTAATCTCCTCTTGCCACCCTCTCTCCCCCAAGATAAGCAATACTTCCTCTCCTGTACTTTCTCTCCAATACCATTCAAAAAACTCAGTGCCCAAAATTGCACACAGGATTCCCAGAAGATTGAATTGTTGTGGATGGTTAAGGATTGGCAAAAATCTTTGTTCATAACCAATGTTAATTGCAAATGTCACAACGGCAGTGATTGTGATGTGTGAGCGATTAATCACAAACTCCAAATGCATGCAAATGAAATTAATTACAACATACAACACTCAGTTAGACCAAAACTATTTGTGCTGGTCCTCAATGATAATTCGAAACAAATATTTCAGCTATGTTTGACTTGCTTCAATGCCGTAGTGAAATATTGCATGAGGAATACTTTTTTTTTAATTTGCGGGATTTCTATTAGATACAGTTTTCTGAAAGTGAAGGGAAAGGTCAAAATGTAGATAAGTTACAATAATTGATGAACTAATTTGCGAGTGGTAAACCTTGTGTTAAACCCTGTGATGTTCAGAATGCTGAAAAGCTGAAAAGACGGGGCTGGGGGTGTCGACATTTCTGAGCAATGAGCAGGTTAAATGACGCAAAGAGATGGAAATGGGACGTTACCGTCTGGTTCACAGCCAGACCCTTGCTCACGTACATCTGTGGTATTAATGCCATTGGGCAGTTTCCGCTAAGGGTTTTCCATTTAGTCAAAAGTTTTATCAAGTCTACCACTGGTGTGGATACGCGGGAATCACGTTGATCAGTTGAGATGATGCAAACGTTTCCCCCAGAGCGATTGTTGATGTGAATGCAGTGACACAGGAAAGATGGCTGAGGAGGTCGGTGGGATCGTAGGTTCAGCCAATTAATATTTAGATCCTCGACATCGTGAAGAATTACCAACACAGGTTCGAATTTGAAGAGCAGGGAAGGGAGCAGAGTTTGGCAAGGAATGGACAGAGAGAGAGAGAGTGACGGAAGTCGTGAACGTTGGCGAGGTCGACGATTTGCGCTAATCTTCTTGGGACCCGAGTGTCAGAGTTGGAAGGCACAGTCAAACAGTTGGAAACAGTTGGAACAGTTGGCTGGTAGAATTATTCGTAAGGCATAGCCCAGAGCTAGGGCAGGTCTCATGGCATGGGCAACAAAAGTCATTTCGGAAACAGATTGGACGATTCTAGGTTGGCGCTGGATGATCACAGGGTGTGACTCAAAGAGATATAATGGCAAGGGGAATTGTGAGAGAGTCCAGAGTGCCGTGCGGTTTTGGGCAGACACAGAGGTCATACTGAGAAGGTATAAGGTGATGTAAGATATGTTAAAAATGATGGTAGGACAAGACTAATGATGGTGAAGACACAATAACCCACTTCAAAGGTCATGAACACCATGTTGAGTGATATTGTCAAATATGCTGGTATGATTACCGTAGTAGCCAATAGCCAATGGGGTTCCATTGACGTAAGACACTAAGCAAAATGGAAGAGCTAAATGCGGACGGCTCGTTTGATGATGTTGTGCGAGATGTTTGGCACTGGTGATAACGGAAGACAAAGGCTCATGCAGATGTCAGAGACGTGGGACCACTGATACGGAGTGTGTCTGGGAAAATTAACAAACAGTGAAATTCAAAACTGGTCTTGAATGAACTATTGGGTGAATTTCACAGCACAGAATCAGAGAAGCTGATCGTTGTTTTAAGTGTGGCCTACAGAGAATCTGCAGTAGTGAGTAGTGTAGGTTCTTTCTTGATTATGTTTTTGGAGATGTATCTCTTGATTAAACTTAAAATATAAACCATAACTATGAATTTAACGTGGAGCAGTGTTTGTAGAGGAATAAGACGGTGTTAATTTCTGGGTCTGTAGATCCTAAAGGAGGGAAAATGACCTTTAATACAGTGATATGTACTTCTTGTCAGATCTGGGAATTTAAATGGAGTTTAAGGGTTACTGCAGATTACGTCTGCCATTCATGCTGTTGGTTGCGATTCTGAGCAGATCGAATGGATCAGTTGGAGAGACAGTTAGAAGCAATGAAGAATTTATAACAGCAACAGTATGTGATGGATGAATGGTGTAAATTCTCAGTTACAATCACATAGATAGGTTAACTCCAAGAAAGGTAAAAGAGGTAGGCAGCTAGTAGAGGATTCTTTTGGGGATATACCCATTTCAAACAGTTTTGCCATTTTGGAAAACGTAAGGGGTAATGCATTATCACGGGAACATAGCACGAGCAGCCAAGTTTCTGATATTGAGACTGGCTCGAATGCAGCGAGGGATACATTGGTTCCAAGATATTAATTGTGTTAAGGGATTCTGTAGTCCGAGGGACAGACAAACGTCTCTGCAACCAGCAGCGAAAAAGTTAAATGATGTGTTGCTTCCCTGGTGCCAGGATCAAGGATGTCTCAAAGAGGGTGCAGAATGTTTTCACGGGGGACAGCGGCCAGCAAGAGATCATTTTTCCACATTGGAACCAAAAACATAGGAAGGGAAAAGGTCGAGATTCTGAAGGGAGATTACAGAGAGTAAGGCAGAAATTTCAAAAGGAGGTTCTCCAGAGTAGTTATATCTGGAATACTGCCAGTGATACGAGCTAGTGAGAGCAGGAATAGGATGATAGAAGAGATGAATGCATGGCTGAGGAGCTGGTGTATGGGAGAAGGATTCACATTTTTGGGTCATTGGAATCTCTTTTGGTGTACACGTGACCTGTAGAAGAAGGACGGTTTGAATTTAAATTGGAAGTGGTCTGATATACTGGCAAGGAGATTCGCTCGAGCTGCTCGGGAGGATCTAAACTATTAAGGTGGAGGGTGGGGCCCAGGGAGATAGTGAGGAAAGAGATCACTCTGAGACTGGTACTGTTGAGATTATAAGAGAGTCAAACCGTCAGGGCAGGCAGGGACAAGGTAGAACTAATAAATTAAACTGCAATTATTTCAATGCAAGGGGCCTAACAGGGAAGGCAGATGAACTCAGGGCATGGTTAGGAACATGGGAGTGGGATATCATAGCACTTACAGAAGCATGGCTTAGGGCTGGGCAGGACTGGCAGCTTAATGTTCCAGGATACAAATGCTACAGGAAGGATAGAAAGATAAGCAAGAGAGGAGGCGGTGGTGGCATTTTTCATAAGGGATAGCATTACAGCTGTGCTGAGGGAGGATATCCACGAACATACATCCAGTTAAGTGTTTTTGTGTGAGACTGAGGAATAAGAAATGGATGATAACCTATTGGGATTGTATTATAGTACCCACAAATAGTCAGAGGGAAATTGAGAAACAAACTTGTAAGGAGATCTCAGCTATCTGTAAAAATACTAGGGTGGTTATGGTAGGGGATTTTAACTTTCCAAACATAGACTGGGACTGCCATAGTATTAAGGGTTTAGATGGAGAGATATTTTTTTAAGTGTGTGCAAGACAATTTTTTCAGATTCAGTATGTGGATGTACCTACTAGAGAAGGTGCAAAACTTGACCTACACTTGGGAAATAAGACAGGGCTTGGCTGAGGTATCGGTGGGGGAGAACTTTGGGGCCAGCGATCATAATTCTGTTCTATTTAAAATAATGATGGCAAAAATAGACTAGATCTAAAAGTTGAAGTTCTAAATTGGAAAAAGTCCAATTTTGATGGTATTAGGCAAGAACTTTCAAAAGCTGATTGGCGACAGATGTTTGCAGGTAAAGGGACGTCTGGCAAATGGGAAGCCTTCAACAATGAGATAACGAGAATCAAGAGAAAGTATATTCCAGTTCGAGTGAAAGGAAAGGCTGGTAGTTATAGGGAATGCTGGATGACTTAAAGAAATTGAGGGTTTGCTCAAGAAAAAGCAGGAAACATATATAAAGTATAGACAGGATAGATCGAATGAATGCTTGGCAGATTATTAAGCCAGTTGGAGTATACTTAAGAGGAAAATCAGGAGAGCAAAAAGGGGACATGAGATGGATTTGGCAAATAAAATTAAAGAGAATACAAATTTTTTTTACAAATACGTTAAGGACAAAAGGGTAACTAGGTAGAGATGAGGGCCCCTCAAAGAACAGCAAGGCGGACTTTGTGTGGATCCGCAGAAAATAGGGGAGACATTAAATGAGAATTTTCCATAAGTATTTACTGTGCAAAAGGATAAGGAAGATATAGATTGTAGGGGAATAGATGGTGACATCTTGCAAAATGTTCATATTACAGAGGAGGAATTGCTGGATGTCTTGAAATGGGTAAAGGCGGATACAATAGAGAGGTATGGCATTGAGGGTGAGTTGGAGGTTTGGATTAGGAATTGGTTGGCTGGAAGAAGACAGAGGGTAGTAGTTGATGGTAAAGGTTCATCTTGGAGTGCCGTTAGGAGCGGTGTTCCGCAAGGATCTGTTTTGGGACCATTGCTGTTTGTTATTTTTATAAATGACCTGGAGGAGGGGTTAGAAGGTTGGGTGAGCAAATTTGCGGATGATACAAAAGTCGGTGGAGTTGTTGACAGTGAGGAAGGATGTGGCAGGTTACAGCGGGTGATAGATAATCTGCAGAGCTGGGCAGAAAGGTTGCAAATGGATTTCAATGCAGCTCCGTGTGAGGTGATTCACTTTAGTAAGAGTAACAAAAAGATGGGGTACTGGTCAAATGGTCGGATACTTAGTAGTGTGGATGAGCAGAGGGATCTTGGTGTCCATGTACACAGATCTTTGAATGTTGCCACCCAGGTAAATAGTGCGGTGAAGAAGGCATATGGCGTACTGGCTTTTATTGGTAGAGGAATTGAGTTCCGGAGTCCTGAGGTCATGTTGCAGTTGTATAAGACTCTGGTGCGGAGGCATCTGGAGCATTGTGTGCAGTTTTGGTCGCCATACTATAGGAAGGATGTGGAGGCATTGGAACGGGTGCAGAGGAGGTTTACCAGGATGTTGCCTGGTATGGTAGAAAGATCGTATGAGGAAAAGCTGAGACACTTGGTGTTGTTTTCATTGTAGAAAAGATGGTTTGGGGTGACTTGATAGAGGTGTACAAGATGATTAGGGGTTTAGATAGGGTTGACCGTGAGAACCTTTTTCCACGTATGGAGTCAGCTATTATAAGGGGGCATAGCTTTAAATTAAGGGTGGTAGGTATAGGACAGATGTTAGGGGTAGTTTCTTTACTCAGCGAGTCGTGAGTTCATGGAATGCCCTGCCAGTAGCAGTGGTGGACTCTCCCTCTTTATGGGCATTTAAACGGGTATTGAATAGGCATATGGATGATAGTGGGCTAGTGTAGATTAAGTGGACTTGGATCGGCGCCACATCGAGGGCCAAAGGCCTGTACTGCGCTGTATTCTTCCATGTTCTATGTTCTATGTTCTATAAAAATTCAACACCGGATCAGATGTAGAGTAGAACTCTGTGGGAAGCTAGAGAAGTGATTGCTTTGCCTCTTCCTGAGATATTCGTATCATCAATAGTCACAGGTGTGGCGCCAGAAGACTGGGGGTTGGTTACCATATTGCCACTGTTTAAGAATGGTGGTAAGGACAAGACAGGGAACAATAGACCATTGAGCCTGACGTCAGTGGTTGGCAAGTTGTTGGAGAGAATCATAAGGGACAGGATGTACATGTATGTGAAAATACAAAGACTGATTAGGGATAGTCAACATGGATATGTGCGTGGGAAATTATGTCTCACAAACTTGATTGAGTTATGTTTAGGAAGCAACGAAGAGAATTGTGGAGGGCAGAGCAGTAGATGCAATTTATATGGATTCAGTAAGGCTTTCGACAAGGTTCCCCATGGGAGACTGATTAACAAGAATAGATCTCACGGAATACAGGGACAACTAGCCATTTGGGTACAGAACTGGCTTAAAGGTAGAAGACAAAGGGTGGTGGTGGAGGGTTGTTTTCCAGACTGCAGGCCTGTGACAAGTACAGTGCCACAAGGATCGGTGCTGTGTACTCTACATAAATGATTTGGATGCGAACATAAGAAGTACAGTTAGTAAGTTTACAGATGACACCAAAATTGGAAGTGTCATGGACAGCGAAGAACTTTACATAACATTGCAACAGGATGTTGACCCAATGGGCCAATCGGCTGAGAAGTGGCCGATGGAGTTTAATTCAGATAAATGCGAGGTGCTGCATTTTGGAAAAGGAAATTTTAGCAGACTTATACACTTAATGGTAATGTCCTAGGGAGTGTTGCTGAACAAACAGACGTTGGAGTGCAGGTTCACATCTCATTGAATGTGGAGTCGCAATAGATAGGATAGTGAAGAAAGCGTTTAGTATGTTTTCCTTTATTGGTCAGAGTATTGAGTACAGGAGTTATGAGGTCATGTTGCGGCTGTACATGACATTGATTAGGCTAATGTTGGAATATTGCGTGCAATTCTGGTCTCCTTCCTGTCGGAAAGATGTTGTGATACTTGAAATGGTTCAGCGAAGGTTTACAAGATGTTGCCAGGGTTAGAGGATTTGAGCTATAGGGAGAGGCGGGACTGGCTGGGTCTGTTTTCCCTGGAGCGTCGGAGGCTGAGGGGTGACCTTATAGATGTTTACAAAATTATGAGGGGCATGGATAGCTTAAATAGGCAAAGTCTTTTCCCTGGTGTGGGGCGTCCAGAACTAGAGGGCATGGGCTGAGGGTGAGATGGGAAAGATATAAAAAACCTAAGGGGCAACATTTTCACACAGAGGGTCATACGTGTATGGAAAGAGCTGCCAGAGGAAGTGGTGGAGGCTGGCACAACTGTTCACATTTCGGATGCATTTGGATGTGTATTTGAATAGGAATGGCTTGGAGGGATATTGTCCGGATGCTGGCAGGTGGTTGTATATTGGTTTAGGATATCTGGTCGGCATGGACGGGTTGGACCGGAGGGTCTATTTCATGCTGTACATCTCTATGACTCTATGATATCAAGGGAATGGATGCAGAGATATACCAATGTGGCACTTGGTGTAGGTTGGTTACCACACTGCTCAGTGGCGGTGTCGACAACAATGTCCCATAAATGTCACATTTCTTCGGCTACAGTGTGTGTGGTTATCACCAGTGCCCTCTTACTTTGCGCTAATTATCTGTCTTTTCACCAGTCCACCTGGGAGAGAAAGCAGTCATTTGGAGGAAGGGGCAATTGAACTTCAGGTGTTATATTTTTCTCGGTTTCTGAGCGCCAGTTATCACTGACGGAAAATGTGCTGCAATGCAGAGTGCCTTGGATTTCCATGTGCTTGAATCACAAAAGAGTTATTTACAGTTGCAGCAGATAATTTGAAAACAAAATGGAATATTGCTGTTTATTGTCAGAGTGAAGGAGTTTAAAAATACTGACGTTGTGTTGCAGCTGTATAGGGTGCTGATTAGGCTGCACTTGGAGCACTGTGTACAGTTTTGGTCCCTTTACTTGAAAAATTATGCAATGGCCCTGGACGAGGCGTGGAGGAGGTTCACTCAGTTGATTCTGGATTGAAGAGGGTAAGCGAATGAGGACAGACTGAATAGCTGAGACGATACTCATTACAATTGATGAGTATGGAACAGGCCTTACAGTAACTTGTAACGTTATGAAGGCAATAGTTCAGAAAGAAACAGGAGGTCAAAGTAAAAGTCTGTGACATAACATCAAAATGTGGTGAAGCAGATTAGGACTGAGTGGAAGAAGAGCTTCTTTACACAAAGGGATGTTAATCTGTGAAATTACCTGCCAAATGAAGTAATTGAGGCGATTAGCTTGGATGATTTTAAGGCAAAGTTCCTTCGATATTTGAACATTGAAAAATTTAAGACTTATGGTGTCTGAGCGGGCAATTGGAGCTGAGCCTCCGATAAATCAGCCACGATCTGATTGAATATGAAGCTTGGCTGGAGAGGCCAGATGGCCGACTTCTGCCTCTGTTTCTTTCGTACATGTGTAATAACTTGGTTTTCCATCAATTGGGCGTTAAGATCAAGCATTTCCCCTCATTCAATCTCTTGTCAATTTAATGAGGAACACCGATGCTTGGCTTTTGAACTTCCCTTCCTGATTGGAGTAACACTAACTCTTTTTCTCCACTAGTAAAGCACAGGAACAGGAGGAGACATTTCAGCTCCTTAAACTTGTCAGCAATTCACCAGGCTTATTTACTGCTTAGCTGCACATGCCTGGACTGAAGATTTATCCTCCGTTAACCGGGAAATTACTCACAGATTTCATTGTGACAACATATGCAGCATCTACTGCGATATGTGCAAGTGAGTTCCAAACATCTACACCCCCTCTTTCTGTTTGTGTGTATGTCCTGTGTCTGGGTGTCTGTGTGCTTGTGTCACTGAGTCAGTGACTGAGCATGTGTGCATGTGTCTGCGTGGATTTGCGCTCAAGCATGTGTGTGCTTGATGGGTTTAGTGTGTTTATGATTGAGAGTGTGTGTGAGTGTGAAACTCTGTGTGTATGTGTGTGTGTATGAACCAGAGTATGTTTAAGACTGAGAGAGAAAGCTTGAGTGAGTAAGTTGTGTGTGTGCGCGCATGTCTATGAGTGAGATTGTGTTTGTGTGAGTGTGTGTGAGAGAGTGTGATGAAAGAGAGAGTATATGTGTGAGTGTCTGTGCGTGAGAATGTCAAAGTGTGTGAGTACGTGCGTGTGGGGTGAGTGGGGCACAACATCTCCCAGCATGGACTGGGTCCCAATTCGCAAGCTGTGTCAAGTAAAGATAGCAACGCAACGACTGAACTCCACAGACAGCTTCTATGACTGAACACGAAGATTAGGGGAGATAGTTACATGAAACTTTCACTTATCTAAACATGGAGCAGCAGAGGGAAGGATGCGGCCATTTGACCCATTGACCCTGTGCATTCGCTTACTCTGAGTTGTGAGATCTCGCTCTCTCTCTCCTTCTCTTTCTCTATCTCTCTACACCCCCTGCCCCCCCACCCAAATAAACACGAAGTGGTGCATGCCGACTCTGAGACTCACCCAATGTATATCGAAAATGCTTTGGATTTTCCCCGTTTTAGTGATCAACTTTTTGCTGCCTTTGACCAATTCCGTGCACTGCCAGAACAAAGACGAGGAAAGGAGGGGAAAAAATGGTTCAACTGATTATGTCCAGATGCCTTTCAAATGTTGTAATTGTACGAGTCTCCACCACTTCTTTTGGCAGCCCGCTGTATACACGCAATGCACTTTGCATGAAAAAGGTACTCCTCACTCCCCATTTAAACATTTTGCCTCTTACCTTAAGCTTGTGCTCACCAGTTTTGGACTACCTCATCCGATGGAGAAGACCTTGGCGATTCGCATCATCTATGCCCATTATGATTTGCTGAATAACTAAAGGGTAATCCCTCGTCTTCCTACACACCAGAGAAAAAACTTCCAGCCAATCCAGCCTCTCGTCTTAAATCGGACTTTCCAGTCTCTTTAACTTCCTTGTAAATCTTTTTTGCACTTTTTTCAATATGACTGGAATTGAAAACAGTAATTGATAAGTGGTTTCACCAATATCTTACACAGCCCTAACACGACACCCCAACTCCTCTGAATAATGCCGTGAACGATAAAGAAAGTGTGCCACATGCCTTTCTTCATCACCCTTTCTACCTGTGAAGCCACTTTCAATTATCCACGTATCTATCCCACTTGGTCTGTCTGTTCGACAACCATTGACTTTGGAATAACTGCCCTGGTTAGTCTTCCCAAAACCTCACATCCCGAAATATTTAGCCTTTTCTCAAAAATAAATCTCTCCATACCCAGGGATCATCCTGATGGAACTTCTCTCAACTGTTTCCAATAAAATGATATCTTTCCTTAAATATGGGGCAGCAAATCTGCTCGTGGTGCTCCTGATGTCGTCTGCCCAACAACTTCCATTTCAATCTCAATAGGATTCACCAAGACATTAAAGAACGAGCTACAGACTTCTTGATGCAATGTTACCATTTACATATATTCCCTCCAATGCCACTTGAGCATAACGGAGATTAGATTAGATCACTTACAGTGTGGAAACTGGCCCTTCGGCCCAACAAGTCCACACCGCCCCGCCGAAGTGCAACTCACCCATACCCCTACATTTACCGCTTACCTAAAACTACGGGCAATTTAGCATGGCCAATTCACCTGCACATCTTTGGACTGTGGGAGGAAACCGGAACAAACCCGCACAGACACGGGGAGAACGTGCAAACTCCACACAGTCAGTCGCATGAGGCGGGAAATGAACCCAGGTCTCAAGCGCTGTGAGGCAACAGTGCTAACCACTGTGCCACCGTGCCGCCCACAAAGGTACATTTCACCACAAAGGTGAAATGTCTTCACACAGGTAGCAGATTAGTCATGACCACAATGGATTGCAGAGAACTGCAGGCGATTATGATTAAATGGAGAATATTTCCCAACAAACAGTAAATGCACCCATTCTCATATATCATTCCCAAGTTGAGGCCGGAGTAGGGAAGCAGATTTTAAAGAAAAATGAGACGCAGACTGGAAAGCAGCAAAATGCTTCTGTCATTCTGTATCTGGGTGAATGCTGCAATTCAAAACAAATTAAGAAGAGACGTTGAAATTGTGGGAGAAACAAAGCAGCTCTAAAATCGTCTGTGGCGAGAGAGAAGGCATACTCAAATTTTTGGATCTAGTCGACTTTCTTCAGAAAATGTACCCTCCCGGAGAGACAATTCAAAACATTACATGAAAATTTCCAAACATGCTTCCATCCAGACTTGCGTCAATGAACATTCGTTATGACTTTTACTCTGTTTAACCCAACCGGATCTAATTGATGGAGAATTAGGATTGGGAAGACTAATTCTGTGCAGCAAGTCTTTCATGATGATTTCAAATTTTATTTTCTCCTCTATTTATCTCTCTCCCTCTCCGTGCAAGGTAAATCTCGGTGATAGAGACATCGCAGTGTATTCTTGATTGGAGTGAATTGAGCTGGTAGATCCAGGCAGACAGCCAATTCCAGGATTGGGTAGAGGTGGAAGACAAATCCCGTCAGTCAACGTACCAATAATTACATGGTCTTGTGGCGATTGGCTGCATTGGACTTTCAGACAAGAATGATCAGGGTGTTTGTACCCCGTTTGGACTGACCTGTTTCTTGTCCAACCTACAAAAGAAAACAGATGGCCTCAAAGCGAGACCTGTGGCCGGCCAGAACTGAACACATTCTGAACTGGAAAATGCTTCCATTGAAACCGTTCAAACCATCATGAGCTTTTCCTTTTGCTGAGGGACTGCTGTTAAGAACACACGACTCAGATGAAACGAGTCGCTGCTGGAATGTTGCAAGAAGCAGGTGGCCACTGGCCCACAAGGGCTGAAATAGGTCGACGAGAGGCAGAGAGCGTGAACAGGGAACCGAGTCGGATGATCACACCGCCATCAATTTGATTTGGCAAGCTGGCATAAAGATCCAAATTCTCTATGATTGTCTGTTTGTCAGTGGACACTCATCGGTAGAACGACTGACGGCAATTGACTGTTAACTGTCAAATTTTGACTCAATTTAAGCCAGCAGTAGTGGCACTTTCAAGTTCTTCCAAATAAAGAAGCCAATGTTCATCACTCATTCTGTTGCATCGCTACAGTAACCATGTATCTAAATATGCCTCACTGTTTGCAAAGTGCACATTTCTGTGAATTATCCTTTACCCAGGAATTCAAGCCCATCGCTAATTCTCCTGACTACTGCCTCTGACGCTAGGTAACAATGTATCAGGGATCACTGCCTAGGCATGACCCGGGATAGGCCAGCAGTCACAAGTGGTTCTGTTTGCAGTGACAGCGAGAATGGGGTAACTAGCAGCTTTTAGGGGAACCACATAGGGGTGGAAGTGGGGGAGGATTATTACGGCGAGTTAGTGAATCGAGTGCAGAACAGGGGAGCAATAAAATCCGAGTGCACACTGCCTCTACTCATCTCGTTGAATTTGACATGAAGTTCAGGAATTCAGAGAAATGGGTAATAAATGCATTTATTAAGATGGCACATGGAACAGAAACCGTGAGAGCTGACACCAACAACAGGCTCTTGGAGATGCGTTTAGTGTGAGGACATCTGTCAGTTTTTGAAAGCTGCTTCACAGACGCTGGTTTTCCCAGAGCAGTTCAAGTGCTGAGATATCGAGGGAGACAGTTTTCTCCTCAAGGTTTAATGATGGGTTTATTCTGATTCTACGTCGGAAGAGTCCATATACCCCCTTATCTCGACGGAAATACACGAGTGTTCGTCACTAATTGACTGCGTTGTCGACAAATGGTCAAAATTTGATGTCAGTGACCTGTGCGTCAGTTCTGAAATATTAACTCTTCTTTCTGTCTCTGCAGATACGACCAGGCCTTCAGAGTTTCTCCAGCAGAGTTGGTTGTCATTACTTCCCAACGGTGAATATCGAGGACATTTGGGCTGTTGTGTCTGCGCTGTCCCTCAAAAGCACAGCTCAGCCTATCCTTGTCATCCTGCATTTTACATGGCCCACCCATCTAACCTACACATTTTTGGATTGTGGGTAGAAACCAGAATACCAGGAAAAAAGCCCAATCAAACACAATGGACAATGTACAAATTCCGCACAGTCAGACGCCGAGTGTGGCATTGAACGCTTGGCGCTGTGAAGCTGAACCCCTAAACACTGTGCCGCCCTTTGTTGCTGCCATTTAGCATCTGCAGTACTTCCCTTCATGTGCAACTTAGGACTCGATGGTAGAATGGCCCCAAGCCTGCCCCAATTAACAAACCTCCTGATCACTCACTCTCTGAGGGTGAGAGCGAGAATTTGGATAATTCTGGGGAAAAACGATAATTTGTTCTCAAAGCTGAACTGTTTTCTCTCTGCCCATGCAAACCAGAATACCTTAACAGATTGGGGGCTGCACCACAATCTCCCATTATATACATAAAAGCACGAACAAATTAGCGTCCTATTACACCTTTAATGTCATGCAATGCTCCAATCGAAGTTACTGAGCAGGGAACATTTCAGATGGCACCCTGAGCAGGAACAGAGCAATGAGGCCTCATCAGCATTAAAGCAATGGGAAGTGAAAAATGCTGATTGTCAAGGCGTTCCCTGGATCTACCCTCAGTTCCTCCCAACCCATCAATATACGATACAGAAAATGTTTTACAAGAGTTTAGCAACTTGCTCAGAGTGAAGCATAAATGGACGAGGAACTCAAAGAGAATGATCGTTGATTTCGGATTGTCGGAACCACATGGACTCGCATTGCTATTTGGCAGGAGCTAATCGTGAGCAAACGCTTCACAGTCTAACGACAGAACAGTGAGCACAATAAAACAGGAACAGTACGCAAGAGCAGTCCTGCATTGTGTTCAACACAGTGGTCTCTTATTTTGACAGAAAGATTGATCCAGTTCTGCCCGTTCTTAATATGATGCCAACTTTTACTCAATGCTTGGTAATTGAACATCAACGTCAAGACAGAGCCAATATTCAGTTGCCGACTTGTCCCCTACAACCGGCTGATGAGACCTCAAGTTCTGTGTCTGTAACCACATGATTTCTGAGGCTTGCATTCCCGTTTGCGCCCTGCTTTGTGATTTGGGGCAGCATCTTTGGGGAAAGGGGTGAAATCCGCTCCGATGTACCACCCGCAATCCATGCTGGCTATACAAAAGGAGTTCCTTTCCATCTTGAAGAAGTGGATTCCCATTGGAGCCAGCGATGAATGGGCAGAGGTAATGACATTTACGGTTTCCATCATCTGACATACGTTTAGTGGTCTTTATTTCTGATCACCCACCGTCCCGTTGACCTGTCACATTCAAGGGAATAGGGAACCAAGCCTCTGAGGCAGAAAGCCTTAAGGTAAAAACCAATTGTTGAAATTGGAACGGACACAGACACAGTCTTTTTGAGCTACTGGTCAAAGAAACGGCTCCATGTTGATCGTCTCTCTCTCTGATATCTCTCCTGTAAGAACCTGTATTTGATTTTACTTTTTTTTATTGTGAAGGTGGTGTGCGTTGGATTTTGCAAGCATTTGGAGCAGGATAATTGAATTGCAATAGTGTTGATTGGGGTTTCGTGCAGTTTACATGATTCTAAATTCGGTTTTCATTTGTTCATGCTTTATTCAGTACTTTGCAAATAAATTCTGTTTTGTTTAACAGTGAGAGGTTGGGGGATCTGCATCATTCACGGAATATCCTCTCTCCACCTGCTTGAAACTACAAGAAATTTTCTGGCTTATGTTGTTTTTTTGAAATATTTTGAAGAACTGTCGACTGGTACATAACACTGTAATACACTGTAGGTCAGTTATCCAATTATTCTGCAAGCAACTTATCCCAGTGAACCTCCCACTCTAAGGTCTGAGGATGTCTCCATCCCGAATCACATCTGGTTTCACCTGCTAGTCTCTCGGATCCCGTTTGTAGTTTGCTCCATGAACGTCGTCGTCCTTCCCTTGTTTCCACTCTTCTCCCAAATCGATGTGCCCTATCCCACGCACAGCAAGAGTCTCTATCGCCGCTCCATAACCAAATTTGCTCCCCCAACATCGGATAGTTGTTCCACCCTCGTGCTGTTTTCCTCACAACTTGATCGCTATCCATCAAGTATAGAGTTGCAAAGATTATGCGTCGCTCATCACATTCCGTCAGCAACAGATGCATGCTTCTCGTGTTATGGTGTTTCCCGACAACAGGCTTTGACAGCACCCCAGTCTATTCACCGAAAAACACTATTCAATCCTATTCCCAGTGTACTCTCCCACCAATAGACAAGATGCCACTGCCACACACTTCTCTTACCAATGGTAAGTGACTCCATGCACACGCCATTTTCCTGAAAACCATGCTCCTGTCCTCCTTTATCACACATTGCAGAGAAATACATTCCGTGACAGCTCACATCAGAATCATCTAGCAACTGACTCTCGCCTTTTCCCTCCTGCATATGAAATGAAACAATTTTCAGCATCACTCTAGTTGGAGGAACATAATCAAACGTCAATCATGCTGAGTTCTTCCAGTCACTGAATCCAGAATAACTTTTTTTTTGCTCCTCGAAACGTGCCCAAACTAACTCCTGAATTTGTTCTCTCCAACTCCACTGCAGATATGTTCTCCGACAAACAGACTTTAATTTCAATTCCTCAATGCTCCTCTTAGACAGCTTTTTAATTTCAGAATAACTGTCTCAGGCCTCAATAGCACTGTGTTTCCAGATAAACCATTTCGTATCATACTCACATACCGCAACAGAGACATTGTCTTGTTCCCCAATCCTATTTTATGCCAGAAAACCAGAAGCAGACCCCATTAACAGTTCATTCGCAGAAAACAAGCCTCTCTCATTTTCCTATATCCTCTTAAAGAATAGACCCCAACCCTATTCTCGTTGCCTTCACAAAGTAACAGTTAACTCCTCTACATCAAACCCTTTCCCCTTAATAATTGTCCGACCGAACTGACTGGCTGTTTCCATTATGATATGTTCATTCCACAGTCCTCTTGCAACAGAGGCTTGAAGCATCTCGAAGCTATTCCCCTACATTCTACAGCGGTATCCCCACTACGTTCCTCCATCCACAGCCTGTGTCCCCTCCCACTCCGTTACCCTAGCAAAAACGTCTTCTCCCACAATGACTTCTTCACAGAGCAATGACTTGCTGCGCAAACCGGACTTTGTTCCCGAGGAATTGCTTGCGGCTCCAAATTGTCTCTACTTACCGAGCAGCAGTCTGAAATTCTACACACAATCTATTACATTTGAAATGGTTTCCACCGTCACTCCTACTATTTCTTCAGCATCATGCTCCAACCTACAGTGTTATCAATGTATTCGTAAGTCAAAAACTCAGTTGCAGCACTTAGTCCATGTTTTGAGTCCCGCCATGGCAGATGGTGCAATTTGAATTCATAAAACTTCTTAAGTTGGAGGCCGAACCTAACTCATCCGGAGTTAGTGTTATGGCTCGTGGGAAGAGACTTTTTCATCCAACACACCGATGTCGAGCAAGTATCATAAAATGAAATTGTTCCTTTTCTTTGCATTTTTCCCATATCCCTGTAATGCTTTCTCATTCAAGCATTCCTCCTAATTTCTTTTTAATGTTGTCAGTGTACTCAACTCTACTACTTCATTTGGCATTTGTTGTACACATGCTCCAGCCGCTGTGTGAATAAAAGTTCCTTCTGTTTTTTTCCTGTTTGTTTTTTTTCTGTTTACATCAAACTTACACCATAATAGTGAGATTCTCTCTGGTCAACTCAGTTTTCCTGATGACGAGTATCTGGGGCTTTGACAGTCTCTTTCCAGCTCTAATTTTTAAACAAGTTAAAATGATTTGCTATCTCTTTCGTTTGGTACATACCATGTATTCTTATTAGTTATAAATTTTATTTTGCAGATTCAGGAATGGAAAGTTTTGCATGTAACAAAGAAATGAAGGTTTATTGTTGTCCAAATCCGAGGACGAGTAACTGAACTCGAAATGATAACTTTATTTTACACAGACGCTATCAGACCTGCAGAGATTCTCCAGCTTTTTTTTTGTTTTCAATCAGATATCCATCGACTGCAGTTCTTTACATTTTACAGATGTTGTAAGGTTACACGAGAAAGTCTTGGATTTTGGTAACTTTGTTTGATTATTTTAGTGAAAGGATATTTCAGCAGATCCCTCAGTTGATGTTTGCATTCAGTCCGTGTAATGGCAAAAAGTTTGGTGATTGTACAGCAACTAATGAGCTCCCGCATGAATCTAACTCCGTCGAAAATCAGTCCAGATACACAGATGCATCCATAAGTAGTACATATGGTTCCTACTAAAATAAAACATCGTTGCTGACTATAGCAGGATGAAATTCGTCATTATCATAAATATTGAAAATATGCTTTTCAACTGTTATTATGGAAGGTATTATGGCATTCATGTGGTTAACTTGGTGTTGCAATGTATACCAAGGATCATTTTGCAGGGCGTCAGTATCAAATAATGGTAGTGCATTGTGATAGGTTACTTAAATTGCTGGGAGATGAAGATGTTGGCGTTGTAATGTGATATGCTAAGTGTGTTGGGTGGAAACCAGTGTGGCAGGCGATCATTAGATTAGAAAGATAAAGCAAGCCAGCGTGATTGGCAATGTTAATGTTATCCAATAAGTGCGGGGACAAAAATTGTATGAACTGGAGGAGGGCAAAGAAATTGTGGGGAGGCAGGAAATACGTTTTGCTGGCTCTCACAGCTTTGAATTTGCAAGTTTAAGGTTTATTTTCATGAAGGATGTTCTGCGTCTCCTGGTAACCTTTTGTAGAACATTGAGTGATTGGTTCACAACACGATCTCCACATGGGACTTTTCATTTCTGTCAATGGGGAGCGCATGCAGACTTTGTGGATCATTGACATGTTTCTGACGGTGAAATATCTGAACAACAGAATTTTTGAAATAGGATATTCAAGATTAGAATATACTGGAGGATGTAGATTCTGGCCTAGACTTGAAAATAAAAAAAAAATCGACTGTTGCAACATGAAAGTGTGCATAACGATATGAAAAATGTTCTTAAAACCGCCCTGCCTGTCAGTATTCCCAGATTCCTGAAGAAAGGCTTATGCCCAAAACGTCGATTCTTCTGCTCCTTGGATGCTGCCTGACCTGCTGCGCTTTTCCAGGAACACATTTTTCAGCTCTGATCGCTAGAATCTGCAGTCCTCGCTTTCTCCTAATATTCCCAGAAGAACAGCTGCCGTTTTCGCGTGCTATATAAAAAAATTCAGCTTCTCGCCAAAATCAGGAGGAATGAGGCAGGAAGAAAAGTCGGAGCCTGCAAGACGCAAGATGTTGGTTTTCCATTATGTTGCACCTTAGGCAATGCAAGACTGCATAGTGCAGAAGGAAACCGATCAGCCCATCGCATCTGTGATGAAGCTCAAAAGAGCATCCAGCATAGATGAAACTCTCTCCCTATAATTCCGTAATCATGATAGCTCATTAACCCAGCCTGTACTCCATTGAACAGAATTGGAAGGTTTTACATTGTGAAGTCACCCTTAAGCACAAAGAATTTAGCTATGGAGGGAGACTGGAACTCCAGAAGAAAACCAACGCAGGCCAGGGGAGAAAGTGCAAACACCAGAAAGCTCGTCTCCAAAGGCTGGAATGATACTCAGTTATCTGGTTATGTGCAGCAGCAGTGTTAACCACTGTCCCTGAGGGCCGTTCAAATTCATTGTCAAGGATCAAAATGTGTCTCGCTGAAAGGCCGAGAACAACAACCTGAGGACCAGGTGCTGCCATGGAGCAGCACGACTGATACATTGACATAATCCACACTTTGAGAAAAATGAGGAAAATCATTGTTGTGTCAATGGTGAGGAACAAGCAAAGAAACAAACATGCTCATCAGCCTGAATGAAAAGCTGGCAGTCGAGTTCGGTATTGGCCTGTTGGGACTTTAAAGTTTGTGCCACTCCCATTCAGTAATTTTTCAAAATATTTGGAGTTTGGAAAAGAAAGGAGCACGTCTGAATCGTTAACAAAAGTGAGGTAAAACACACGAAGCAGTCCCTGTCCATCTACATTCATAACAAAGAAGTTTACTGTCAACACCGTGTGGATTAGAACACTCAAGAGCAGACGCAAGTCACGACATCAATGTCATCAACGGGAAGAGTGACAGAGTCTCTGCCAATTCTTTGAAGACAAATTGAGATTCGAAATTTATGTTTATTAGTCTAAATTGTGATTGATCCTTTACAAAACAAAATAAAAACAAACGTGTGAAATATATATTCAAACGTTTAATTTCCTGAGGGGTATTTGCAGCAGTATCCCTTTCTGCCAGGAAAGGATCTTATTTTATGGTCAATTAAATGACATCCAGCCGTTCAAATGTAATGTTGCTCATGGTAATTTCCAGGGAACATATGGTGATAGATGGTTCTGCACAAAGTTGATTAACAAATCTTCCATAGAATATCAGCAGTAAAATATTATGGTGAATGTCGCGATAGACTGTTCCACATAATGATCCAGCATTTGGCAGTTATAGAACGTCGTGGATAATATTCCAAACAAATACTCGAACAGAAAAGGTAACTGGGCATAAGAAAAAATAAAAATTGGGTCCCGGTCTCAGATGTAATATAAGGATTTAAACAGCTTCGATTTGTTACAAAGTCTGGCATATGCACGAAAGGTATTGCAGAAGGTATTCGGTCCCACACGTCGGATCAAAATGATCCTAGCAGATATAATTTTGTACTGAGCTTCAGGTTCTGAGATTGATTTCAATATTTTTATTAATCTTTTTGTGGTTCAATATATTCGGCGATGTCCTTGTAATATGCATTGTTGATGGCATGGCAGGGGAAATTAATGGACCCTGAAGAAGGAGGCCAACGCATCTCTGCCATATTCAGCCCTCCGTCCTTGAGTTTCACTCTCTAAATTCAACAAGGGCAGAATCCCTTTACCCCCACCAACCCCCGTAACAGCGCAACATCGTCTGCAATTTCTGGCATCTAAAAACACACCGCCAACAACGTATATTTCCCTCCTCACTCCTAGCTGCGTTCTGCAGAGACCATTCCCTCAACTACTCCATGCTTAGGTCCACACGCCTCACCAGGCCATTCACACTTCTTGGCCCCCTCCCTTGCCACTGCAATAGTTGCAAAACTGATGCCTACACCTCCCTCTCACTTCCAACCAAGGCTCCACAACATCTGTCCACATCTGACAGAGATTTCGATACACATCCAAACAGCTCATCTACTGTGTCCGTTGCCCTTGATAAGGCCTCCTCCACACTGGAGACACAAGACACCAACTTGCTGAACATTTCTGTGAATATCACTGGGACACACACACTAAAAAAAATCCCACTGTCCTGTGGCCAAACACTTCAACTCCCCCTCCCACTCCGACAAGTAATTGCAAGTCCTGGACCTCCTCAACTGTCAAATTTCAGCCAACCGACAACTGGAGGAGCAATGCCTAATCTTCAGTCTTGAGACCCTCAAAGCACGTGGGGTCAATTTCAGTACCAGGATTTGTATTATCTCCCTCCACTACCTTATCACAGATCCTGCCCTCTAACTCAGCACAGCACTCTTGAATTGTCCGACCTGTTCATTTTCGTTCTCACCCATCCGCAGCACCTCCACTCCGACATATCACCATCACCCCCATTTTCATCTACCCAACACATTCACAGCTACCTTCATAAAGACCTACCCCTCCCAGCACTCCTTAGCTCTCAGAAGCCTTGGGCACCCCACATTTCTGATGAAGAGCTTATGCTGGAAATGTACACTCTCCTGGTCCTCGGAAGTCGCTTGACATGATGTGTTTTCCGACCACCACAATTTTTCAGTTCAAATATTCAATGATGTGCCACCACCTCTTCCTGGGGAAGAGATTTGCAAAGACTTCCAACTCTCCTCGAAGTTAAAACAGTCAATGCATCTGCAAAGTGAATCGGATACTCATCTTGTAAGAAGCAAAAGAAACGTTATGATCTCTCGTCTCATCTTTGGTATTTACTGAAAAGAGTTAACTTTGAAGTAAGGAAGCATTGATATGGTGTACCCAGTCTTACTGAGATCACCTTTGAATGACTGTGGATCAGGATTTTGAGTATGTCGATGAGAAAGGGTCGAACTAATTTGGAAGATGTTCACAGCAAGTTCACTTAATTGATTTCTCGTTTTAACATGTTGCCCTGCGTAGAAACGTTGAGCATTTTGAGTATACAGCCATTGTGCTTGAGAAGAATGAGCGATGATCTTATTCAGACATACACAACACTGTGGCCATTTGCCACGCTGAGTGCTGACAGAATGTTTCCCGATGTTGGGATGCCCACGATTAGAGGGTACCATTTCAGATATTGGCTGTGCCGTTGCAGACAGAGATAAGCATGCATGTGCAAGTGATTTGCCCAGACAATAGCAAAGACTGAATGCATTAATTACTTGTTTGAATAAAGAGTTAATGGTTGCCTGAAGCTGTCGGACACCATTCAAACATTCAAGAACATTACAATGAGCCAGGAGAAAACATTTCAGCACTTCTAAAGTGTTAGACAGAATTAGGATGCGGTATAGACAGGATGGGCATCAAGAAGCTTTTTTTCCCAGGATTCTGGGCTCAATTACTCGGTGTCATGAGAAAGAGGACACGGTTAAGGGTGATATGTGTGGAAGGTTCTTTATGTGGACAGTGGTGAATGCCTTAATTACGTTGCCAGGGAGGTGGCAGAGGCAGGCATGATAGCGTCATTTAAGATGTATCTGGACAGATACACCAATGGGAAGTGAGCAGAGTGGTACAGACTCTTCAAAAATGGACGAGATGGTGAGATAGAATCTGGACTGGCGCAGGCTGGGCGGGCCAAAGTGCCTGTTCCTGTGCTTGTAATATTGTTTTATTCGTTGTTCCTTATTTAGCCCTTTGTGTGCTTTATTAGGGCTGGAGAAACTCATTCAACACTTCTGAGCTGCGACAGAAGAACTGAGGAGGACTTTTCAACTAAAACAAGCCGGGATTCGACGTCAATATTTATTTTCTGTTTGGAAATATGTAAATATTGGAGTGTTTCAGAGATCAAAGTGGCACCGTCAGAAATGATAATTTATAACAATCACTTGGATTAGGTGACAGAATAGTTAGAATTTGATATGTAATGCAAATATATTGTCGTTCAAAACTTTGTCAAGAAGACGCCAGATTATATTATAGAACAGGAGGAGGTGAAAATAATGAGCAAGTTTTCAGCTGAATGCACAAGTATAATTGTGGTTTTTGGAAGCTGTCCATTTTTGCAGGGACAACAGGATATCAGTAAGTTTATAATTGGAGAGAGATTTGAGGACACGGTGATGCAGAAAGGTTTTTGTGTCCCGGTTCATTAAGGACATAAAATTGGCATCCAGGTTCAGCCGCCGATTAGGTAGGGAAACTTTATGATGTTTCATACAAAGTGTTGCTTCAAGTTAAAAAATAGGTTCAGTAAAACAATGTACCAAAGCATTGTTAGGAATGCTTTATTGTGACCCTACCGGGCACTGGAGAGTCAACATCTAATAACTGCATGAAATAGAATCACCTTAATGCTAAAAAAGCACAGTTGCATGAGAAGCATTTCAAAGATGTTCCAGTCTCTTTCCATAATCCAACTTTCCTTCTCTTACTCAGGTTTCACTTCTTATCTGCAAATGTCACAGTCATGTTGAAATTTCAAAATTTTTTTCTGACTCTCATAACGACAATTTTAGTTATGTGTTGTAATTCGTTTTTTTTCTATTCGGTTTTAGTGGATTCACCTTATATTTTCCATTCGACATTTCTACTTTCAGATTTAAGAATAAAATGTCCAGTTGCGATTTTTTCCCGTAAACATTGTTATCCATTCCATCAGCACTGTTCCATTGTAGTTGTATTGAAGTTGGCATTTACCCACGTCATCACTGGTACTTTATATTTTGTAGTTTGCTTTTGTAACTATTATTCTGAACTGCATTTTCCTTCCACGTTTTCAAGAAACCCTTCCAACACTGCTTCTCTCCAGATTCACTGGACATGTAGTTCTGTAGAAAGCTTCCCTGAGCAAAATATTGGATCGCTTGTGTTCACTCTGCCTTCACTGTCACTCACAGCCCTTTTCAAAAAATCATGTCTCATTGTCGTATTCCTTCTGGTGAATGCACTGGAAGTCACATTTCTATGAATAGTGTGACATTAAATTTCAGACTCTTTACTTTTGGGAGAACCTCCGTCATTTTGTGAATATTTAACGATCAACATCATTTTGGACTTTTACAAAAAGGGCCCGACATAGAACAGCGATATCCTAGAAGCATCACCAGTTACTTTGCAATTACTGAGCAGTCGTGCTCTCACTTGGAAGTTTCTGAAGCAGCATGAGATATCAGGATGAATCTACTGTTTCTGAATTAATTACACTGTGGATTATAAATTGCATTAAAAATAAGAAATAATTAACTATTGTGAAAAGAAAGCAGCTGCACCTCATTACTAAGTATTTTACATCTCTGCAGGGAGTTGACTGTCATGACATACCAGCCCTTTTTAATGCTACATGTTGTAATCTCACTCGTCCTGTCGAGATCCAACAGCATATAAACTGAATGTATTAAAAACCTATTGACATAGGTTTTAATATACTGAGATTTTCTGCATCAAAAACCGACGAATTCATTTTGAGAGAAATGCATTATCCAATTGACAACGTTTTGAAAATATATTACAGTACCCTTGCTGTTATTGGCGTACCTGGTAAGTGGATCAGAAGCAATCGAACTTCTGTAACATTTTGTGAGATCCGGATTTTGGTTTTCATTCTGTGATTGTGTAAGGTTGTACATGGTTCTACTATTGACTGTTATACAGGTACCAATCAATGACGTTGTTTTGTGGAGTCAAATGTTCGGAATTGCATTTAACATTGATATTTTACCATGAAAAATACATATGCTTTTTCAGCTTAGGCTATTTCATTTTTTTGAAATCCTGCACACATAGGCAATATTGAAAGAGGTATTAGACGCATTGAATTTCTATTAATTGCGTATCACTAATACTTGTGTGTCAGGGAATGGCATACAAGAATAGGAAATCACTGTCTTTCACAATCCACTGAATGGATCACCATACAACGATAGACACCTGAGCCAGAGGATTTTTTTATGGAGAATCTAATACTGAAACATTTTCTTGAATATTGGTTACAAACCGGAATTAGATATGTTAGCTCTATTTCCATTTAATATTTTGTCTCTCCAAACCACTGAAGCTGCTATTGTGTGTGTTACAGATTACAAAAAATTGTGCAAAATTCATATTTCTGTTGTTCTCTTGCAAAGATACTGAGCGAAATGAATTCTTTTTTGCTTTTGTATTTTTGGGTGCAGAAAAGTGTCTTGTTGAACATTTATTGACAGGCAAACAACTGGAGGGTGTTGTTACAGTATTCACCTTCATCGATGTGTAAGTCAATCAACTGAGGAAACGTTCTGCCTTTTCCACATGCACAGAGATTAACAGATACAGTAACGCAGAGATGGTCAGCACCAATGCACAAAGGTGTGTTTTTGTACGCTGTGATGTCTAACAGGGTCAGGTCTGGGTCAGACGAAGATACAAGAGGGTCTCGTCTTTGTCAGGCGGAGAGGAAGGCGAGCGTTTTTATGTGTGGGAGTTGTGAGTTGTTTGAGGGAAGTGTAGTTGCTGATATGTGATCCAAGTATTGAGTCAATTGAGGAGTTAGTCAGAGGTTACACTATGTGATTAACAGTCACAAGATCCCTTTTTTTGTTGTTATATCACTTTAGAACAACAAAGAGAACAAATAGAATTTACAGCCGAGGAACAGGCCCTTCGGCCCTCCAAGCCAGAGCTGATCTATTTCCACTGTATAAGCCTGTCACTCACTTCCTAAGCATCTATATCCAATTACTCACCACCTTCTCATGCATCTGTCCAGACACTTCTAAAAAGAAACGTCCGTGCCTGCCTCTACTACCTCTACTGGCAATGCGTTCCAGGCACCTGTAATATTTTTGCCGCCTGTATCCCCTTAAAATTTTCATCTCTAACCTTGAACGTGTAATCGTTCGTCATTGAATCCTTAACCCTGGCTTATCTCTATCTATCCTGTCTATATTCTTCATTTTTTGTCGACCTCCATCAGGTCGCCCCTCAATTTCTTTTTTTCTGTTGAAAAACAAGTCTAACCTGCTCGAACTCTCTTCATAGCTAGCACCTTACATACCAGGCAACATCATAGTTAACCTTCTCTGCACTGTTTCCAAAGCATCCACATCCTTTTGGTAATGTGGCGACCAGAACTGTACACAATATTCCAAATTCCGCCGATCCAATGTCTTGACCTGCCAGCTATTATCGATAATACCCCGTCCGATGAAGGCGACCATACCATGTGCCTTATTATCTACCCTAACCAGCTGTCCAGCAATTTCAGGGTACAATTGACCTGAACTCCCAGACATGTGTGCTCATCAACTTTTACCAAGGTTCTTCCGTTTACTGTATAATTCTCTCTAGAATTCGACTTTCAAAAATTCATCACCTCACGTTTTCCTGGATAAGCTCCATCTGCCATTTCTCCGCCCAATTCTCCAGTCTATCTATATTCTCCTGTATACTTTGAAAGTCCGCTATGCTTTCTGCTACTTTAGCAATTTTCGTGTCACCTGCAAACTTGCTGATCATATCAACAGTGCCCTCCACCAGATCAAATATTTATGTCACAAACAATAGTGCCCCCATCACGGACCCCTGTGGAATACCACTGGTCACTTCTCCATTTCTGGAAACTCCCTTTAACTACTACTCTTGTTGCTCAACCAGTTCATTATCCACTTGACTAGAATACCCTGTACACAATTTGACTTCAATGGCTCCATTAGTTTACATGGGAAACCTTATGAAACGCCATGCTAAAGTCCGTGTATGTTACATCCACAGCCCTTTCTTCATCTGTCAACTTGGTCATTTCGTCAAAGTTGTCTATTAAGTAAGGTACGACTTCCCCACACAAACCAATGTTGCCTATCACTGACAAGCCCATTATTTTCCAAATATAAATATATTTTATTTCTCTGTACCTTCTCCAGTAACATTTCCACCACCGACTTCATGCTCACTGGTCTGTAGTTACCGTGAATATCTCTACTACCTTTCTTGTACAGGGGGACAATTTTATGGGGAAATTTCTAATTCAGATTCGGAATTCAGATTGGTCCAGGTGTGGAGCTTCTACCCAGTAGTGAATTTAATTCCCTTGACAGTGCCTTCACTGTGAGTTATATACTTTCTAATCAGTCTCTTATGAAATGCATGGCACACTTGAGAAACAGCTCCGACGTGAGGCTAGGACTCCTCAAGTTGAGATTCTACTACTGCACAACAAGCCCGTTATTTTAAAGTTTGCTGTTGCTCCGGACGACGCTATGATTATGAGGTTGCAGGCTTTCGTAGTATAGCTCCTGTCAATGCTGTCAAAAGACGCCCCAGTCAATGTTAAATTTCAATCGTTAAGTCAAAAGAAATATCAAAGTCTAAGTGATAGACCCATCATCCATGATTAACTGGAGTGAATAAAAGCATGAGGAAAATTAAGAAATGTCATTTAATTGTGCAAAAACGGATGGCTGATCTGAGGATTGGACAGAGTATATGAAACGAAGATCGAATGCAGAACCAAATATGACTCTGCTGAGAAGATACTCAGGACAATGCAATTCGATAACAGGAGGTTTTATTTAAACAGAAGATAACAGAAAAAAAAACCTCAATACGACTGTTGGCTTCTTAAAATGTGACTCAAGAGATAATGATGGCAACCATGAAAACTGCCGATAAATTACATTGGTAGCTTTCATCAGTCATCCCATTAAGAGTTAGAAATTCAGAAGAAGAAACAATCATAAAACAGCAACAGAAGAGACCGAGGATCTGAGCGAAGTTGCAAACACCAGTTCAAGAGAACTGAGGGAGAAACCTCATATCCAATCAGTTACTTATTGTTCTAAATGTTTCAAATTATCTTTCTTTCAGAGAAGGGCCCATTTTATTAGAAGATAGCTTTTGTCACTCGTTCATTCCAACAGAGAGACATGAATTTTTACGCTAGAGTGCAATTGGTTCACCAACAGCCGAAACCATTTTCTGACATTGAAAGTATGTTGGACTATTTACATATGTAGACAAATAGAAAATGCTTGAAGATAAGGTAGGTAGGTAGAATTAGAAAGCGCAGGCAGGTTGTTCTCATTTAGTTTGGGATAATGGTCGCCTTAGCTTTTGGGCCTAAGGGTTTTTTATCCTGCTGTATGAATTTCTGACTCAATCTCTTGGAGTTGTTTGCGATGGCGGCAAAAGTGATCGAGAAGTTGGACTGGACATTGTACACAGACGGGATTTGATCAGGAGTGGTTTAATAATGTATAGCCGAAATTAAACACTCAGACGACATGTGCTCTAACGTAATTGGCATAGTTAGATGACTGTTTGGCGACAGGAACAAATATAGAGTTTCATTATGTATTTCTCATTGTAGCAAGAGGCAAAAGGTGATTTATTACAGGAAGTGGGATCCACACAGCTTATAATTCATATAAGTGAAGATATGAAAATGCCACTAATAGCTGCAGTCAAAGTTGCTGTGGACTGAAAATCTATCATGTGAAGAGATATGAAGAGGTTCCATAGAAATACCAGCAGGTAATATGAATACGCAAAGGTAAGGGAAATGGTGTACATTATGTGAAATCTACGATTGTGAACTTTAGCCAGAAGAACATAATGAGCATTAGATGATCAAAATGTAGAGAGATTTCAGAACACCAAGAGGTAGATGGAGCTGAGTGTGCTCGGGTGTGAATCACAAAATGTCTGTGTAATGCATGGGAGTTTCGAATGATGTTCACATATTAGATTTTTTCAAATCTTATGCACGTTTTAAAAATATGGTCGAAAGAAACACAGCACTATTTTAATATACAGTTATTTAAGATACGGCTGTGTACTTGGAAAGTAACAAATCTGTGATTTCATTGCAGGCACTAACCATACAAAACTTCGAAAATCATTACTTGAAGTTTGAGTTCCAGATGAGTTATATGCGAGGGGCTGTAGGGATAAGGCTTTTGCTGGAAATCAAAGGTCCATTGGTTTCTAGACGATAGACCAGTTATAAATTATATAGATATCTTGCCTGCCAAAAACATTGTAATGGATTCAAATCTCATTGATTAGCTCAGAGCTGGGAAGAGATCACCAACGAAGGAAGTATGCAATTCTTCACCAGCTCAGAGAAGAGTTTCTTTATTTTCTACTGCTGAAATTGTTTGAAATGTGATGAAAATGATTTCCTATTTAGTTGAAGAATTGATGTAAACTCGAACTTTCCACTGATGAAGCAGGAACTTCGTAAGAGTCATCCTGCTAACTTGTTTCTCTTACCAAGCAGTGGAAGCATTTAGGGAAAGACAATTGTAGAAGCAGGCTTGCCGACAGAGTAGTCGTAAGGGTCAAATCAACAACAGAATGCGAGAACAAATGCAACTGAACAGTACTTCCTATTCAAATCTACTTCTACATCATATGTTTATGCATGCAAATGTAAATTTAAAGTTCTCAATTCGAGTTCAAAGTCCTTATTAGTATCTTAAATGCCCTCTCTTGGAGGGAATCTAATCAAAGCTCATTACCGACTGTGTATAAGTGTTTACCTGTAATTAGTTTCCAATTCATGGGATCTGTACGGTACAGATAAACGTGGCGCTGTTCATGTGTAAATTTGATTGCTTTTCTTAATTTAGAATTGTGAAAATTCATTGGCAATGTGTAAATGCGTTCCATTTTCTCACCGTATTAAGCATAATTTCAATTTGTATGTGCCTGTTTATTTTTCTAATGTGTTTCCACTTTTCAATTTCATACTAGTTATGGAAATTGCAAAGGAAAATAGACTTAAAGTAATTCATTGTTGAACAGGACTTCCTTTCTTCTGTCAAGCTTTTTGGACACATTTAATATCCGTTTCACTGTGTTGTGTTGTCATATAAACTATCAGTTCACTATCTAACTTATCACCTTTCTTAAATACTTTCGTTTTAACTGATGAAGTTTATAAAAATCAGAATAAACTGCAACTAGTCTATTGCTTCTACCCACACATTATGATGATTCAATCAAATAATTTTCTTTGAACCCTCCCTTCTATCAGCTCCTGAAATAACATCTAAGAATATCCCCAAATGTGAATGACCCAGCCTTCACTGTATGAGAATTGCACGTTTGAAAATCACCATTTGACATTATTTAAATTTGTTTTGTTGATTCGTGATTCCTGGCGGTACTCTGCTTCTCAAGAGATTTTTGCGTGTGCAAGTTGTGATCAACCAAAGCCAATTGAGAGCATGGCATTATTGTCACAGTGAATGTTTTAACATGCATTTCTGTTGTTTTTTTTCTCTCTCCCTTACAGTTAATTTTGTGGCGATATTAATCCTTGCCCATGGAAGATGTGGCCTTTCGACTTGTACCACTCGCTACCTATTGGCTATGGCAGTGGCGGATCTACTATTCATTATTACAGAGGTCATACTGTGGCGGATCACTTTTTTTTATTTCCCGTCATCCTTCTTTCTCATTACACCTGTGTGTAGTGTTATCCATGCTCTGCGTTGTGTAACCACAGATTGTTCAGTGTGGTTCACCGTTAATTTCACCTTTGATCGATTTGTTGCCATTTGTTGTCAGTGTCTAAGAGCGAAATATTGCACTGAGAGAACCGCAACTGTAGTTTTGGCAGCAACTGGTTTTCTCTTCTGTTTAAAAAATATACCTCACTACTTTTTGCAACAGCCTGGAGTTATAATAGACAATGTGCCATGGTTCTGTTATGTCAAGTCAATGTATTATACAGATCCGGGATGGTTGGTATTTAATTATTTTAATATGGTTTCAACCCCATTGTTGCCATTTGTTTTAATTTTGCTGCTGAACGCTCTCACTATTAGATACATATTAGTAAGTAGCCTCATCCGTAAACGACTGAGAGGTCAGAATACCAAAGATAATTGCAATGATGCAGAAATGGAGAGTCGAAAGAGATCTGTGATTTTACTTTTCAGCATATCCGGCAGCTTCCTTCTTTTGTGGTTGGTGCATGTTATCAATTTCTTATATTATAGCATTGCAGGAGTAAATACAAGAGATTATAACAAAGCTGAATTCATATTACAAAGAGTTGGGTTCATGTTGCGCAATCTGAGTTGCTGCACGAATACATTTATTTATGCAGCGACTCAGTCCAAGTTCAGAGAGCAACTCAAGAGTGCAATGCAATACCCTATCAAATCAATGCGACAATTGATTAAGAAACAGGTCAACTGAGAGCAGGCTAGAGACATATCCCAGTGCTTTGATTCCAATAATCTCAAACGCACCACAAATACTCCATTAAATATTTTACAAAGAGTTGTGAAAATCAGCAAAACGTGATGGCAACAGTCATCCAGCCTTTCTGTTATCTCTTTGAAAAGAAACTCCGTTATTTTTAATGCACAAATTTCGTTTTGGAAACTCATGGTATTTCTATCCAAACAAGCTGCCACATTCTATGTGACTAACATTCTTTTCCTTACGTATCATTTCTGTATATTTCCAGAGTTTGTTAACCTCTTAGGCCTTTAATTTCTGTTCTTACTACTGGAACATTTCTTGAACAAGGCAATAAAATTCTAGTCTTCTGGCACCTGTTCCATATCTGGGGAAAACCAAACGTTTGTGCCCAGCAATCCTTTAATTCTTTTCTTTTCATAATCTAAGAAAGAAGCTTATTTGGAAGAATGTTTTTTGTCACTTTGCACACACCTTTCGAGTCTAAGCGTTTTCAGAATAAAATTATCGCCCGTCATGATACATTGCTTCTTTCAATCACCATGGCCTGTTTTGTATTGCCCTCTTTTGCAGATGGCGACCTTGCACTTCATACAACATGGAAACTGATAGTGATCGTCCTTCCAATCAAATGTAACACCTAAAACTAGGCAACCCCTATATCACAAATAAGAAGAACTGTACTTACATGCTGAACACGAAACCTATCTGAAAGAATACTGTAGGTTCTTGCTAATTATAAACCCATTAATTGAAGCCCAGCATTAAATTAAACCAGTGTTCTAACTGTAACTGAACATCTAAGTTGATCCTTAATAGTAATATCAGCTCGTATCAGCCCGAATAGTAATTGAAATTCTGTTCATAAATCTTATGCGAAAATTGCTATCTAACCTTAAAGAGACCCCAAATCTGTTTGTAATATTCTCCAAAATATAACATTTAAGACACGGCCATCACTTTCTTGGCCCTCACGTACTGTTTATGTTTATCCAACTTGCAATTCTAAATCCAAGTCAAATAGATAACTAAATTTGAACATAACTCAATCTCAGAGTCTAGATTAGAGAGGTGCTGGAAAAGCACAGTTGGTCACGTAGCATCCGAGGAGCAGGAAAATCGACGATTCGAGCAAAAGCTAATTCCTGATGAAGGGCTTTTGCCCGAAACGTCGATTTCCCTGCTCCTCGGATGCTGCATCACCTGCTGTGGTTTTCCAGCACCACTATAATCTAGACTCTGATTTCCAGCATCTGCAGTCCGAGTTTTTACCCAGAACTCAATCCCATCCTATTCCCCGACCTCAATTATTTCATTGCGAATGCTGATTGGAACATTAACCTATCATGGAATGGTTAACGTAAATATTACCTTAACTTTCACCAAATGTGAGCTCATCCCTTAAGCGATCAACCTGTGTGCCTGATTCTTAACAGTAACATTAGATTTGAGCGCAATGTACTCTCTGGTGAGGTATTGCATCAGTACCATTTAGTTTAAATCAGATAATTTCTCTCAGTCTGTTGACTTCTGCTTGGTTAGGAGGAATGAGGGTGTGTGACTGCTGGCAGGGACTGTAGGTATACACTTGGACAATGTCACACTGTCTGGGTTTCACTTTTCAAGGTTAAATCACTTTGTACACACTGCACACCCTCTTCCCCTCACTTCCACCATATACTCCTGGCTCTTTCACTGTCTGAAGGAATTGTAGCATTTTACACTTATTGGTGCATAGATCCTTTGACAGATGAAGAAACGTAAATGAAGTCCTTGTGTGTGGAGCTATTATGAGGGCATATTAGAGTGACGGTTCCAATGTAAAAATGGAATAACTGAGTGGTTTTGGATGAAGGAGCACCCTTGAGGGAAATTGTCTAGCTTTTTAGGTTAGTAGCTGAAATATTTCTATACTGAACTTGGATGTTCAACTGTAGGCTGTTCTTGCAATATGCCTCCTTACTAAGGCAAATATATTTGCAGAGGGAGAGAAATGAGTGTAAACTTAATGGTCCACCGTTCTGCTCTGGTCATGTGATCATGTCCGAATGATTGGGTCACAAGGCAGAAGCTGAGTTGCCATTTCCATTGTTATGGAGCAATTCAGACATGACCACAACTAACCCTCAACGTACCCCAACTCAATCATAGATCCTAATTTTATATATTTTTAAAAAACGCAAGGGTCAGGCACTGCATTCCAGGTATGATTCGATTTCTTGAATATGCAGCTTTCATTAAAATGTAATTTCCTGTTAAAACACGGTTAAAATATAACAAAAAGAAGATTAGGCCTAACTTTAAATCCTTGGCATACTTAACGTGTTAATGTATCATTTAGCCAGCGATCATCAACTCTTTTGATGTAGATATCATACCATTAACACGCCCTGTGCGAAGGCAATACAAGAACACAATTATTAACCTCACGTGCTGTCGCTCGCCAATCCTTGTGATTTAGAAAAGCTTCTCCACCTAAGCCTTTACTTCAGCAACAGAGTATTTGTGCCTTCAACTCAAGGAGCCAATCAAAATCCTCACCTGAGTCAAATCATATTCGCTGGAACTGAGTGAGCCTTATCATGCTCAGTCGTGTTTTTTTTTGTCATACCGAAATAAAAAGAAAACCTGAAATGAGAAATCAAATCTGTCTGCAAATGTTTGTCAGAAGGAGACATTTTGTCACCTGTGACAACATTCCTCTACAAGAGAATCAAGATGGAAACATCTCTAAAAGGCATAGTATCATCACATATTCCATGCAGTCAATATGACATAACAATGGCTAAGTACAGTGATCGTGAATTACAGAAAAAAAGAACAGTTTCAAATGTGTAATACATTTCGAAATATTTACAATATTGATTCTAATTACATTTTTTCCCTTAGTAGGATAATATTGAACTAACGCTCAGTTAGTTGAGGTTGTTGAGGTTTCAGAGTTATGGACTGACACGATGAAAAATGTCTTCACTGAAGATGCGGTTAATATTTTTGAGTTATGGACATTGAGCTATTGGAGGTAACGTTGTTGTAGCTTTCTTTGAAGCGGCATATCCTCTTCCTAAACAGAAAGGAAACAAAATCTGCATGAAATTTACATTGATTCAGAATTAAACATCGTTCCTGTTACAGTTATTTCCAGAAGAGAGAAGCCATGGTTTCAAATACAAGAGTCAAATCCCAAAATAAATAAATGACAGAGAAACTAGATACATATTCTTTTTTCTTTTCAAATAATGTTAATTTAGCGATAACTATAAGTGACAAAAATAGTGATTATTTGCCTCTGTTCTTAAATTTTCCAAAGTAGCAGCAGAGGAGGACGCCAAACACATGCTCTTCAGCTTCAGACTCGTGAATCCATCCATTTTCATGACCTTTCCTTCTATCTCTTTTTTATTTTTTCCTGAAGATTTTAAGCTGTTTCTTTTTAGAAAATCTGGATTTGAGCAACTGACAGCCACAGAAAAGCGGTCTTGAGCCTTGGATTGGCGTGGAGCATCTGAAAGCTGGAGCGAAGTGGGTTAAAGGCATGGGCCAGCAGACAGCAGAGTAGTGTGGAGGCATAGAGTGGAGTTGGAACATCTGTTGGTATAAAGTCTGGCGCGGGTAGTCAGCGCTCAGAAAATATTCTGGATTAGTGGTTCTGGAAGAGCACAGTAGTTCAGGCAGCATCCAAGGAGCAGAAAAATCGACGTTTCGGCAAAAGCCCTTCATCAGGAATAAAGGCAGTGAGCCTGAAGCGTGGAGAGATAAGCGAGAAGAGGGTGAGGGTAGGGAGAGAGTAGGATAGAGTACAATGGGTGAGTGGGGGAGGAGATGAAGGTGATATGTCAGGGAGGAGAGGGCGAAGTGGATAGGTGGAAAAGGAGCTGGGCAGGTCGGACAAGTCCGGACAAGTCAAGGGGACAGTGCTGGAAGTTTGAAACTAGGATGGGGTGGGGGAAGGGGAAATGAGGAAGCTGTTAAAGTCCACATTGATGCCCTGGGGTTGAAGTGTTCCGAGGCGGAAGATGAGGCGTTCTTCCTCCAGGCGTCTGGTGGTGAGGGAGCGGCGGTGATGGAGGCCCAGGACCTCCATGCCCACGGCAGACTCGCAGGGGGAGTTGAAATGTTGGGCCACGGGGCGGTTTGGTTGATTGGTGCGGGTGTCTCAGAGATGTTCCCTAAAGCGCTCTGCTAGGAGGCGCCCAGTCTCCCCAATGTAGAGGAGACCACATCGGGAGCAATGGATACAATAAATGATATTAGTGGATGTGCAGGTAAAACTTTGATGGATGTGGAAGGCTCCTTTAGGGCCTTGGATAGACGTGAGGGAGGAGGTATGGACACAGGCTTTACAGTTCCTGCGGTGGCAGGAGGAAGTGCCAGGATTGGAGGGTGGGTCGTAGGGGGGCGTGGACCTGACCAGGTAGTCACGGAGGGAACGATCTTTGTGGAAGGCGGAAAGGGGTGGGGAGGGACATATATCCCTGGAGGTGGGGTCGTTTTGGAGGTGGCGGAAATGTCGGCGGATGATTTGGTTTATGCGAAGGTTTGTAGGGTGGAAGGTGAGCACCCGGGTGTTCTGTCCTTGTTACGGTTGGAGGGGTGGTGTCTGAGGGCGGAGGTGCGGGATGTGGACGAGATGCCTTGGAGGGCATCTTTAACCATGTGGGGAGGGAAATTGCGGTCTCTGAAGAAGGAGGCCATCTGGTATGTTCTGTGGTGGAACTGGTCCTCCTGGGAGCAGATACGGCGGAGGCGGAGGAATTGGGAATACGGGATGGCATTTTTGCAAGAGATAGGGTGGGAAGAGATGTAATCCAGGTAGCTGTGGTAGTCGGTGGGTTTGTAATAAATGTCAGTGTCAAGTCGGTCATCACTAATGGAGATGGAGAGGTCCAGGAAGGGGAGGGGGTGTCAGAGATGGTCCAGATAAATTTAAGATCAGGGTGGAATGTGTTGGTGAAGTTGATGAATTGCTCAACCTCCTCGCGGGAGCAGGAGGTGGCGCCAATGCAGTCATCAATGTTGCGGGGGAAGAGGTGGGGATTGGTGCCAGTGTAATTACGGAAGATCAACTGTTCTACGTAGCCAACAAAGAGACAGGCATAGCTGGGGCCCATACATGTGCCCATGGCTACCCCTTTGGTCTGGAGGAAGTGGGAGGATTCAAAGGAGAAATTGTTTAGGGTGAGGACCAGTTCGGCCAACCGAATGAGAGTGTCGGTGGAAGGGTACTGTTGGGGATGTCTGGAGATGTAAAAACGGAGGGTTTGGAGGCCCTGGTCATGGCGGATGAAGGTACAGATATCCATGGTGATGATGAGGCGTTGGGGGCCGGTGAAACGGAAGCCCTGGAGTAGGTGGAGGGCGTGGGTGGTGTCTCAAACGTATGTGGGGAGTTTCTGGAATGGGGGGGTAGGACAGTGTCGAGGTAGGTAGAGATGAGTTCAGTGGGGCAGGAGCATGCTGAGACAATGTGTCGGCCAGGGTGGTCAGGCTTGTGTATCTTGGGATGGAGGTAGAACCGGGCAGTATGGGATTCCCAGACTATGAGGTTGGAAGCTGTGGGTGGGAGATCTCCTGAGGTGATGAGGTTCTGTATGGTCTGGGAGATGAAGGTTTGTGGATGGGGTGGGGTCATGGTCGAGGGGGCAATAGGAAGAAGTGTACTCGAGTTGGTGTTTGGCTTCAGCGGTGTAGAGGTCAGTGCGCCAGACTACCACAGCGCCCCCTTTATCCGCTGGCTTAATGGTGAGGTTGCGATTAGAGCAGAGGGATTGGAGGGCTGCGTGTTGTGAGGGTGAGAGGTTGGAGTGGGGGAAGGGGATCAACCGATTGAGGCGGTTAATGTCCCGGCGGTGGTTGAAATGAAGATGTCGAAGGCAACTAATAGGCCAGCGTGGGGTGTCCAGGTAGATGAAGTGTGTTGGAGGTGGGTGAAGGGGTCCTCGGAAGGTGGGCGGGAGTCCTGATTGTGAAAGTAAGCTAGGAGGCGGAGGCGATGGAAGAAGTGTTCGATGTCACGGCGTGCGTTAAATTCATTGATGCGTGGACGGAGGGGGATGAAGGTGAGTCCTTTGCTGAGGACTGATCGTTTGTCCTCAGTGAGGGGGAGGTCTGGGGGGATGGTGAAAACTCGGCAGGGCCGGGAGCTGGGATCTGGTGTGGGTGTGGAGCTGGGACTGGGGTCAGAGCCAGAACCTGGAGTGGGTGTGATTGTGGGTGGAATTGGGGTGGAGGCATGAGCAGGGGTAGTGTTCCCCTCGGGGTTCTGGGGGGGTGGGGATAGTGACAATGGGGTCTGTGGGGGCCATGGCAGCAGAATGCAAGTGAGTGGCGCTGGTGGGGGCGGAAGTGCTGGTGATCATGGCAGTCGGGGTGGCGGAAGTCACTGAGCGTGTGGCATCAGCGATGATGTGAGGGCCAGAAGTGGCTGTGGGAGTAGCCATGATGGGGGCGGAAGTGACATCATCACTCAGCATGGGGGTGGTTGCTGCATCAGCCGCATGGCCAATGGCGTTTCCGAGGCCAGGGCAATCTTCTGGAATGTTTGAGGAGCGCTGGTTATGGAGGTGTGTGGAAAAAAGTTTGTTGTACTTACAGTTTTTGATGTTTGAGATGGAATTGAAATATTGTTTGTTGAGAGTATGAATTCACTGAGGATGTAGTACAGAGTGGGTCCTTTGCAATTCTGAGAGAGTGTGGCCCGGGACTTCAACAGCTTCCTCATTTCCCCTTCCCTCACCTCATCTTAGTTTCAAACTTCCAGCTCAGCCCTGGCCCCTTGACTTGTCCGGACTTGTACGACATGCCCAGCTCCTTTTCCACCTATCCACTCCACCCTCTCCTCCCTGACCTATCACCTTCATCTCCTCCCCCACTCACCCATTGTACTCTATGCTACTCTCTCCCCACCACCACCCTCCTCTAGCTTATCTCTCCACGCTTCAAGCTAACTGCCTTTATTCCTGATGAAGGGCTTTTGCCCGATTTTCCTGCTCCTTGGATGCTGCCTGAACTGCTGTGCTCTTCCAGCACCACTAATCCAGAATCTGGTTTCCAGCATCTGCAGTTATTGTTTTTACCTTGCTAAAAAATATTGTTAAGTACTTTGTATCTATGTTAGCGCCCAATGTGGAGATTTTGTAAACATCTCACTGTAATTCATACGTGGGTGCACAAGGCAATAAATAATATTCTGTTTATTCTATTCCATTCAGCCTGAAAGTTAGAAACTTTTCAAAGTTTATATGACGTTAATACGTTTGTCAGGTGTAAAGACGTCGAGTTTGAACCCTTTTGATAATTAAAATTAAAACACCCAGAAAATGTTGGCGCACCAAGGAATATGCTAAAAGCATGTGTTAATAAAAGACTCTTCCTAATTTCCACAGTTTAAAAGGAAAAAAAACAATTTATTTTCCAAGCTCTGACAGTGAACACTAATCAAAAAGTATGAATTAGTTCGAGCCCCGTTTTTTGAATCAATACCTGACTGCAACTCTATTCGAATGCTGTTCCAATAACAGCATTCTTAAATAGTACATCAATTTTCTCTCTCAAAATCCACACTGTCTCTTATGATAGCTTCCTTCCGATGGTCCGAATCTGCTGTCTTCTCCCTGGGTCGTCTTCTATGACTTTTTACTGGTTTCATTGGAAAAGTTACCCTGACAGATGCTGCTTTCTTGGAGATTTCTGTGGGAGCGTTGAGATCCCATTTCAGTTGACATGTACGCTAATGTACGTTGGTCAATGAGCTGTGACGAATTTTCAAAATACCCTTCCTTTCTTAACCCCAAGTCCAGACGCGTTTATTGGTCCAATGATGCAAATATCCTCAAATTGAAATTCAATTTGCATTTTGTGCCTTATTTAAATTAGTGATTTAAAATTCAAACGCAGTAGCCAGAGCAACAAAAGACAACACCATGTTATCAATTCTCGGTAGTCTCTGGACATGTCAGGTAATCACAGTTACATATGCTGTCGTAATGTTTCATCTTAACAAAAGGTATCTTTATCTGAAAGTGCCCATACCCTCTTTCTACTTCGTATCAGAAATGAACTTCAACTGAATGGCATCCTCCAAGTTAGCATTTCCATTGAGTAGATGAGAAGCTTATTCATGCTGGAAATCTAGACACATGAAACAGTACTTTTCACCTACCTGAGCGAAACTAATTTGTGAGCTGTACAGAACTGCCTGAAGCTTTCTTTCAGCCAGTAATATCTGTCATGGAACAGTACAGCATTTTCCAACGAAAATGCATATTGGGTGCACTGATATTTAGCCTGAACAATTACAATTGTTGGCTGAACACATACAACTGGAGACTGAAAGGGAACTCAGTGCACAAATACATAGCGATAACACCAACTACAATAATATCTATCTGAAATGCAAAGATGTAAAGTAGCTTAAATAGGCGATATCGTCCATCTATTTCAAAGAGAATCTGTCAGAGTCCTTATGTAAAAGCCAGAGTTCCTTAGCTCCTGAAAATGAAGGGGTGTTATTGTGCTTGCTTGACCACCGTGTTAACATCGGTGGACCATGACAGATTGTTGCTGATTCTCATTCGCACGAACTTTATACTGTCCACCATTCCAGCTCAGCACCATTACATTTCTTGCAGTCAATGAACACCTCCATGGTTATTCTGAGGTTGATGGAGAGATTTTTCTGTCTTGACACTGTGCTTCTAATCACGTTTTCTCGTTCCTGTACTCAGTCTCTTCATTACTTAACATCTGACATGCAGAAATGTCATCAGCTTGTAATTTCTAAATGGAGATCATGCCGAACTTGACCACACAGTCGCGTGTATAAGAAATATTGTAAGGGGCGAAGCCTACAACTTTGCAGGGCACCGCTTTTGAGGATCATCTGGCAAAATCAACTCTCATCTGTAATTCGATAATCAATTTATAAATGGGAAAAGAGACCTAGATCAAGACGTTTAGTGTTGTGTTTGTTTGGAATTATGATACTGAAGATCGAGATGTAATCATTAAGTAGGAGTCTGACGTAATTATATTTTTCGTACAGCTTTATAGCGCCTGCAATGGATCTGCTTCACAGGCAGGCGAATTACGAGGAATCAAGACAATCTGGGAGGCTGGAGTTTAATTTTACCGTGACCAAACTGACGAATCTTTCCAGATTGTGGATATCAGAGCTACTGTGTGGCAGTCAGTGAGATACACTTCATGAATTTTCTTTGGGACTTGGAAGATTGTGGTCTTGTTGAAGCATTTGGGAACCTCCAGTCAGAGTAAAAAGCGGTTTATAATGTCTGCGAATACTCCTGCCTGTTTGGACATACAGAATCTGAATCCACGTCTGGACATCCATCTGTGCCTCTCTCTTTCCAGAAGTTCATGTTCAATAAATTCAATAGAACATCTTAATGTTGAATGAGGATAGACATGGATCCGAATCTGTTATTACAGGTGACATCATTCCCCTGCTGTCCTGTTTAAAGCTAGCACAGAATACAGAGGTCTCATTGGGTAGAGATGCTCTGTTACCCATAATGCTGTCCAAATTCTTTTTCTCGCCTGTTCTGTTGTGAAAACTTGAACAGAAATGATTAGTGTCTATGTGCTTAGTCTGGAATTCAAGCTTAATGTGATATTAATGTCTCTGCAGACCTTGCAAAGTCTGTACTGATATTTAATGTGTATGGCAGATTCTCCTAACTTGAACGCCTCAGAAATGAACTTCATTGAGGAGTAGTTCTTTCTGTTTCATTCATGATTTTGGTTTGGGGAGGGTCCAGATTGAGCACATCGGTACACAGTTATAGATGCATTTGGTAATGAAGTCTGTGACAGGAGTGGCATTCTCGTTTAATTATGACAATAAGTTCTTGATTATTGAGTAGTGTACCGATTCTAAGAAGTTTCAAATAAACCTTTCTGCTTCCTCAGATCACCTTTTGAGCATTTTTGTAAACAGTTTTTGAGTTTGAATTTCTAATTATATGCCGGGAATAGAAGCACAGCGTTGTTTTTTGATTTTGCAAAATGTGTGCTGGGGAATGAAGCAGTAACCACCTTTGATGGTTGAAAGTATTTTTGATTCTCAGGGATGTTTGGACATCTGCTGAGTCAGGAAATATTTTGTGCAAGTTCAATAACGCATTCTTGAAGTTGGCACAGTTGGGGTCACCAGCTATGACGAATAATAAATCTTCGGGTTCTGAGTCAAGGCTATTTGTACCTTCATCAGTGCGTTTTTCACTTCCACATTGGGAGAGAGGTGGAGTGTGATTAGAACATTGGCGGTGAACATGAGATCAGATACTAGGGATGGCACTTTGATAAAAACTATTTTAAGTCCAGGGAGCAGTAACTCACCGGGAAAGCTACGTCGGAGCACCAGTTGGCATTAATGAGGAGGCATAGCCCACTGATCCTCGGATTTATTGTGGACGCTGAGTGGTCCATTCAGTGAACTAAGAATCCCAAAAGTTTGCAAGGCACAGTCTAATGTTAAAGGGATGAGTCAGGTCTCTGTGACCAGATTGCACTTCATTCTTTCAATTCCGTTTTGAAAGCGAGTCTAGCTTTAAGGTGGTCCATCTTTTTCTTGATAGCTTGGGTACTTCCCAAGTGATATGCTGGCGAGTGGTGGACTTAAAAGCTCAAAGTTGCAGACTTAGCTGAAGTCCAACTTGGTTCCCACTTTTCCTGGGTGAGTGCTCCGAATCAGTCCCGGATATCATTGAGTGAAATCAGCTATTCAGAGAAAATATGTGAGTCCTCTATATGTGGTCCTGAGCACAGGCTTTGAACACCCTGTGTGCTCTTGGCATCGATGAGGTAAGTCTGCTGCTCCAAACTTTAATTGAGAGCATCTGATTGGTTCCTCGGCACCAGTCATGACGTCGAACATTCTGAGGAGTTTTATGGTCATTTTTTGTCGCCCCTCCCCCTCGATATGTTGTCACTGCAGTGTCAGTTCTCCTTCCCGTGCTACGCTGGGGTTGTAGAGTTCCAAAGCGAGGTCGGGCTCGCAGTCCGGCGTCGGCAATCGCCCATTTTTGACGAGAGCATCCTCAGATCTGCAAGTAAATTTAATATATGTGAGAACAAAATCAGCTGTAGACAGCTTGCAAGGAGTCAACTTGCTCTGGCGCCATCTTGGATAACAATGAATTATTTCTCCAAAATATCAAATTCTTTCAAGCTTGTTATGGACCAGCCCAGATCCCCTTAAAATGCTTTAAACAGGTGGTCTGGGCGCTAACACTTATTTACTTTAAAGAATATTGTGAAGATGATATTTTCTCTGAATCGCTGATTTCACACAATGATATTCGGGATTGATTCGGAGCACTCACCCAGAAGAAATAGGAACCAAGTTGGAATTCAGCTCAGTCTGCAATTTCGTGTTTTTAAGTCCACCAGTCGGCAGCATATCGCCAGGGATTCGAGCTGTGATGCAGATAATCAAACCACTCAGCTTTAAGAAAAACATAATGTCTTTAAACAAGATAGGTGCAAGATGAACAAACGAAATAGGAATTATGAATAACTTAATTACTGGTAAACGTGACTGGAAAATCTGTTCTAATTCAATAATATATCTTAAACACATCCCTTGGGAAATGCCAAATTTAAAACAAAGATTCTTCCTCGCAAGAGGTCGCAACTTCCAAAGTAATTTCGGAAAGGAAATTCGATGAGGAAACATCTGCTGAATCTTGGAATGTTGCCTGTACTCTTGCATCTTGTGATAGCCACAGCTAAACCAAACCACCAATAAAACATTGAACTGGGTGAACTGGCCGCTCCCCTCCATTGTTATAATATTAAAATCGCAGGAAACCTCGGCATCTTTGCTCTCTTTAAAAAAAACACAAGGACAAAAAAACCTGTTTAAAGTGACATCATCGTCTCAATAGATGTTAATGTAATGGAAGTCGTTCCAAAGGATTCCTTAAATAGATACTGGAATGAATGTATTGACTAGTCCGAAAACGGTTTGATAGTCTATTCTCTAGTCTACCTGCTGATGTGTAGAAGAGTGATAATTAACTTACTTAAAATTTTCTAAGGCTATGAGGGTACGCGATAGTGTAAACATGTATAGGATCTTACCACTTATGAGAGATTCCAGAACAATCGGTCATGGTTTGAAAAGAAAACAGCACCAATCAAGTCAGAGGTTAGAAAACAAATCTTTGTCTCAGAGGGATGGGAGTAATTGGAATTCCTTTCCTTAAAAGGCATTGTGTAAGGAATTTTTAAATATCCTTAAATGAGTATTAAATAGATTCTTGATTCCCAAGGATAATGTGCATGAATATCGAGTTCAAGTTCAAATCAGAGTAGCCGTGGTATGGTTGACTAATGGAGCAGAGTTGCATGGCACAATCGTGTACTGTTGTGCATTATGTATAGGGTGCTGCTGGCCTGCAAGCTTCCCGGTCGAATCTGGGGTCAGGAAAACGATCCAATTTCTCCAATAACTGTATTTTTTATTACCTAGAATATTATGCTGAACCTAAGCCTCTAAAATGGGCAATTACCTTCGGTGACACAGTGAAATGTAAGGGGAATCCTCAGCTCTGTTTAACATGTCAGATTTCACAATCAAGCAATCTGCTGCCACCATCTTCTTTCTTAGTCAAAATCGCGAGGGCATCAGCATCTGAGGACACAAATCAGAGTTAATCATTCGTGGCGAGTAGCACTTGCACATAACAGTTCTGCAGCAATTGCTTTTTTGATTCTGATGTTCGGTATTCAGAGTTATTTGAATTCGCCTTTAATCCATCATGCTAGTACTCAGTTTGTCACTTGACATTATCAGCCGTAACATCAACAGAAATCAAATATTAAGAAGTATTAATATTCCCAACAAAAATACCCAGTGTTCTTGTTCATGAGTCACGGCCAAGAAGAATGCACCTATAACAAACCGGTCAGTTTGTAGGTGGCATGTTAGCCATTAATACGATAGGATTGGGCCACAGAAGGAAACATGTTAGGCTTCCAGTTAACTAAATACTCGAAAGAACGCACCTAGCATTTGAATGGTCTCATCTTCGTGCCTCAAGATGGCCGAGACTGCAATATTTGTCATTGGAAGTTTGTGATCATATCCAAGAAAATTCCAAATTTTCTGAATTGGATTGTTATTAAGGGCAACAAGAGTTCTCACAAATTATGCAGGCTAGTACCTGTGAAATGTCTCAGAAAAAAAAGACAAGCCATTTATAAGGAGGAGTCATTTCTCCAAATTCACATGCTCCAGAGATCTGTGGAAGTCCCATGATGAATTCAGAGATTGACAGATCTCTCGTTACTAATAATGTCAACACACGTGGAATGATATTGAATGGCCATCATTTGGAATTGCGATGATGGGTTGGTTAGTGGTATGATACGTCAAATAAATATGGGTTAACACACCATATATTTCTTTGCTGTTGGAACATCTACTGTGCACTTCTTATTTCACACACTCACCAACTGTGTCCTGCCTTCCGTTTCCTCTGTCACCTAAAGACTTGGCTTTTAATTCACACAGCGACTTGTAGTTACATGTTGCATTCACCCCCTTTTTTAACCACTTGCAACCCTCAGAGAATGACCCTACTCCTGGTTTACAGCTCGTGCATCAACTAAACACGTTATTCCTTCCATAATCACACGGAACTGGACTGCGGCTGTGAACACTGTTGCATCAGTGAAGCAGAGGGAGTCATATAGTGAGCTTGTCGCACTGCACACTAAAATTCTACAAGCTGGAAGTGAATGAGTGACCACCACTTCGCGTCAGAAGACTAGAGGACAACGCTGGAATCTCCTGTGGCTATTCCCCTCAGAAACAGATAAAGCACTTTTGATAGTGCTGGGTCAATTATCTCACAGCGAAAAGCAGCAGCAACAAATTTCGAAACGCCATTATTGGTTCTCCTGAACGAGGGAAGAACAAAACCTGTGGAAATACACGAGATATTCAACTGTAGAAGGAATAAATTAGCATTTCTGTGACGTATGAAACCAGACTGAATGGATGATTTGAAAAAAAAAAGCGATGATCCAATCGAGAACAAAATTGCAAGGAAACCCGGGACCAAGTCATGTCTTCCAAGATAAGATAGAGATAGTATTATATGCAAAAATTAGGCTTTCAAATTGCTATCTAGAGCCGTACACGTGAGGAGTTGGACCTGTTTAGTAATCATCACAGATATAGCAAGCGATTAATTAATACAGTGAAATAGAAAATGAGATTAGGATTGCAAGAAAACTTAGAAAATCCTAAAGAACTTTCAAATGGTCTTTAAAGACAAAATGCCTTGTACAAACAAGTGGAGTTTTCTTATAGTCATAGTGGCGTCAGTTGAAGGACAAAGGGTAAACAGTTTAGGGCTGAGACGAGGAGAAATGTCATGACCCAGACAGGGGTGAGCCTATGACATTTCTTCCTACCGACAGTATCTGAGGCCAAAACAGTTGGTCTTTTGGAGAATAATTCGCCATCCCTGAAGGAATTCGTGGCAGGACCTTTGCAAAATTATCGTGCAATGAGACACAGTATAAAATATTGGTTGAAAGTCAAATTTTAATGCACATCTTCAATGAACTCCATTACACAACGGTTGAGTAAAGGGGATTGGGGGCAACAAATGAAACGAACAATTGAAAAGTGCTCAAAAAGGTGCCCACAATGATCTGATCAAAGCAAGATTTCTTAGTGCTGTGTCTACTTGTTACGGACTTGTAAATAGCCCAGCCTGCAACTTTGCTAATTGTTTCGATGGCTGCAGATTGGATATTCCTAATCTAAATTAGCTGTGTCACATGTCAAGTTTTAAAGAAACAGGATTTGTTTTCAAAAATACAGAATGAAAGACAAAGAACAAAAACGTTTATTACCTAATTTACCCTATCCTAACGTTCTTTAATGATACTGTTCTTAAAATGCTTACAACAGCTCCATTGTACATGCCCCTTAGCATAAAGGGAAAAATCAAACGAAGGCTTACAGTTTGCAAGAAGAGAGAGAACTCAGTAGCTTACTTCGCACATTCCCTGCTGCAACTGAATTGACTAAAGTTCTGAAATGAACTGCGCAGCGAGAGAACTCACCACGACCCCTTGACTGTATCAGTTTTACAAAACACCGTTCAAGCTTTTGGTCTGAAGCACTCCATGTTAGGGGAAATCACAACGGCCCCAAAATGTTTATCACTGCACCAACTCAGCCAGTTCAGAGCCTGGGCTGTTTAGCAAACACTCTGAAAAAGAAATGAAGGACACAGCAACTTTGAGAAAAAGAACCAGCTTTCTGTCACCTCCCACATTAAAAGAACTAACTGTGTCCAAATATGGCTTCACAATTAAAACGCCTTGAAAAAGGTTCATTCTCAAAAAGACACACACACACACACACACACACACACACACACAAACACGCACACACACATATATCTACATTGCACTGATTATACACATGCAAACATACACAACTTCATTCGGACTCCCACTATCAAATGCCTCCACATCCCATTTCAGCCACGTCAATACATTGGCAATCACGTTGTCTTGACTGGCCACATGCACGATTGTAAAATTGAGTTGCTGCAATATCAAGCTTCATCTAAACCGTGTGGCATTTTATCCTTAAAATTCTCCATAAATTTCCATGAGTTATGATCAGTGTATATGACTGTCTCAGATACGTTGCGGGTAGGATAAGCACTGAAGTGTTGTCGTGCCAACAACAATTGTAAAGTCTCCTGCTCAACCGTTCAATATTTCTGCTGATTAACATTCAATTTCACGGAGAAATATCCGAAACGACTTTCATTCTTATTGTCGTCTTCCTGAAGGAACATAAGCACAGACATCCACATCACAGGCATCGATACCCAACTTGAAAGGCATTGTGTCATCAGGTGTGGCTAATAACGGAGCGTGGTTAACACAGTTTCCAGGGGTGTCAAAAGCTTGCCGACAGTGCTCTGTCCACTGAATCATCTGGTCTTTCTTTAGCAATTCAATGAGTGTATCAGCCACACTGATAAAATTTGGCATAAACGTTCAATAAAATCCACTCAATCCCAGGACCGTAGTGCAGCACTTTCTATTAATGGCGTCGGAAATTCCCCAATTATTTTCCTTTCGTATCCTGTGGGGCCATTTGTCTATGTCTAATAACATGACCCAGGAAGGTGTGTTGGGTTTCTTGCAAGTTCGCTTTTAGATGTGTTTACCACCAAGCCTGCCTCCTGAAGTCGACTGGATAAATTCGATGAGGTAAAAACAATGACTGCAGATGCTGAAAACAAAATACTGGATTAGTGGTGCTGGAAGAGCACAGCAGTTCAGGCAGCATCCAACGAGCTGAAGGGCTTTTGCCCGAAACGTTGATTTCGCTGCTCGTTGGATGCTGCCTGAACTGCTGTGCTCTTCCAGCACCACTAATCCAGTATTCGGATAAATTCAATAAATATTGCAAATGTTTCTTCCAAGTGACGAAATATCACGAGGTCATCAATGTACAAAACACAATTGGGTAATCCAGCAATGACCTTATTAGTAAGTGTTATGAAGACTGTACCTGTAAGTGTTATGAAGACTGTGCTGTACCTTTAAGTGAATTGAAAGCAACAGAAGTAAGTGACAGAACCAAGTGTTCTGAACAAAAGAATAATCATATGATCGTTCACCTTGCTTAGCTGGTTGCCTGGAAATAGCAAAATAGATTCGAATTCGGCAAGTCAGTTTAAATTATACGCCTAAAAATGTCAAACTCTAATCCAATTTGCATTTAATATATTGACAATCTTATAAGCCAATGACAAAATCCGATGCACTGGGGGCAGCGGGGAAATCTGAACAGTTGGAGTGTGAACTGCTGTGCCACCATCATATAAAAAGACTGCCCGAAATACAAATCTCTGAAAGGTTTATGAATCGATCAGTAACCTGTGAAGAGGAATCCTCAAGAAGAAGGAAAGAAGACCGAAATGCAGAGAGGCACAAAACTTGCCTGGTTTTGGAGATAAGAAGTTTTATATTGTAAATCATAATCGACAGTTTTTGTTGGATTAGTATTTTAGAGTTGTAGGTAAAAGGTTGGCTGGTTGAAGGACTTTTACATACTGATTAATTAATTAATCTTTATTATTATGCAAGAACTAAAGTTGTTAAAGTTTACTTTAATAACTTCTTGGACTCTCGAATTTTCACAGAACACTTCACGGGATAAACCTTTTCTGTGTTACTGGTTTAAATTAAGCATGACCGTTTATCCCGTGTCAAAAAAGTTTGGGGTCTCGTCTTCGTGATCTGAATTGTTTCAGACAGATTTCAATAGATGTGGGGTACTAAAATCCCAGCAGATTTAAACATTCGCAGGTTAGTGTTCTTGACCTTTTAATAAAATGTAGGTGAGGCAACCTGTTGAATCTTGGTGTCTCGTGGTTGAAAGAAATAAAAGTGAAAATATTCTCTAAAGTTGCTGAAGTGGTTCTGGGATTGGAAGATGATTCTCAAGTTTGCCAAGGACGTTTCGAAAGAAAACAAGGTCATAAGTTAGGAATGAACAAAGACTTGTGATTAAACAAGGCTGAAAATAAAGCTGGAATTGTAAGGAAATTACTCAAACGCATAGATGTGCCCGAAAACAGACACGTGCACGACAGGTCGAAAATCTTAAATTATAGTTGAGAAAAATGGAGTTAGAAGATAAAAGAGAGAGAGAAAAAAATGAAAGAGAGAAGAAAGAGAAAGGTAGAGAGAAGAGAGGAAGAAAAAACAGAGAGAGGAGAGAGAGAGGGAAAAAGAGAAAGGAACGAGAGACAGGGAGGAGGATAATAGAGAGATAAAGTTCTTTGCTGATCAAAGAGAGAGAGAGAAGAAAGGGAGAGATATGAAGAGAGGGAATTTGAGCTTGAGAAGTTAGTCAAAAAAGTCAAGTTAACACGTTGGAAAATAAAAGAGAACTGAGCGATATATGCATATATGTCAAGACTCTGCCAAATTTAGTTGAGAAAGCACTTGAAGCCTTCCTTATTTCATTTGAAAAATGGGCTAGGGAGATGGAGTGGCCCGAATATTTATGGGTAATGATAGTTCACACTAAACTGGTAAGCAGAGCTAGTGAGGTATTTGCCGCAATGCCAGATAAGGTGTAAAGAGATTATGAACAGATTAAACTGGCTATTTTAAGTGCTTATGAATTGGCATCAGAAGGCTATAGACAGTGGATTAGAAACACAAAGCAAAAAAGGTCAGACTTACGCTGAGTTCAAAAGAATTAAAAAGTCATTTTGATAGATTGTTTGCATGTTTGAAAATTGATAATACCTATGAGGCTCGAAGAGAGATTATTCTGCTGTAGGAGTTAAAAAAAAACTCACTTCCAGAGATGGTAAGAATTCACGTGGAGGAACAGAAATTTTGGGAAGTGAGAAGTGCAGCAGAATTAGCAGACGAGTTTATGTTGGTTCATTAGACAAACTTCCGACTAGAATTTTGTCCTGCGAGAGATAGAAGTTGGGAGAAAGTCTGTGAAACAAGGATTAGAGAGCACTGGTAAGACTCTACCAGAGGATAAAAAAAAATCCCAAGAGAGTTGAAAGGAGGTACTGGTAAACTCACAGTGCTGATCGTTAAAGAAAGGCGCTGTGGGAAAAGATGTGGTAAAAGAAGCTAACTCAGTGGCATCAGTGAATGTCGCAGAGGAGACACCAAGCAAAGCTGAGGAGCTACAGGAGAGTGCACAGCCTTCGCGGCGGCTGGGTACGAAGTTAGAACCAGATCACTACAAATAATTCGCCTCTGTGTTTATGTTTTTCACAGAAAAAACGGGGTAGAAGAACAAGAAGTTCAAATTTTGAGAGTTCAGTATTTAACCTTTCTCTGATCGAAAGAGATGAGTGGATATGCACTCTTTCTAATCTGTTACCGGGAGTGTGATAATATGTGGGATCGATGGACAGAACTTTAGCGTTAGCCTATGTAGAATCAGGTTGGAGTGCAAACTCAAGACTGGCGAATTTATAGTGGCAGTGATTGACACAGTTTCATTACCAGCAATTCACATTATTCTTGGGAACTATTTGGCAGGATCAAAGGTGGAAGTGGTACCCCTTATTATGGAGAAACCCAAGGAACACTGAGAAACTCATGAGTTAAAACAACAATATTCTGGTATTGTTCCACACTGTATGATAAGCAGAACCCACTATCATAAATCATAGCACGAAGCGAAAATGAAAGAGAAAGATGAAGGAGTTGAGGTTCAGTTCACAGACACCCTGGTTGACGCAATGGTGCAGGAAAAAAATGCACTGAACAGGCAGAAGTGTTTACTCCTGAAAGTCTAAGAGACTCGCAACAGCATGAAAAGACAATAAAAGATAAATACATGGATGTGTACTCTGAAAAGGAGACTGAAAACATTTCGTAGGGTTATTATCTGAAAGACAAAATCCGAAGGCGGAAATGGAGATCACGGCAATTTAGTGCAGAGGAGAAATGGGCCGAAGACGGGAGATGGTACGGGGAACACATGTAGGAGGTCACCTCGGGGTATGAAAGACTCAGGCTAAAATACAAAAACACTTGTATTGGTCTAGAATGCACAAGAATGTGGTTGTCCTTTGCTGTACGTCGCATACATGCTAAATGGTAGGTAAACCACAGTCGTTAATAAAACCAGAAACGTTGTTGCCAATTCCCCCATTTCAACAATCTTTCACGTGGGTTATAATTGATTGTGTAGGTACCCTCCCAAGAGCTAAAAAATGGGTCCAGTACTTGTTAACCATAATGGATGTGTCTACCAGATTTCTGGAGGTAATTCCATTACGGAGTATCAAGGCAAAATGGGTAGTAGAGAAGTTAGTCGCTTTCTTCACATGGCATGGACATGGCAGAGAGTTTCTGTCGAACCAAGAATCAAATTTTGCAACTCTTTAAGGAGGATATGTAATGCTGAAGTGTACACCACTTTAAATCCAATGTATATTATCCTGAATCCCAGGGAGCTTTAGAAAGTTTGCATTATACTTAAGGACCACATTGAGAGCACCCTGTTAGGAGGACCCGAATGAATGAGATAAAGACATCCCATTCGCATTTTTCACCATTACAGATGCCGCAAACGAATCTACTCAATTCACACGCATTGAGTTAATCGGGCATGAAGTGAGAGGCCCTATGAAATTAATTAAAGTTAAAATGGCAGTACCGAAGTCAGCGATCTCTCACTCAGATTATTTTCTGGAGGTGCAGGAGGGGTTAAGTAGAGTACGTATGTAAGCTAAACAATTTAAGAGGGCACAGTGTAGAAAGAAGCAAGTGGCAGATAAAATCACTGTGACTTGTACGTTTTCTCGAGGGATGACGTGTTGGTACTGTCATCAGTGATAGTAGATCACTTCAAAGTCAGATTTCGAGGTCCCCATCAAACTAAGAAAAAATGAATCATATTAACAACTTAGTAAACATGCCACATAAAAAAAGAAGATATTGGGTATGCCATGTGAATACGTTGTAAATGTATTGTAGTAATGACAAAGAACTGGAGAAATGGTGTTAGTTACAGCCCTGCAGAATGAGCAATCAAATCCAGACGATATGGATTTTGAGGTCGCTCTAAATAGTTTTAATTATGAAGACTGGGTTAGTTTAGTAAGCTATATATCTCAGGAGCAGAGAACGCTGTTGAAAGATTTGTTATTGCAGTATGAGGACGTATATAAAAATCAGATGGGGAGGACAATGCTATTATATATGAAGTAGATGCAGGAATAGCCCTCCAATAAAACAACACAGTTCACAATTTAATCCCTCCAAACGTCAGACAGGTCCAGATGGAAGTTCAGGCCATGCTCAACGACGGCATCATCAAAACAAGCTGGAGCGAATGGATTTTGCCAATCGTCTTAGTTTCCAAACCGGACAAGATTTAACAATTCGACTTGGGTCATGGGAAGATCAATGCCATTAAAAATTCGGACCCATACCAAACTCCTAGATTGATGGACTATCGAGAAAGTCGTTCAAGCAAGTTACATCACAAGTTTTGACTTAATGCGTGGCTACTGGTAAAGTACATTTATCAGAGACGGGGAAGAAATTTCTGCATTAGTCACCCCAAATGGGCGATATCAGTTTCAAGTGATGACCTTTGCAATGAAGAACGCACCCACCACAATCCAGTGATCCATGAACAGTGCTGTGGATTGGTTAACAAACTGTGTTGTTTATTTGGGCTGTGTCGTGATCTTTAGTACGTTCTGGAAAGATCATATGGTGCAGTTGACAGTGCTCTTGCATTGACTGCGAGAAGCAAAACTGTTGATAAACTTAAATAAGATGAAATTTGCGAATGCAGAGGTGGCGTTTTTGAGACATAACATGGATTGTGAAAGTTTCATGCAGGGAACTGAATGCAAAGACAAAGGCGATTGAGGAATTTCTACAAGCAACTTCGAAGATAGAATTGCTTCGACTCTTAGGACTCAGCAGATTCTATTGGAATGTTGTTCCAAACTTCAGCATTTTAATATCAACAGTACCAATTTGCTGAAGTTGGATCACAAAATCTCCGCGGACAGAATAATGCCAGGCGGTATTAGACCACTTGCAAGCCACATGAACCACCAAACCTGTTTTAGTTACACCAGACTTTTCAAAACCTTTTAAAGTTGCCGTCGAGGCTAGTGACATAGGAGTTGGAGCTGCACATCTACAGGAAGATGTGGATGAGATTAAACTGCCTGTTGGTTACTTTTTGAAGAAAATCAACATTCACCAGAGGAAATATTCCAGAGTTGAAAAAGAACTATTGAGATTTGCATTGGCCTTATTACGTTTTATTGTGTATGCCACGAACAATGTGTCCGAGAAGGTTGATCTCACGGATCACCATTTACTTATCTTCTAAGAACGCTTTAAACACAAGAACATGAGATGATTGCGTTGGAATCTTATGTTAGATCTTTAATTTAAAAATTGTACATGTTGCAGGACGTAAGAATGTAATTGCAGATGCATTATGGCAGATGTAACTGACAAAATGTAGATGATATTCATCTATATTTGATGTTATATACATGCAGGCAGTTACATGGGAAGACGTTAAGGTGAACTTAGATTAATGTTATCTGTCTGTTAGGATAATGCGCTTAAAATTAGAGATAAATGAAGCCATCTTTTCATTCTGGTTGTTCATTTTTTCTTAAGGGTGAAGGTGTTGTGACGATGTGGGTGTACTGCACCATCAAAAAAATTAAAAGCTAGCAAAATTACCCGATCGTACCAATTGTTCTCAAAAAGCTACAACATAGCCTGTGGTCCAGCAATTAGTACAGCTGGTTGTCTGGATACAAAGACAGATTCGAATTAGGCAAATCAGTTTCAATTATACACCCCAAAATACCAAATTCAAATCAAGTTTGAATTTAGTATATTGACAATCTTAAAAGCCAATGACACAATCCGATGCTTTGGAGTTATAAGACGGGGAAATTCGACAGTTTAGAGGAGAACTGCTAACAGATAAAAAATGTAGACTACCAGTCAGAACTATCTGAGAGGTATCTGTCCAGAGAAGGCGTTTACACAGACAAAGTCATCGACGCGAATCTGGAAAGCAAACCAGCAAAAAAAAAATTCGACAAATGGCTACTTTTGAAATATGAATTTTTCAATAAATCGGAATCAGGGGTTTTACCAGACTGGTATTATAGAAGGGAAAGTAAAATATATGTTAGAGGAAGGAGTTGTAAATAATTGTGAAGTAATTTTTCTCTATTATATCTGAGAAATAAAGTTGCTAATTTTGCTAGACAGACAGATAGATAGATAGATAGATAGATTGATAGATAGATAGATAGATAGATAGATAGATAGGCAGGTAGGTAGGTAGGTAGATAGATAGATAGATAGATAGATAGATAGATAGACAGATAGATAGATAGACAGACAGATAGATAGACAGATAGACAGA